>NC_030823.1:64851800-65157269 GCF_001704415.2 Capra hircus | reverse complement strand
TGACTTTCCCTAAATACAGATTCACAAAATAAAATTAAATCTATGATTTCTTACAACCTTCTAGGAGTATATTCCCATCCCAGAATCACAGTAAACAATGGCACATAGGATAACCATCTCCTAAAATGACAGACTCAAAGCTCTAATAGAAACTTTATTCTAAAAGCAGGTTAATCTAGGATCCCAACACCAGATCATTCAAGGCCTAAGGAAATTGAAGTTTGGTTAGTAGGTTTTTGTTATACCTATCTTATTGTTCACCAATCATTCATGGGTGACACTTCACTTAACAAATATTTACTGCACACTTACTACATATAAGGTGCTCTTTTAGGCACTGAGGTTAGGGCAATCAACAGTGTCCACCACATCCCTTCTGTCCCAGAGTTTACAATCTAAACAAGAAGTAAGGCTGAAGAGAGGACAAGGAAATGTTTTTGAACTGGAGGCACTACTGGCGTTTGAGGCCAGACTATTATTTGTGCTGTAAGGTTATCCTTTAGTGGCAAGGAGCACATTATCACTAAAAGCTGCCTGAAAAAGCCCATGGATAGCGGAGCTTGGCAGACTTAGTCATCGATGGGGCTGCAGAGTGGGATAGGACTAAGCGAGCATGCGCACACACACTACTAAAAGCCAAGAACAGCTTCTAGTCAATGGTGATAACTAAAAACATCGCTCCACATTTCCAAATCTTTCTAGGGGGAAGAGATGACTTCAAAAGTGCTTGGATGAAGAAAAGAAGCTTTAAGTTCAAGACAACCTAGGAACTCAGAAGCAATCCTAATAGAGGTTGATCCTAAAAGAAAGGAAATGTTTTACTGCCAAAGTTATTTAATTTCCTAGCATTTCTTATTCATTCTGCCCTTGTGCTCCATCTCAGGAATTGAAAGGAAGGGCAAAAAGACCAACCTCCAGTCTAGGAACTCCTGAAAAATAATAGATAAGTATAAATTCTGTTTGGGATTTGTATTTGCTTTTTCGGGTACAATCTGTTTATTTGTAGCAATTCTAACATGCTTTGAAGCAAAAGAATGATGCTTTGGAATAGAAGAAAAAGTTTTAGCAACTAGATCTCTAAAACAGCATATTGTAAACCACTTTGATGCATTTAATTCTTAAAAGCTATTTATTATAAACACTGCTGAATTAGAAGTTTTATGTGTCCATTCCTCAAAGTTTTAGAGTTAATAAGCTAATGTTTGCTCTTTTGATAAGTGACCTTCAAATACAATATTCTGAAATTCAGATTCTCAGGCATATATTCATTTTGAACATTTGTGAATTAATTTATTTGTTAATGAAAGGAGACATATAGGTAAATTTGTTCTTAAATGCATTCTTCTAATGAATAACAAGGGCCATTTATATTTAGGAAGTTCATTTGGTTTTGCTTTGCTTTTGAAGGTTTGTTTTGCTAAGTAAAACATGTAGAGTACTGCAGTGGTTTCAAAATGCTTTCCACAAATTCTTTGATGCTCCTCTCTTCAAGAAGTGAAGCTTAATTCCCATCCCCTTGAGTGTGGACTGGACTTAATGACTCACATCTAGTGCACAGCATATGGCAAAAGTGTATATCTTCCTCAACTAGATCATAAAGGACGTTGTGGCTTCCTTATTGTTTATTTGTCTCGAGTCAATCATTCTGGGGGAAGCCAGATGACATGTGATGAGGATACTTGAGCACACCTATGGAGAGATCTACCTGGTGAGGAATACTCCTGCCAGCAGTTGTGTGAGCAAGTCATCTTAGAAAAAGGTCCTCCAGTCCCAGTCACACCTTCAGAAGACTGCAGCTCCTGCTGACATCTTGAGTCAAACCTCATGAGACACTGAGCCAGAACCATCTAGCTAAGCTACTTTCAAATTCAGACCCATAGATACTGTGGACTAAAAATGTTTGTTGTTTTAAACTGCTATGTTTGGAGGCAGTTTATTTCTCATCAGTAGATAAGTCATGCAAGTTTGTACTCTGATCATCAGGTCTAAATAAAAACCTAAAGTCCAAGGCTATTTTTAACTCTCCACATCACAAACAAGTGTAACTCAGAAGTCAGTATTGGCATCTGCTGTTCAGATATCTAGATCTAATTGACTCTGCTCAGAACCCTGTGAGTTCCATAGCTGTGGACTCTGAACTCCACTCTGTGGCATCATTCTGGACACAGTACTAACCCTTGCTTTCTAGACCTCTTCTTCCATCTAACCAGAGATTACTAAGACATTCTTTCCAAATAAATACAGTGTCCTATATTTATTTGGAAAGGAATTGAGGTAAGTACAAATTTCTCTAATTTATCATTCAATATTTTATTAAAGTTTAATGCATGAACTTATAAACTCTGAACCAGACTAATATCAACATATCCTAAAGTACCAGACTCATTTAGTGGAATAACACTCCCATGCCACAAATTTTCAATGTGTGTGATAGACAGCTTCTAAAATGGCTGTTAATGATCCCCACTTCCTGGTATTCATGCCCTGGTATAATTCCCTCTCCATAAAATGTCACGAAAGTGATAGGATGTCACTTCTGAGGTGAAGTTGCAGAAAGACTCTGGCTTCTATCTTGCTTATCCTCTCCTGTTCTCTCACTTGCTCATCTGATGAAGGCCAGCTGCCATACTGTGAACTGCCCTGTGCCAAGGTGTATGTGCCAAGGGGTAGAAGGAGACCTTGAGATAACAACCGAAAGTAACAGAGCTGATTGCTACACAGCACTCAGTCTAACAGCTCACAAAGAGCTAAATCCTTCTAATAACCACATGGGTGAGCCTGAAAGCACGTTCTCCCCTTGTCATACCTCAAGACAACTTCAGCCTCTTGGCTGCAGTCTGGCCCCCCAAGATGTAAGGATAATAAATGGTTGTTATTTAAGCTGTTGAATTTGGGAGTAATTTGTTCTGCAGCAATAGATAACTAATAAAATATGGGGAAAGAAGAGCTTTAAGATATAAATCATAAAGTACATGACAGTTAAGTGTTTCTAGAGTATACCTAGCACTGTTGGCACAAAGTGCTAAATAATTATTGAACAAGACTTAGTAATGCCAAAGCCTAGATTGTTGGATGCAAATTTACCCAGGTATACCATGTGTTTTTTCCCTTTGGTAGTTTTCCAGATTCATTTTATTTTATTTTATTTTTTCCCAGTGCTATTGTTTATTTTATTTTTTTATTTTTTATTTTATTTTATTTTATTTTTTTACTTTTTTTTTGTTGAGTTTTTTTTTAATTTTTTATTTTTTTTTAATTTTAAAATCTTTAATTCTTACATGCGTTCCCAAACATGAACTGAAATGAGACTATAAACATGGTTGTAGGGTCTTAATGTGCTTTTCTGAAAAATCAAATAGTGAGGAGTGGCCAAGATGGCAGGGTAGAAAGACCCTGAGGGCACCTCTTCCAACAGATACACCAAAATTACAACTCTTTATAGAGCAACTATTGATGAGAAAGACAAGAAGAGTAGCAGAAAAGATCTCCTCCAACTAAAGGTATAAAGAAGAAACCCCAATGAGATAGGTATAAGGGCAGAGAGGAGATGTAGCCAAGACCCATGTCACTGGGTGGGCAACCAACAAACGGGATGATGATTCCTCACAAGAAGTGAGGAATCTGATCTCCACATTGGGTTCCCCAGCCCAGAGACCCTGCAGGAGGAAGATGAGTGCCTAGAATGCTTGGCTTTGCTTGGCCAGGAGGGCTTACTTTTGGGATAACCAGAGAGATGTGGGACATAGAGCCTACACTCTTAAGGGGTCCACATAAAATCTCACATACTCCAGGACCCAGTGCAGAAGCAGTAATTTAAAAGAAGCCAGTATTACTCAGCCGTTAAAAAGAATTCATTTGAATCAGTTCTGATGAGATGGGTGAAACTGGAGCCAATTATACAGAGTGAAGTAAGCCAGAAAGAAAAACACCAATACAGTATACTAACACATATATATGGAATTTAGGAAGATGGCAATGACGACCCTGTATGCAAGACAGGAAAAAAGACACAGATGTGTATACCAGACTTTTGGACTCAGAGGGAGAGGGAGAGGGTGGGATGATTTGGGAGAATGGGAATTCTAACATGTATACTGTCATGTAAGAATTGAATCGCCAGTCCATGTCTGACGTAGGGTGCAGCTTGCTTGGGGCTGGTGCATGGGGATGACCCAGAGAGATGTTGTGGGGAGGGAGGTGGGAGGGGGGTTCATGTTTGGGAACGCATGTAAGAATTAAAGATTTTAAAATTTAAAAAAAATAAAAAATTAAAAAAAAACTCAACAAAAAAAAAGTAAAAAAAAAAAAATAAAAAAAAGAAAAAAATAAAAAATAAAAAAATAAAATAAACAATAGCACTGGGAAGAAAAAAAATAAAATAAAAGAAGCCAGGGTCAGAACAATCTTCTAATCTTAGAGAGCCTCCCAGAGAGGCAGGAGGCACCTGGAACTCACTCTGGGGACATGGACACTGGTGGTAGCCATTTTTGGGAACTTGTTTTTACCAAGAGGACCTTGGTGCTGACAAGCACAATTCTGGAATTCCCTCTCTAGTTTATTAGCACTGAATCCAGTTCCATCTACCAATTTGTTGACACCAAGACTTGTGTGCCTCAGGCCAAGCAACTAGCCAGTCAGGAACATGGCCACGCATACCAGCAGGCTAGCTGACTTAGACCCCCTGAGCCCACAGCCACTCCAGAATACGGCTCTGTTCACCAGAGGGCCCAATATCAGCCCCTATACAACAGGGCACTGGCATTAGCCATGGGAACCCCAAAGCCCCGCATCCAGAAAACCAAAGATCCAGCTCAGCTCCCAGTGGGGTAGCCATGAGCTCCAAGAGCAGCCTCAGCCACCAGGGGCAAGCACCAGCCCCAGAATCCCTGGGCCTTGTTGCCTGCCATGTTAGGACCCCAGCCCACCCACCAGCAGGCTGGCACCAGCTCTGAAACACCTTGACTTCCCAGTCAGCTGCCTCGGGATCTGGCTGCAATCACCAGTGGGTGGACACCTTGGACCACATAACAGCCAGTCATGTCAGGAGCTGGCTCCACCGCCATGTAAGCTGACATGATTTCCAGGAATCCCAGGCCTGAAACTACCCACCATGAAACCTGGCTCTACCCACCAGTGGGCCAGCACTATCCTTAGCGCCCCCACATCTCTGCAGCCACTCTAAACTTATACAGTGCTGTATGTCAATTAATAGCTCAATGAAACTGAAAGAAAAGAAAGAAAGAGGGAAGGAGAGAAAGAAAGACAGACAGGGAGAGAAAGAAAGAAAGAAAGGAGGAAGAAAGGAAGGGAGAGGGGGAGGCAGGGAGGGAGGAAGTCACCAAAAAAAAAAAAAAGAAAAAAAAAAATCAAACGGAGACATATCTGGCGTGTACAGGGGATCTGATCTCCTTACCTGGGTTTTATGAATTCACTACCTACCACGTGGGTGATAAGTTATTTACACCTAAATATGGATGGAAAGGTAAACTGGAGAGGCTATTTGTCCGTACAATTTGCCTTGAACTCATGAATTTTAAAAAGGGAAAAGTAGCTGAATTTTGAGTTTTCTATGAATCAGCATTTCTCTAAATGTGTTCCAAGGAGGACTAATTATACAGGCTATTTAAAGGTGGCATAATTTTAAAGAATTCCATTATCAAATAAGTTTGAGAAAAGTGAGGAGGAATTAAGTTAAAGCAGCATTCTTTTTCATATATCTCTAAGCCTTTGCTATGTAAATAAATACTGTGAGTCTCCAAGAAGAGAGTAGGTTACACAATGTTTTTAAAGCTTATTTGGATGGAGCACTGAAATTTGTTCCTGAGCATGCCCTGGACTCACATTTTGGGAAACTCAGAAAATTAAGAGTTTAACTGATAGCTGACATCAGAATGTTGTTCCCTGCTCTTGCCTATTAAAGATCCCACCCCTCATATGTGGTCCAAGTCCTTCTCTCCAAACCTCTCTCATGGACTGTAAACTGTATTAGGTCCTCATTTAAACAGATTTAATATCTCTGACCACTGGCAGTTTTAGCTTCAAGCACAGTTGTTACAGGCACCCTAACAGTTTTCCTGCTCTTAAAATAGGGGTCATAAATTCTAATAGTAAACTCACACCAAATGCTAGCAATGTGTCAGGCACTCTTTTGATGCAATATAATCTGTACCTACAGATGAAAGTGTTGACACCCAGATGGGTTAAAGGAACTGTTTAAATTCTGCCTCTAAAATACAGGCACCACATAAATATAGCATGAAATTCTGTTGTAATATGGATATGACCTGCATCAGTTCAACAATTTGATACAAATTCATGATAGGAAGAGCACAAATTAATGTCACACTCATCTCAATTCAATGCTAAATATTCCCTTATTGATTATTATATTGTAACAGAAGCATACTGGCATAATAGTCTCATTGCAAATTAATATTAATGCACCATGAATGATATAATCAATGTCAAAATAAAAAAACTAACAATCCATTAGGTTTCTGTTACAGTCTTTTGAATTAAATTGATTAAAAAATTCACAATGTTATTTTAAAGGTGTACAACATCAAAGTGAGAAGTGAGATTTTTTTTTCTGGGAACTTCAATTAAATCTATATGTAATACCAAGCAGTAAGAACACTTACAATTTCCTTTTGCTTCTGTTAATGCCTATAAGTCCATCTGTGTTTTGCACCATGAATATTAATGTATGAAACTACATGTGTTTTTATAAATAAGCATTAATCAGTTTTAAGAGGAAAAGTCTTAACTTTAAAAAATTATACCACTGAGACTTTTTTCTAATTATTGAAAAATTTTATCGACTATCATAGTAGAGTTTACAATTGATAACAAAAACAGAGCAGATACTCATTATACAACCTAGAAGGAATCCAGCTGTTTCTCAAAGCTAGTAGCCTAGCTTAAACATGTGCCTTACCTCATAAGTTTAAATAATAAAACAAAAACCAAAAACAGAGAACTTGAAAGTAGAATTATTCTGAGGAGGAATAAAAAGATTGCACGGAATTCTCTTTGTCATTAAGGCATAGAGGTAGTGAAAAAAGTTTGAGTTTTTGAGTTAGACAGATTTATGTTCTAATTCCACTTCTGGCTGTTTTACCTCAGACTGGGCCTTCCCTGGTGGCTCAGACAGGAAAGAATCTGCCTGTAATGCAGGAGACCTTGATTCAACCCCTGGGTCGAGAAGATCCCCTGGAGAAGGGGATGTCTACCTACTCCAGAATTCTTGCCTGGAGAATCCCAAGGACAGAGGAGCCTGGCAGGCTACAGTCCATGAGGTCACAGAGTCAGACACCACTGAGCAACTAACACTTAACTGCTCTGAGTTTTCTCATCTATGAATTGAGAGTGGCAGTGGAGTGATAAAACAAGGCTTAGAAATCATATATTAAGCACTTAGCACATGGTAAGCACTCAATAACGTCCTAGAAATACCATCCTTACTCAACAAAAAAAGATGAACTTTTTTTTTTAATCCTCAGTATATCTGTTTCAATATTTAAAAAAAAAAAAAAGAGAGAGAGAGAGAGAGAAGGAAACCCCAACTAGGGAGTGATCTTATGTCTGAAACTTGCTTCATATGACACAGTGAACCTTAGGAGACTTTTTTCTCCCAACATAGGGAAAATCTTTAGCCATTACATCATCCAAGCCTCAGAGCAAGCTTTAGAAGGGAGAAGGGGAATAGAGGAGGAAGAGAAAAGAACGTTAGCAGATTTGGGATAGGGCTGCACAGACAGGATGGAAGTGAGGAAAAGAAATATGAGGGAGGATTTTTACTGTTTGGCTTCTCTGCCCATGGGATTTCCCAGGCAAGAACACTGGAGTGGGTCACCATTTCCTTCTCAGGGGTTCTTCCCAATCCAGGGTTTGAACCCTGGTCCCTTGCATTGGCAGGTGGTTTCTTCACCACTGAGCCACCAGGGAAGCCCTTACAATGTTTTACCACATTCTTTGTCTGTCTCAAGGCTATGGTTTTTCCTGTGGTCATGTATGGATGTGAGAGTTGGACTATAAAGAAAGCTGAGCGCCGAAGAATTGATGCTTTTGAACTGTGGTGTTGGAGAAGACTCTTGATAGTCCCTTGGACTGCAAGGAGATCCAACCAGTTCATCCTAAAGGAAATCAGTCCTGGGTGTTCATTGGAAGGACTGATGTTGAAGCTGGAACTCCAATACTTTGGCCACTTGATGTGAAGAGCTGACTCTTTTGAACAGACCCTGAATCTGGGAAAGATTGGGGGCAGGAGGAGAAGGGGATGATACAGGATGAGATGGTTGGATGGGATGACCAACTCAATGGACATAGGTTTGGGTAGACTCCAGCAGTTGGTGATGGACAGGGAGGCCTGGTGTGCTGCGGTTCATGGGGTCACAAAGAGTCGGAAACAACTGAGCGACTGAATTGAACTGAACTGAACTTGTTGCTTGAGAACAATGTGAGAAATCAGAAACATGTCTCCTTTATTTTGTGTTGGCCAGAGTGCTCAGAATAGACTTTTTTTTTTTGTTTAGTTGGATTTTTTTTAACTATTTGGTGGTGGTGTTTTTTTTCTCGATTGTAGCATATGGGATATAAGTTCCCCAACCAGGGATCAAACCTGCACCTCTGCATTGGAAGCATGGAGCCTTAACCACTGAACCACCAGGTAAGTCCCTAGCAAGAGCTTTTAAACACAGTGCTGTAAGTGCTGGGAGTGGAGGATGAAAGAATGAAGGGGTGAGGAAAGGGAACCAGAGAGAAAGGAGGGAGAAAGAAGTGGGTAATGAGCAAAAAGGAGGAAGATGAGAAGAAAGAAGGAAGGAAGAGGAAACAAAAAGTAGTTACTCTTTCAAACAATTCAGGGTAAAATCTGCTCCCATCTATGTTTTTGTGATATTTTTTTACTTTTCCTTTACTTAATTACTACCTATTCTTTTACCTGAACTAAGACTAAGAAAGCTTTGTGTAGTTGGGAGCAGAATTATCAGTAATAGTGTCAATGCTATACCAGATTCTGAGAGACTGGGGCTGGGATGGTAAGGCCAAGACACCAGACAGCCATCCATCACCCAGAGCCCTATGATGGCTAACCCTTTCTTCTGATTCACACTGGCCAATCAATTCGCAGCCTGCTAAAGTCTAAGGCACAACCATTCTCTTTGTAATCCCTCTAAAAGCCTTTTCTGAGCTTCAACCTTTTCTGCTTTATCCACTGGTTTCTGAAATCTTGAATTCTTTCCTTTCAACTCCATTTAATAGCTAGCTGTGAAACCTGTCCCTGCTTCATAACTTCCCTCAAGTCCTTTGTCCTGGCTTCCTTACCTGTCACATCAACTTTCAGTTCAGTCCATCAGTTTCAGTCATAAGTGCTAAAGAGGCCAAGGCCAAAGGTTAAATACCAGAAAAAAAAGCTTGTAAATTCCTGCACTCACAAACTTTAAGCCATGAAAAGAACCTTAAACAATGACTTAGTACAACAATTTTATTTTACAGATGAGATCACTGAGGTCCGGAAAGATCAAGTTTTCACAGGAAAAACAACCAACTAAACAAGGCCATAGAATGATCTTTAATCTTAGGTAATCATCTTGAAAATTGTTTTCTTTCATTTCCAAAAGTCAGGCAGGAATGTGGATTACATCACATAATTATTACCCTCCTGCAGGAGGCCAGGAAACCTCAAAGCCTTTTGGGGTTCTTTTTAATTGCCAGTACCTTTCTCACAGAAGTATATGTCTTAATCCTCAACTCCAACTTGCATTTCTTTATTCTGTCAACTGAGGAGGAATTCCATCACCTCCACTAGCTTTGTTCATAGTGATGCTTTCTGAGGCCCACTTGACTTCACATTCCAGGATGTCTGGTTCTAGATGAGTGTTCACACCATCGTGATTATCTGGGTCGTGAAGATCTTTTCGGTACAGTTCTTCTGTGTATTCTTGCCACCTCTTCTTAATATCTTCTGCTTCTGTTAGGTCCATACCATTTCTGTCCTTTATCGAGCCCATCTTTGCATGAAATGTTCCCTTGGTATCTCCAATTTTCTTGAAGAGATCTCTAGACTTTCCCATTCTGTTCTTTTCCTCTATTTCTTTGCATTGATCGCTGAAGAAGGCTTTCTTATCTCTTCTTGCTATTCTTTGGAACTCTGCATTCGGATGCTTATATCTTTCCTTTTCTCCTTTGTTTTTCACCTCTCTTCTTTTCACACCTATTTGTAAGGCCTCCCCAGACAGCCATTTTGCTTTTTTGCATTTCTTTTCCATGGAGAGGGTCTTGATCCCTGTCTCCTGTACAATGTCACGAACCTCAGTCCATATTTCATCAGGCACTCTATCAGATCTAGGCCCTTAAATCTATTTCTCACTTCCACTATATAATCATAAGGGATTTGATTTAGGTCATACCCAAATGGTCTAGCGGCTTTCCCTACTTTCTTCAATTTAAGTCTGAATTTGGTAAGAAGGAGTTCATGATCTGAGCCACAGTCAGCTCCTGGTCTTCTTTTTGTTGACTGTATAGAGCTTCTCCATCTTTGGCTGCAAAGAATATAATCAATCTGATTTCAGTGTTGACCATCTGGTGATGTCCATGTGTAGAGTCTTCTCTTGTGTTGTTGGAAGAGGGTGTTTGCTATGACCAGTGCATTTTCTTGGCAAAACTCTATTAGTCTTTGCCCTGCTTCATTCCTCCTCATCATGACCCAGATAATCACGATGGTATGATCACTCATCTAGAGCCAGACATCCTGGAATGTGAAGTCAAGTGGGACTTAGAAAGCATCACTATGAACAAAGCTAGTGGAGGTGATGGAATTCCTATTGAGCTATTTCAAATCCTGAAAGATGATGCTGTGAAAGTGCTGCACTCAATATGCCAGCACATTTGGAAAACTCAGCAGTGGCCACAGGACTGGAAACGGTCAGTTTTCATTCCAGTCCCAAAGAAAGGTAATGCCAAAGAATGCTCAAACTACCAAACAATTGCACTCATCTCACATGCTAGTAAAGTAATGCTCAAAATTCTCCAAGCCAGGCTTCAGCAACACTCGAACCATGAACTTCCTGATGTTCAAGCTGGTTTTAGAAAAGGCAGAAGAACCAGAGATCAAATTGCCAACATCCGCTGGATCGTGGAAAAAGCAAGAGAGTACCAGAAAAACATCTATTTCTGCTTTATTGGCTACACCAAAGCCTTTGACTGTGTGGATCACAATAAACTGTGGAAAATTCTGAAAGAGATGGGAATACCAGACCACCTGACCTGCCTCTTGAGAAATCTGTATGCAGGCCAGGAAGCAACAGTTAGAACTGGACATGGAACAACAGACTGGTTCCAAATAGGAAAAGGAGTACATCAAGGCTGTATATTGTCACCCTGCTTCTTTAACTTCTATGCAGAGTACATCATGAAAACGCTGGACTGGAAGAAACACAAGCTGGAATCAAGGTTGCCGGGAGAAATATCAATAACCTCAGATATGCAGATGATACCACCCTTATGGCAGAAAGTGAAGAGGAACTAAAAAGCCTCTTGATGAAAGTGAAAGAGGAGAGTGAAAAAGTTGGCTTAAAGCTCAACATTCAGAAAACAAATATCACAGCATCCAGTCCCATCACTTCATGGGAAATAGATGGGGAAATAGTGGAAACAGTGTTGGACTTTATTTTGGGGGGCTCCAAGATCACTGCAGATGGTGACTGCAGCCATGAAATTAAAAGACGCTTACTCCTTGGAAGAAAAGTTATGACAAACCTAGACAGCATATTCAAAAGCAGAGACATTACTTTGCCGACTAAGGTCCATCTAGTCAAGGCTATGGTTTTTCCTGTGGTCATGTATGGATGTAAGAGTTGGACTGTGAAGAAGGCTGAGCACCGAAGAATTGATGCTTTTGAACTGTGGTGTTGGAGAAGACTCTTGAGAGTCCCTTGGACTGCAAGGAGATCCAACCAGTCCATTCTGAAGGCGATCAGCCCCTGAATTTCTTTGGAAGGAATGATGCTAAAGCTGAAACTCCAGTACTTTGGCCACCTCATGCGAAGTGTTGACTCATTGGAAAAGACTCTGATGCTGGGAGGGATTGGGGGCAGGAGGAGAAGGGGACGACCCAGGATGAGATGGCTGGATGGCATCACTGACTCGATGGACATGAGTCTGAGTGAACTCTGGGAGTTGGTGATGGACAGGGAGGCCTGGCATGCTGTGATTGATGGGGTCGCAAAGAGTCAGACATGACTGAGCGACTGAACTGAACTGAACTGAGGAGAAGAGCCACATAAGGATCTAGATAAGACAATGAGTGTAGTGGTGAGATGCAAGGATCCTGAAGACAAACAAGTTCAAGTCTCGGCTTGAATGACCTCCTGGCACTCTTACCTTGGACAAATTTCTTCACTTCTCTATGCCTAGGCAATGTAGTGAAAAACAGGGATAAAACCAGGTCCTGCTTTGTAGAGTTTCTTTCAGGGTTGAATGAGCAACCCCAACCCAGTCTTCCCCATTACCATCTAGGACCTTATTTGGGACATGGGTCACAAGCCTAAACCCTCCCTTCTTCTTAGTGACTTCCTTCCTGGGTGGGAGAAACCTGGTCTCCTTTCCTGGTCAGGGCCTTCAACTAGAAACACCTTAGTCTATGAGGTCAGAGACGTTCTAACAATATTGAACCTCAAAAGAGAAGAGTTAAGGATCTCAATCCCTTTGATTTTTAAAAGTTCCTTGGCACCTCATGTAAATATATCTTCCCTCTTCCTACCCTACATACACCAACCAGCAACCCCTATCTACCAAGAGCATAGAGAGGGGTTGGCCAGACAATGGCCTAGCCAAATAAAATACTATTCTACCACCATCACACATCTGCATTTCATGTATTTGCTTCAACTTTATACTATACCTTTCTTATAATATGAATTATAAGTATTTGATCATATTGTATACTTTATGCCATAATATTTTTCTTGATTATGATTTAAGTATTTTTCATATTGCTCCATAAACAAGTAAGCTTGTTACTACACATCCATGATTCTGAGAAAAACCACAAACTAGTTCTTTCTAGAAAGAGGTCTGGTCCAAGCTGATTTGATATCTCCAACACTAAAAACATAATTTTGGGGGGACTATAAGATACAAACTATTATATATAGATTAGATAAAAAAAAAATAAGGCCCCATTGTTTAGCTCAGGGAACTATATTCAGTATCCTATAACAAACCATAATGAAAAAGAATATATAAAAAAGAAATACACTTTTAAATACCAGTTTTCTTACTATAAAATAGTCCCACATTTCTTCCCACCAAAATGATAATAATATCATTTATTATGTTACTATTCTGCTCTAAGCACTCATGCAAGTGTTACTTCATTTATTCCTCATAATCTTAGTATATCTGTATGGTTATGCCCATTTTTTTAAATTCATTTTTTAATTGAAGGTTAATTGCTTTACAAAATTCTGTTGTTTTCTGTCAAACCTTAACATGAGTCAGCCATAGGTATATATAGATTCCCTCCATTTGAACTTCCCTCCCAAATTCCCATTGGCTATCTATTTTACATATGGTAATGTAAGTTTCCATGTTACTCTCCATACATCTCACCCTCTCCTCCCCTCTCCCCATAAGTCTATTCTCTATGTCTGTTTCTCCATTTACACCCATTTTTAAAATAAGAAAATTGAGGTACAATGGATAAAGTATTCTCAAAAATGCCACTCAGCTAGCAGATGAAAGGGCTTGGATTCAAAACAGGTCTATGATTCTGCAACTCATGCCTAAATCATCTTAATTTACAGAACTCTGCACCAGTGAAATGTAAGGCAAATGGCTCAAAAGGGAACTGTGGCAGAAAGTTTTAAAGCTAAGACTGTTGAAGTCAGAGCTAGATGGTAGCTGAAGTGGTAAAAATATGTTTTAATCAGAAAGTTACAACGGAGGAAAAGAGATCTCAGTATGGAACTGGGCTCAGTTTCAAAAGCAGCATGCACAAGTGGGGATTTATAGTCAAGGGTGGAGGTCAGTGGATGGAAAATTACAAGGGAATTACTTATATTATTTACAGGGGAAAGGGGGGGATTTCTTTTTAATATTTATTTTTATTTACTTATTTGGCTATATCAGGTTGTGGCATGTGGGATATAGTTTTCTGACCAGGGATTGAACCCAGGCCCCCTGCCTTGGGAGCACAGAGCCTTAGCCACTGGACCAATAGGAAAGTCCCAAGGGAGGATTTCTGAGTAAAGTGACTTGACAGAATTCTTGCTGATGGCAGACCAGGGTGATCAGATATTACTTGAGAAATGCTGGGAGATGTGGAATTTTCTCAGATATCAAGGGTGGAAGGTTCTCTTTAAATCAATTTAGAAAGATTCTTGCTATAGCTGGGTGATGCTGGCCCCAAACAGACAGAAACCACAAGGTCAAGGTCTCAAGGACTTAAGAGCCTAACCAGGGTTTGGTTAAAGAAAGTCTTTATCAAGACTCAGTCTGACTGCTTAGTGGCAGAGAGGACTTAGAACAGAAGGTCAAGAAAGTCACATGTAATGGGCCACACTTGCCAGCGTCTATGGGCTACAGGGGAAACTGGGCTGTTTGCTGCCTGCATTATTAAGACACTTTGCTTTGTGCTCCCACAAACAATTCAGTCCAGTATCGGTGAGACCACGGAAGGGCAGAGTCCATGAGAACTTTCCACCAGATACGGCATGATCTAGTCTAAACCGAATCTAGTGAAAAGTTGAAAGACATGTATGGAATACAAAAAATTATTAAGGTGACTTCAGTTCAAAGCCACCATATTTTATAAGAAAATTTTAAGAAAAATAGATAGAAAAATGGTTAAAGAAGATTTGAGATAGATAGGTAGACTATTGTCATGAGGAAGAAGGAAATCCTACCTTTTACAACAACACAGACAGAACTTGAGAACTTTATGCTAAGCAAGAAATGTTAAGAGAAAGACGAAAATTGTGCGGTATCACTTATATGTGGAATGTAGAAAAGCCAAACTTACAGAAAAAGAGAATAGAATGGTTGTTGCCAGGGGCTGGGGGGTGGAGGGAAAAGGAGAGATGTTGTTCAAGGGTATAAACTTGCAACTAGTAGATAAACAAGTCACAGAGATCTAATGCAGAGCATAGTGAATATAGACATTATTGGATTATAATCAAACTCACTAAGAAACTAAATTTTAATTATTCCTACAACAAACAAGAAATGATAATTATGTGACATGATAGAGAAGCTAACTATCTCTACAATGGCAATCATATGAGAATATACCAAATATCATATCAACATGCAGTATACCTTAAATTTGTACAACATTATCTGTCAAATATATTTCAATGAAAATATGCTTTCAAATTGAAAAAAGGTAATATACATGTAAGTGTGTATATACGTATATGTAGATACAGATATGTAATTATATATGTATCTATACAAATGTATACACAATTTACCCTCGAGCAACATAGGTTTGAATGACATGGTCCACTTACATGCAGAGGTTTTTCAATAATACGTACTACAGAACTACATGATTGCTGGTTGGTTGAATATGCAGCTTCTGACCGCAGATACAGCTGGCTGACATTAAAGTTGTATGTGAATTTTCAGTTGTGTGGAGGGTTGGCATTCCTAACCAACACATTGTTCAAAGGTCAACAGTATACATGTTGTAAATATCTAAATGAGGAATGAGATGTGCGTCTGTGCACACACATCCTCCAAGGTTAAAAATCATCTGTAAAAATTAGAGAATCTATCCCTGATAGTTTGAAATGACAAATGCTTACCAATAGCATTAGAAATACTTGAACTCTGTATTGCTTATCTGGGCAATTACGATGGAGATCTGGTTTCCTTAGTAAGCCACAGTTCTCAAGAGAAAGGGCTTCTCTGCAGTCAAATGTTCTTTTCAATCTAGACTATAGACACCGGAGCAGTGGTGGTGTCTTAAGGAAGATGCTGGTTGAGAAACCTCATCCAGAAATCTGTATGGCATTTGGTCATAAGCTGTTGAGTTTCCTTTGGGGCACTCTGAGCACTGAATTCTCTGTACTTGGAACATGTGAGCCATTATAACAGGCAGCTGGAGTCAGAAAGAGGTAAAGGTGAAAGTCGCTCACTCATGTCTGACTCTGCAACCCCATGGACTATATGGTCCGTGAAATTCTCCAGGCCAGAATGCTGGGTAGCTGTTCCCTTCTCCAGGGGATCTTCCCAACCCAGGGATCGAACACAGGTCTCCCACATTGCAGGCGGGTTCTTTAGCCACAAGGGAAGCCCCAAGTCTTCCCCAGAATTCCAGCCTTTCCTTGCTCCCATTTACAACACCAGACTTCCTTTGGGCTTCAGCCCAGCTTCATCCCTGGCTCCTGTCTCATGCCTTTGCTTTCTCTGATAAGGCTTAATGGTCAAGCCTGTGTCTGCCCTTTGTTCCCATTAGCATTGACTCTTGCTTTGAGCCAGCTCCATCTCTGCGTGAAACTCCACTCTGGCTTGCCTTTGTTCCCAGTTCCTCCCTATACTATCCCAAGTACCCAATCCCCCACTAACCCCTCAACCCATTTATTCCTTCCCTAGGGCTTGGACTCTCACCGGCCCACAACTGATGTGGGCTCCAACTCTTGTCCAGCTATCTGTCCTGGCTCAGATTCCCTCTTGCTGTGATAGCCAGAGTCACCAAGTTCCAAGCTGAGGCCCCAGCAGAGCTAAGGAACCATTTGTCTTTCAAAATATTTCTCTCAAAAATATATAAGTCTCAACAGCCTTGCCAGAGCCAAGGAGAACTCACATCTCAATAGCAACTCTCTAATCCTGTTCTCCATCTCACAGTGTAGACACATTCAGGGCACAATGAAAGGAAGTACTTTCCTTGGAAGCCAAGAGGCTGACCTTGCATCCCCAGTCTCAACCACTAATCCTAGGAGCCATAATGTCTTCAAAATTTTAACTGTACAGATTCACAATGAATGGAGAAGTTGTGACACTTAAGTTACACTAATGTGTCACATGTGTTATATTCGCCTTACTAGAACTATAGGAGACTGAGCTAGAATTATTTGATTGCAATTTAATAAACAAAGCAGATTTCCAAAAACTTAGTTCTATTGGAACAATAGCATAAGTTAAAAAAAAAATGGAATGTGATATGTCTAGTAACAGCAAACAATACCAGGAGAATGTGGAGATTTCTTTTGCCTTCATCACAAAATTAATAAAAGATATATATAAAAAAAACTAAACTGTTCTACTGCAATACATAGTATTTCATATATTTTCTTCATTTTTATCCTATATCTTTTGTATAACATGAATCATAAGTATTTGATATATTGTAGACCCACATATGGTTATTTATTAATACAACCTGTTTTTATAATGCTACATAGTCTTTATAACCATTATTTTAATGGTTCCAAAATAGTCCACAAACAGACCAAATTGTTTATTTTAACAACCATTTAGGCAATAAATTAGGTATATAAAGTAGTTGCAGTTTTTTCCTGTTTTTTAAATTACTGCTGGTAATGTAAAACAGAAAAAATTACTTATAATGGTCGCTGACCCCAATTTTTGGCACAGAACTCTGCAGACCCTTGTAATGTCCTAAGTGATATGAGCACTAAAAGAATCTTGGTACTCTAATATTTGGCCTTTGTCCCTGATTCCTGACACAAAGCTCATAAATTGCCTGGAATTTCCTGGGTGACAGGAGTGTCTTTTGTTCTAATGAGACAACATTTGGTGGGTTCCTGGGTAGCTATAGAATGGAGGCTGATCGCTAAGAAGATCAAGTCATGATTAGAAGGTTGGAACTTTCAGCACCAGCTCCCTCTTCTCCAGACAATGGAGAGGGGCTCGAGATAGACTTCATGATTGTTCACACTGAGGTGATGAAGCCTCCATGAAAAGCTCCAAAGTGTGGCGTTCAGAGAGCTTCTGGACTAGTGAATATATCTGCGTGCTGGAAGGGTAGCACATCTCAGCTCTATGGGGACAGAGGCTCCTGACCTCAGCAGCATTCCATGTTCTTTCCTATCGAGCTCTTCATCTGGCCTTTCACTCAGAGCCTGAATTATAAAATAATTCAATAAATAAATCAATAAATGTGTTTCCCTGAGTTCTGTGAGCCATACTAGCAACTGATCAAACCCAAGAGAAGAGGGTCATGGGAACCCTGATTTATAGATGATTGGTGAAGAGTCCAAGTGACAACCTGGAACTTGCGATGGGCATCTGAAGTTGGGGCAGTCTTGCGGGACTGAGCCTTTAACTTGTGGGATCTGATGTTAACTCTGAGTAGACGGTATCAGAATTAAATGGAATTGCGGGCCACCCGGTTGGTGTCATGGGGAAGTGCTGTGTGGAAAACCCACACACCAGCTGTCAGAAGTATGGCAGTACGGCAGTGGTGTGAGAGTAAAGGGGAAGTAGGATTTTTTTTAATTTATTGGAATATAGTTGCTTCACAATGTTGTGTTAGTTGCTGCTGTACAGTGAAGCGAATCAGCCACGTGTACACGCGTATCCCCTCCCTCTGGATTTCCCTTCCATCTAGGCCACCACAGGCACTGAGCTGAGCTCCCTGTGCCACACAGTGGGCTCTCACCAGTTATATATTCCATGCCAAGCAGCAGAGCTGACATGTATACAGGGGTGTTTTTTTCCAACTCAGCTAGTAATACCTTTATGCCACTTTTCAATATTTATAATACTGTCTTAGACTAAAGTTCCAGAAGTGGATTTATGATAAAGGGTAATAAAAGAGGATATAAATATTTTTATGGTTCTTGATCTGTATTGCTAATTTCAAAATAAAACTTAACCAACTGGCAGGAAAAGGCTTGATTTTATTCAATTCTTGTCAAAATGAAACATTGCCATTTTAAAATCATTTTTTATTCAGTTAACTCAATTTTTATTTTAACTCAGCTTTCTTTGATTTGTACAGAGAATTTTTAAAATCCATATTTACTTATTTTTCTGTGAAGTACCCTGAGCTCCTTGGGTACAGAAACTGTATCTTTTGGTTTGTAATATTCCTTGTATAATATAGTAGATAGAAAGAGAACAAGGTTTGGAGCCTGAAAGGCCTGGGTTCAAGTATCTATTTTTTTACTTACTTGACTGTCACTGTGACCTAGGACAACTTCTCCTCTCAGGTCAGTGTTTTCGACTGTAAAATGGGATAATCAGTTTTCTACTTCATGGGGAGTCCACATAAAATGACTGGCGTATTCCAAGAGTCTAATATATATTCGTTCTTCCCACACACATATATAAGGAGTTCTATACATTTTGATGAATAAATAAACTCATGCTTTTCTCATTTAATGGTTCAATTGTTAATCTTGTCTATTTGAGTATATTTTATACTATTTACTGCATGTAGTTTCAGTTCAGTTCAGTCGCTCAGTCGTATCCGACTCTTTGCGACCCCATGAATTGCAGCACGCCAGGCCTCCCTGTCCATCACCAACTCCCGGAGTTCACTCAGACTCACGTCCATCAAGTCAGTGATGCCATCCAGCCATCTCATCCTCTGTCATCCCCTTCTCCTCCTGCCCCCAATCCCTCCCAGTATCAGAATCTTTTCCAATGAGTCAACTCTTCGCATGAGGTGGCCAAAGTACTGGAGTTCCAGCTTTAGCATCATTCCTTCCAAAGAAATCCCAGGGGTGATCTCCTTCAGAATGGACTGGTTGGATCTCCTTGCAGTCCAAGGGACTCTCAAGAGTCTTCTCCAACACCACAGTTCAAAAGCATCAATTCTTCCTACCAATATTTTAAGGAGTGTCACTACTTTGATCTACAAATGTTTGGGCTGTGTTTTATGAGGCCAAATCTCTTTTTGTGGTTCCTTCTATTAGGGTGGGGATATTTGACACAACAAATATGTGAGGCAAAGTCACCATAAGAAGCAAGCACACAAACATATATGTCCAATTATGTGTTATCTGCAGCTCCCAAGGACATTGCCATTGTTGGAAACCTTTTCAAAAAGTCTTTATTAAAATTTCTGCCAAGAACTACCTTTGGTCCTTCCGTGAGAGCATTGGTATACGCAACCAAAAGCCATTAAAAATATATATATTCCTAGGGGTTCAGAGGGGTATCAACATGAAGAATTCCAACTTTGATTTTAAATATAAATAGTTGCCACCATTATAAGATGAAAGAGTTACTTTTCTGTGATTCATAAAGTAGTTTCTGGAAGCAATTCTAAGAGAAGAAACCACAAAATTATTTTGAAAGAATATAGAGTGAGGTTATAATTGATCCTTGGATATAATTTTAAAGAATATGGACTTTCAAAGTATACACTGGAGGATATAACCAACCAATGGGAAAACTTTGAAAAGCAGCATATATAATTCTGGATGTTTGCAACTAAAGACAGCGGTGTTTTTACTTTATATTAAGTAACAACTTGAAGATCCTGCATTGAAAATTTTTACACTGAAAACATCTGTCAATACGTCAATAAAATATTTCTAAATTATTTATTGAGTACTCATTATGTCATCTGGGACCTACTTCAAGGGACAAGAGGTATGCATTGCCAAGACAGTGAATTATGTCATTAATCAGATAGTCGAAGAACTAATCAGGAAACAATAATAGACACAGTTACACACATGCATCCAAGGAACTGAGCCTAAAGGTATAAAAAAGAGATATACTACTGCTGCTGCTGCTGCTGCTGCTAAGTCACTTCAGTCGTGTCCGACTCTGTGCAACCCCATAGATGGCAGCCCACCAGGCTCCCCCATCCCTGGGATTCTCCAGGCAAGAAAACTGGAGTGGATTGCCACTGCCTTCTCCAATGCATGAAAGTGAAAAGTGAAAGTGAAGTCGCTCAGTCGTGTCTGACTCTTAGCGACCCCATGGACTGCAGCCCACCAGGCTCCTCTTTCCATGGGATTTTCCAGGCGAGAGTACTGGAGTGGGGTGCCATCGCCTTCTCCACTAGCATCTGTTAAAAAGAAAAAGCCAAGATAGGGATGAAAAACAACAAAGAATTTCAGTTAATAATATGCTTTGTATGAATTAGCAATGTAGCCACCGAAACAGCAGCTAAGGCCAGATTAGCCAACATTAATGGGAGTATATATAGTACCTAGAAGCAAGAAATTGTACTTTAGTTTGATTGACCTTGAACCACAGCAGAGTTCATTAAAGAGAACTACAAATGAACAGATTTGCATTCAGCCGTGTGCAAGCAAGACAGTAGCAGTAGTAGTGTTAGTCACTTAGTTGTGCCTGACTCTTTGTGACCCCATGGACTGTAGCCTGCCAGGCTCTTCTGTCCTGGAATTCTCCAGGCAAGAATAGGGGGATTGAACTCGGGTCCCCTGCATCGCAGGCAGATTCTTTAAAAATGTGAGCCACCGGGGAAACCCAAACAAGACAGTAAAGGGACTCAAAAGTTAAGCCACTTTAGGCTGGATAAGGAGCAGAGAGAGGCAAATGGTAGTAATACTGAGATATTTTAAAGATTGTCACCTGGAAGGGAAATCTGATTTCTTCCCATAATCCAGGAAGGTAAATATGAGTGATGAGTAGAAGTTGTCAGATTTAGATTTCAGACCAATATAAATCAGTTTTCCAAACATGCTCTGCAAGTTATGAGTGCCTCATTACTTAGAGGTATTCAAATACATTCAATAGGCATTCAAATATTGAAATCACTTCTATTAGCTAGTATATCCTTCCACTGACTAACACTGGTTAAACCAGTGCTTCTCAAACCAGAGTAACCAAATCCCCTGGGTGACTTAAAATGGAGATTCAGGACCTGACCTCAGAGTTTGATTCAGGAGATCTAGAAAGAGACCTGAGAATTAGCATTTTTAACAACTTCCTATTTGATACTGCTGATTGGGAGACTCACACTGAGAACTACTGAGTTAAATAAACACTTGGATACCTTATAACTCTAACCTGATATGACGGCTTGAATTAAGTGAATTTTCTTTCAATTCTACAGCAAGTATAAGACATTCATGGTTAACTTACGGGACAAATTACAAGAGGAGTCATAAAGGAAAGAGGAGGAAGAATGTTCTAAGCCCAGAACAACCTGAACAAAGTAAAAGTGTTGAAGTTGGTGAGATAAATTGTTGCATATGAACTGATTATTTTTCCCCCAGTGTTTCATTCTCCTCTACTCACTTCCCCTTTTCCCTCATTCAGAGAGCAGGGCTGCTCTGTGCGTCTTGCCTTGGGAAAAGTAGGCAGTGACAAAGAGAAAGGAGCTTCCTTGTGGTTTTTTGACTTTTAAAAATTCAGATTCTTCCCTGGGTCCAGTAGCTAAGACTGCGCTCCCAGTGCCAAAGGCCCAGGATCAATCCCTGGTCAGGGATGTAGATCCTACATGCCTCAGCCGAGAGCCCTGCATGCTGCAATGAAGATTAAAGATATTGCATGCTGCAACTAAGACCTGGCACAGTCAGATAAATAAATTTTTTAAAAAGTTCGGGCTCTTATAAGAAAGCTGTGGTACATATACACAATGGAGTATTACTCAGCTGTTAAAAAGAATTCATTTGAATCAGTTCTGATGAGATGGATGAAACTGGAGCCAATTATACAGAGTGAAGTAAGCCAGAAAGAAAAACACCAATACAGTATACTAACACATATATATGGAATTTAGGAAGATGGCAATGACGACCCTGTATGCAAGACAGGAAAAAAGACACAGATGTGTATAACGGACTTTTGGACTCAGAGGGAGAGGGAGAGGGTGGGATGATTTGGGAGAATGGGAATTCTAACATGTATACTGTCATGTAAGAATTGAATCGCCAGTCCATGTCTGACGTAGGGTGCAGCTCGCTTGGGGCTGGTGCATGGGGATGACCCAGAGAGATGTTGTGGGGAGGGAGGTGGGAGGGGGAACGCATGTAAGAATTAAAGATTTTAAAATTTAAAAAAAATTAAAAATTAAAAAAAATAAAATAAAATAAAAAAATAAATAAATAAAAAAAATAAAATAAAATAAAAAAAAACGAGAGGACAAAGGACTCAAGCCATGGAGGAAAGAATTAGAATGCTAGATTATTATTCTCCAGGCTGAGGAAGGAGAGAGGTGAGGAAATACTGGACAAAGGTCTTCAAGGAAATATGGACGATCTATTTGATACCTTGGTTCACCTTAAATCCCTTTTTATATAAGAAAACTTTGATTTTACGGAAAAAGAGTTTGATAACTCACCAGAATAAAAGGCTTGAAATGGAAGTTAAGTTGTTAGAAAAGTCATATTATTTGCATACCTCATGTCCCAAGATAAATACCTGCCAAAGGAATACAATGTGTGCTTGGAATGAAGAGCAGGCTAGCCTACATGGGGAGAATGTGTTGGAAAGAAAATGAGAAATTAGGTTGGGTGAGCAAGGTGAGACCAGAATGCAGTGGACTTTGAATGATGGAAAGGAGCTTTGATTTATTTTTTTTTTATTTTTTTTTTACCAGACTTTTATTTTTTTATTTTTTTTTTTTTTTAATTTTAAAATCTTTAGCTCCTGTGCTTGAAGCCAAACTCTTTGGCCTCTAGGGTCACCTTGAAGCCTGCTCAGACTTCTAGGGCCCCATCCTCAGCCTTCTTTCCTACAACTTAGTTCCAGAAAAACATCTATTTCTGATTTATTGTCTATGCCAAAGCCTTTGACTCTGTGGATCAAATACACTGTAGAAAATTCTGAAAGAGATGGGAATATCAGACCACCTGACCTGCCTCTTGAGAAATCTGTATGCAGGTCAGGAAGCAACAGTTAGAACTGGACATGGAACAACAGACTGGTTCCAAATAAGAAAAGGAGTACGTCAAGGCTGTATATTGTCACCCTGCTTATTTAACTTATATGCAGAGTACATCATGAGAAATGCTGGGCTAGATGAAGCACAAGCTGGAATCAAGTTTGCCGGGAGAAATATCAATAGCCTCAGATATGCAGATGACACCACCCTTATGGCAGAAAGTGAAGAGGAACTAAAAAGCCTCTTGATGAAAGTGAAAGTGGAGAATGAAAAAGTTGGCTTAAAGCTCAACATTCAGAAAACGAAGATCATGGATGGCATCTGGTCCCATCACTTCATGGGAAATAGATGGGGAAACAGTGGAAACAGTGTCAGACTTTATTTTGGGGGGCTCCAGAATCACTGCAGATGGTGACTGCAGCCATGAAATTAAAAGAAGCTTACTCCTTGGAAGAAAAGTTATGACAAACCTAGGCAGCATATTCAAAAGCAGAGACATTACTTTGCCGACTAGGGTCCATCTAGTCAAGGCTATGGTTTTTCCAGTGGTCATGTATGGATGTGAGAGTTGGACTGTGAAGAAAGCTGAGTGCTGAAGAATTGATGCCTTTGAACTGTGGTGTTGGAGAAGACTCTTGAGAGTCCCTTGGACTGCAAGGAAATCCAACCAGTCCATTCTGAAGGAGAGCAGCCCTGGGATTTCTTTGGAAGGAATGATGCTAAAGCTGGAACTCCAGTACTTTGGCCACCTCATGCGAAGAGTTGACTCATTGGAAAAGACTCTGATGCTGGGAGGGATTGAGGGCAGGAGGAGAAGGGGACAACAGAGGATGAGATGGCTGGATGGCATCACTGACTCGATGGACGCGAGTCTAAGTGAACTCCGGGAGTTGGTGATGGACAGAGAGGCCTGGCGTGCTGCAATTCGTGGGGTCACAAAGAGTCGGACATGACTGAGCAACTGAACTGAACTGAAGAAGCTGGCACTTTCAGCATTCTTTGCTGGGACACCAACAAACCATCCTCAGAAAGACTCTGCTGACATTTAAACTGAAACAGAGATCTGATCTCATCTCTTTACCATTCAAGGAATAACCTTTCATTTTGAAACCTGGTAATGCTTCCCTGATGTGTTACAGAATTATTACAGTCAACTATTACCTAGTCATATTCATAAAAGTTAGTTATAAATTAGCCTACATATTTTTAAGTGGATGATCTTTTGGTTGATGACAGATGAATTTTATAGAGGGGTGATCTCACTGGAAATAAATGAATCTTATCTTCAAGCAAACAACATGTATTATTTTTGTATTTTCAAGGGAATTTTCCCAATCATCAGCTGGGTAGTTCTCTAAACTATCCCAAGGATTTATTTGGATATTGGGTGGAAAAAATTCAGTTCTTTGAACTTAGTCTTTCACATGTACATACAAATACAAGTGTTTAAACTCAACAACAAAAAGACAAACAATCTGCTTTAAGTATGGCCAATGACTTGACCAGAAAGAAGGCATACAAATGCCCAATAAGTTCACGGAAAGATGCTCAACATCATTAGTTATTAAGGAAAAGCAAGTTAAAATCACATTGAGATACCATCTTACCTCCACTAAGAGGCTACTGTCCAAAAATAAAGAAAATAACAAGTGTTGGCAAAGGAGTATAGAAATTGGAACCCACTGTGCTCTTAGTGAGAATTAAGTAAAATGGTGCAGCCAGTATAGATAATAGCAGAGCCATTCATCAAAAATAAACAGAAGTAGAAGTGATATGATCCAGCAATTCTAGTTTGAGGTATATATTCAAAATAATTGAAACCAGCAACTTGACTAGGTTTTTGTATACTCATGTTCATAGCAGTATTATTCAGAATAGCCAAAATGTGGAAGTAACTTGTGTTCATCAACAGATGAATAAATAACCAAAATGTGGAACATATATACATACAATGGAATAGTATTCAGTCTTTAAAAGGAAAGAAATTCTGACACATGGTACCACATAGATGAATCTTAAGAACATGATGCTAATTAAAACATGCCAATCACAAAAGGACAAATATTATATGATTCAATTCATATGAATTACTTAGAACAGTCAAATTGATAGAGACAGGAGGTAGAGTGGTGATTACCAGGGGCTGAAGAGAGGATGAAAATTTCTGGAGATGGACACGTCAGTGGCTGCACAACAATGTGAAGGCGTTTTATGCCACTGAACTGTACACCTTAAAATGATTAAGATGTTAAAACACACACACATTTTTACTGGCAATTGTTTTGTTAGTGAGGTTGAGTATGCTTGTAATATGCATTTTGACTTTAGGGTGGTTAGATTTTTGCTTATTTTTAAATTGGAATTGCCATTTTGTTATTAATTTTTGAGAAGCAATTATATAATAAAGAGAAAGTCATTATCATATTTTAAAAGTAAGTGCTTAATTTAGATACTATTGTAGGCGGAGAGATTACTGAAAAAAATTGCAGACATTTACCAAAGGATTGCATCCCAAAATGTGAAGTAGATTTTACCAAAAGTCAAAATTTAGGAGTTTTAAAATCATACATCTTCAGTTTAAAAATCAGAGATTATCTTTCTTGCCTCTGGTTGTAATTTGGCATCATTTTATAAAGTGCTAGTTGATCTTGAAAGTGCTACATTTTATGGGTTTTTTCCCTAACAATGAGAAAACAATATTAATAGATTAATTATTCCACCAATGCAGATGTGTAAGAGTGGCTTGTTTTATAGGATATTGGGTAAGGTGACTTCTATCTCATGACGCGGGTCCTATAACTAGTACCTACTTCATAAAAATGACTTTATCTTTTGCCTTCCCCTCTGTGTATGGAACATTTTATTTGGTTTCCTGAAAGGAAGCTAAAACTGTTATTCTGAGAATTGCTGCCCATTCACTTGTAAAGAGGGAGAAAGGCTGAAGGAGAGAGTGAGAGGGAGGGTTGGAGGGAGGCAAGCTTAAATAAGAGTTAAACAGGATAAATAATTGGAAGAGGTCCATTTCTACAATTTTGACTTAAATACTGAAGTTTTAAAAGAATACAGAACATTTTTGTAGGAGCTAGAATTTAGGGTCTGTGCAGTAAGAGGGTAAAGAGTTTAGGAGTTGGCAGTATAAGGTAAAGCCCAGAAAAACAGTGGCCTTTCCATGTTCCTGAAATAAACTGCAAGCCAAACCGGATTCTTGACCAGGTACTTTAAGCCAAGTAAAGCATGGCAGTGTACTTGGAGTCCTGCAACCCGTGTGGACCTCTAACAAGGCCAGGGCACAGCACTTTCCCCCAGATGATCTTAGACTCATAGGAGTGACCCATGCAACCTTCTGTCAACAAACAGAGCTGTGAAAATAGCTTGGCCTTTATGTCCACTGGCCCACGTCCTCGAAAAAGTCAACGTGGAACTGAAAGCAAACAAGCTGTATGCCAAAAAAATTAAGTAACAGACTTTTGACACACTTCATGACTTTCCATATTCCGAGGGTTTTCAAAAGAGAAATCTATCCTTGTTCACAAAATGACTATTCATTGTTTTCCAACAATATAAGATCATTTAAACAATATGTTCGTTTAATGGAATATTTATAACCTTTAATACATGTAATGACATGGAAAGATATTTGATATATTGTTAAGTGAGAAAGAATTGTGACAAACCAATGGAAATTGTTAACTGTATTTTTTTGAAAAGGAGACACTATGACTCTCATAAGATAAAATATACATTTGTCAAAGGTTTGGGGGCTTCCCTGGTGGCTCAGATGGTAAAGCGTCTGCCTGCAATGCAGGAGACCTGAGTTCGATTCCTGGGTCGGGAAGATCCCCTGGAGAAGGAAATGGCAATCCACTCCAGCACTCTTGCCTGGAAAATGCCATGGACGGAGCAGCCTGATAGGCTACAGTCCATGGGGTCGCAGAGTCAGACATGACTGAGCGACTTCACTTTCACTTTATTTAACTTATTATTATTGAATAAGGACACTAGCCAAGTGTTTCAACCAATGCAGTGGAGAAATTAGAGAACCACACATTTACACGTGGTGAATGAACATGGAAATAAATTTATAAATAGACACAAAATTGGCTTTTTCCAAAATGATGGGTAGTGGGGGTGAGAGTGGTCTTCTCCATTGTACAGAAGTCATTTTTGAGTCTACAGAGAAAAATTAGCTGTGTCTGCAACAATTTGTCAGTTATTTGCCAACTATAGGGTTAAAAATATCCTAATCAAAGACAAAGGTTCATATAGCAGTGTTTCTCAATATTTTTCATTATTATTTTCCTAAGAAGACACTTAAGACATTTTATACCTAACCCTCATCTCCCCCAAATTTAATGCTAAAGAATAAGATTTTGTTGGTAGAGCTGATATTTTGAGGGTCACAAACCATTGTAAAAGCTGAGAGGCTCTGTTTTTGCTTTTACCGCCCTAAAGAATCAGTATTTGCCCCCTTTGGGGCAATTAAATATCATGCTCTGGGACAGACAATCCCCAGAGGCTTCAAGATTTGAAAGGATATTTAGTAATATCCTTGCTGCTGCTGCTGCTGCTAAGTCGCTTCAGTCGTGTCCAACTCTGTGCGACCGCATAGATGGCAGCCCACCAGGCTCCCTTGTCCCTGGGATTCTCCAGGCAAGAACACTGGAGTGGGTTGCCATTTCCTTCTCCAATGCATGAAAATGAAAAGTGAAAGTGAAGCCACTCAGTCGTGTCTAACTGTTAGTGACCCCATGGACTGAGGCCTACCAGGCTCCTCCGCCCATGGGATTTTCCAGGCAAAAGTACTGGAGTGGGTTGCCATTGCCTTCTCCGAGTAATATCCTTAGGATGTCATTTCTTTTTCACTTTTTCTTTTGTATTGGGCTATATCTGATTAACAGTGTTAAGATAGTTTCAGGGGAACAGCAAAGATTCAGCGAAACATATATATGTATCCATTCTCCCCCAAATTCCCCTCCCACCTTAGGATGTCATTTTTAAAAACCAGTGTATATATGTTATGGGCTTCCCAGTTGGCCCTAGTGGTAAAGAATCCACCTGCCAATGTAGGAGATACAGGAGAGGCAGGGTCCATCCCTGGGTAAGAAAGGTTCCCAGAGAAGGGAATGGCAACCCACTCTAGTATTCTTGCCTGGAAAATTTCATGGACAGAGGAGCCTAGTGGGCTACAGTTCATGGGAGTAGAGAGTCAGACACGACTGAATGATTAAGCACATATATATGTTATATATTACACATATATTACCTTACATATTACATATGGACTTAAAGGATGGTGTATACAGAAGTCAGCAAACTATAGCCTGCAGGCCAAATCCAGCCAGCCTGTTTCTATAAATAAAGTTTGACTGGAACACAGCCACACACATTTACTATGATAGTCTTATCTTCTATTGCCTATATCTGCTTTCACACCCACAACAGCAGAGTTGAGCACCTGAAACAGAGATCATAAGGCCCAAGACTCCTTAAATATTTACTATTTGTCTGTTTACAGAAAATGTTTGCTGCCCTTTGGGTCACACTAAACTGCTGATAGTAATTATCTCTGCTTAACAGGATAATTAGAGTTTTCTTTCAAAGAAATCTATATTTCCTATAAATGTTTTACTTACTGATGGAATAAAACTTTAAAAAATTTACTACCTATCAATTGTGTACAAAGTACTCAAATAAAAGTAGAAGGCGTGGTTCTCACCTTTGAAAAAGCTTCTAATATACTGGAGAAACAACAAGGTCCTACCTATTACACAGGGAACTATAACCAACCTCCTGGGATAAACTATAACGGAAGAGAATATTTTTAAAAAGAATGCATATGTCGGTAAAACAGTCCCTTTGCTGTACAGCAGATTAGCACAACACTGTAAATCAACTACACTTCAATTTTTAAAAAGCTGTTAATCTAATGTTGCTGAGATAAACTGATGGGTTTTCAACTGAAATAAGCTAAAAATAGAAGTAGATAGGGATAGCTATAGGGGGAAAAGGTAATATTAATAAATATGAATTGGGTCAATGTAAATTTTTAAGTTAGATTTTGACCTTCAGAGCCTTAATTATTAAAGGCAAAGCAGATTTAATAGTTCACTGTGACCGGGGTATTTACTTCAAATCATTATAAAAATAAAAGTACATGCTTGCTATAAATCTCTAGAGAACATCATCCCTCCACCAATTGTATTCTAAATTGGAAGATAAGATACCGGGAACATTTCATGCAAAGATGGGCACAATAAAGCACAGAGATGGTATGGACCTAACAGAAGCAGAAGATTTTAAGAAGAGGTGGCAACAATACACAAAAGAACTTTACAAAAAAGATCTTCATGACCCAGGTATCCACAATGATGTGATCAGTCACCTAGAGCCAGACATCCTGAAATGCGAAGTCAAGTGGGCCTTAGGAAGCATCACTGCAAATAAAGCTAGTGGAGGTGATGGAATTCCAGGTGAGCTATTTCAAATCCTAAAAGATGATGCTGTGAAAGTGCTGCACTCAATATGCCAGCAAATTTGGAAAACTCAGCAGTGGTCACAGGACTGGAAAAAGTCAGTTTTCATTCCAATCCTAAAGAAAGGCAATGACAAAGAATGCTCAAACTACTGCACAACTGCACTCATCTCACACGCTAGCAAAATAATACTCATAATTCTCTAAGCTAGGCCTCAACAGCACGTGAACCGAGAACTTGAAGATGTTCAAGCTGGATTTAGAAAAGGTAGTGGAACCACAGCTCAAATTGCCAACATATGTTGGATCATAGAAAAAGGAAGAGAATTCCAGAAAAACATCTACTTCTGCTTCATTCATTCTAAAGTTTTCACTATGGATCGCAATAAACTGTGGAAAATTCTGAAAGAGATGGGAATACCAGACCACCTTACCTGCCTCCTGAGAAATCTGCATACAGGTCAAGGAGCAACTCAGAAACAAACATGGAACAAGGGACTGGTTCCAAATAGGAAAAGGAGTATGTCAAGGCTGTATATTGTCACCCTGCTCATTTAACTTAAATGCAGAGTATATCATGAGAAACGCTAGGCTGGATGAAGCACAAGCTGGAATCAAGATTGCCGGGAGAAATGTCAATAACCTCAGATATGCAGATGACACCACCCTTATGGCTGAAAGCGGAGGAACCAAAGAGCCTCTTGATGAAAGTGAAAGAGGAGAGTGAAAAAGTTGGCTTAAAACTCAATATTCAAAAAACAAAGATCATGGTATCTGGTCCCATCAGTTCATGGGAAATAGATGGGGAAACAATGGAAACAATGAGAGACTTTATTTTCCCGGGCTCCAGAATCACTGCAAATGGTGACTGCGTGAAATTAAAAGATGCTTGTTCCTTGGAAGAAATGTTATGGCTAACCTAGACAGCTATTAAAAAGCAGAGACACTACTTTGCCAACATAGGTCCATATAGCCAAAGCTATGGTTTTTTCAGTAGTCATGTATGGATGTGAGAGACCATGTTGGACCATAAAGAAAGCTGCTACTGCTACTGCTATTAAGTCGCTTCAGTTGTGTCCAACTCTGTGTGACCCCATAGACGGCAGCCCACCAGGCTCCCCCGTCCCTGGGATTCTCCAGGCAAGAACACTGGAGTGGGTTGCCATTTCCTTCTCCAATGCATGAAAGTGAAAAGTGAAAGTGAAGTCGCTCAGTCATGTCTGACTTCGCGACCCCATGGACTGCAGCCTACCAGGCTCGTCCAGCCACGGAATTTTCCAGAAAGAAAGCTGAGTGCCAAAGAATTGATGCTTTTGAACTGTGGTTTTGGAGAAGACTCTTGAGAGTGCCTTGGACTACAAGGAGATCCAATCAGTCCACCCTAAAGTGAATCAGTTCTGAATATTCATTGGAAGGACTGATGCTGAAGCTGAGGCTCCAATACTTTGGCCACCTTGATGCGAAGGACTCACTCATGGGAAAAGACCCTGACGCTGGGGAAGATTGAAGGCAGGAGGAGAGGGGGATGACAGAGAATGAGATGGTTGGATGGTATCACTAACTCGATAGACATCAGTTTGAGTAGGCTCCGGGAGTTGGTGATGGACAGGGAGGCCTGGCATGCTGCAGTCCATGCAGTTGCAAAGAGTCGGACACAACTAAGTGACTGAACTGAACTAAATTACTTTACAGTGTTGTGTTGGTTTCTGCTGTACAACAGTATGGATCAGCTATAGGTATACACACATCCCCTCCCTCCAAAGCCTCCCTCCCATGCCCACCCCCAATCCCAACCCTCTAGGTCATCACAGAGCATGAAGCTGAACTCACTGTGCTATACAGCAGCTTCCCACTAGCTATCTATTTTACAGTTGATAGTGTGTATATATCAGTGCTACTCTTGTCAGTTCATCCCACCCTCTTCTTCCCCCACTGTGTCCTTAAGTTTATTCTCCATGTCAGTCTCTCTATTTCTGCCCTGCAAATAAGTTCACTAAAGTCATGAAATTCAAAGTTATCTTAAAAGCCAGTGTGAGAAGATATATGATGTTTCAGAATGTAAGCTGCCCTGATTCACATAAATCTCTAATCTTTTCCTATCAAAGTTTCAAGATACTGTAACTTATCAGAGCACCCCAAGGTAATGTGTGCCATTCCTTTCAGTTCATTCTTTCCAGGTTCCAGAAACTTTCTCAGGGACCTTATCCTTGAAGGGATCTCTTTAATACTTGAACGATATCTTAGTTCCCTTAGAAGCTGTTCTTGGTCATATAGGACTCTTTAATACCTAAAACCATTAAAAGCCCCCCAAATGATTTTTCTCACAGCTCAATTCTAAGAATTTGAGAATAGGGCTCCTCTAATCCAGTATGCTTATAGAACAAGAATTTTACTTACTGGCAAGATAAATAGGTAGGTAAATTCAGAAGTCTTTGGGGATGAAATAATTTTTTTGGTTCAAAATTTTCTAGGAAGTAGCTCTTAAGATCACTAGTATTAAATCTAAACTAATTTAAAATCATTTGAATCCCTAACATAGTAGCCTTTTCCAATCAAGTTGTCATGATACACTAACATGTTCCAATGAACTGTGAGGTGTGTTTCCAGCAGTCTATCACTGAAACGTTAAAGTACTGAAGTTTGCAAATTATTCACTTTTTCAGAAATTAAAACTGATGCAAGGTGATCTCAGTAACAACCACTCTCACTCACCTGCCTTCTAATACATGTTACTATATGAGCAAGAAAGAAGACATTGAGGCCAGTGACATGGGCATTCCCATCAGAGGTGTCTGGCTTATGAACAGTGTCAGTCATTTGTACCATGGTGTAAAAATGTGACTTAAACTTGTAGTCGAAAAGAGAGAATCAAAGGGGAAAAAGAAAAGAGGGAGAAGGAGGAGGACGACCAAAGGAAGTGGGAAAGGAGAAGAGAAATAATTTGAGGAATAAGAAAGAAGGAGGAGAGTTCAAAAGAAACAAAGAATAATCAGAGAACAGGAGAACGGCCTCATGGAAACAAAGAGGGCAAAGTCTCAAAAAAGGGGGTGTGGTGGGCAGTGTCAATTGCTGATAAATTAAATTACTGGTGATGGTGAGGCAATGAAATGTCCCTGAAAACCTCAGTAAGAGCAGAGAACTGACATTAAAGCCAGAACGGAAGAAAAAGAGAGGAAACAGAAGAACATTTAGATGCTACTTGTTGATGTTTGGCCCTGCTGGGAAAGAGAAAGATGGGTTGGTAGGGCCCTGGGTAGAGCCCAACACTTCTAAGGATTGGAGAGACCTTCACTCATGTGTGGACTTCCCTTATGGCTCAGCAGTAAAGAATCTGCCAGCAGTGCAGGAGATGCCAGTTTGATCCCTGGCATCAAACTGGGTCAGGAAGATCCCCTGGAGGAGGGCATGGCAATCCACTCCAGTATTCTTGCCTAAAAAAATCCTATAGACAGAGGAGCCTGGCAGGCTATAGTCCATGGGGTTGCAAAGAGTTGGACATGACTGAAGTGACTCAGCACACACACATGAACATGTGCATGGGCTCCAAACCATAAAGAGGAAGCGGTTGAAAATGTCAGAGAGAGAGGAAATAATCAATACAACTAGGTTCTATTCCTAAAAAGGACAGCGTGGGTAGGATCATGATTGAGGATTGGTTTTGGGCAGGAAGAGGCATTCTCTTCCTCATGAACCAAAGGAGAAGAGGTGAGAGTAAGTGCATGTGGAGGTCAGCAAAATGTGGACAGAAAGCCAAAGGCTTCACACCCTGCTTTCCCAGCCCTGCTTTCTCCTTATAGGAGGGTCACAATCATCTGCTGAGAAGGGAGGGGTCAGGGTGCAACATGATGGCTGTTGTAGAAAATGTTGGAGGATGATGAAAGGAAACGGGTAAAATCATTGCTCAGCATGGCCTGAGGCTGTGAGGGAAGAAGCTGAAAAAGTGGTTCGCAGGCACAGCCTTAGGGAATGCACACATTTTCCAGGAGAGAGGAAGGAGCAATCAGCAAAGACATAGAGAAGGCTTTGCCACAGAAGTGGGAAGAAAATAATATTGCCACAGAAGCCATGGTGAGGAACATTTAAAAGACAAGACAGAGAAAAGGTGGAGTTGATCCACAGAATCTAAAACTACAAAGAGCTTTGGACGCTAGTTACAAGAAAAATATACTGGATTTGGCACTAAGAAAGTCATTCGTAACTAAGAGCTTTTCTCCAATGATAAAGATTAAACAGATTTCATGGAGTGGTAATAAGGAGTTGAGGCTGTCATGGAACATTTCTGTTACCTTTTTAAGAATTTTGGAAATTAATAAAGGGCTCTCCTAGTGGTCTGCTGCTGCTGCTGCTAAGTTGCTTCAGTCGTGTCCAACTCTGTGTGACCCCATAGACGGAAGCCCACCAGGCTCCCCCGTCCCTGGGATTCTCCAGGCAAGAACACTGGAGTGGGTTACCATTTCCTTCTCCAAAGCATGAAAGTGAAAAGTGAAAGGGAAGTCGCTCAGTTGTGTCCGACTCTTAACGACCCCATGGACTGAAGCCTACCAGGCTCCTCCGTCCATGGAATTTTCCAGGCAAGAGTACTGGAGTGGGGTGCCATTGCCTTCTCCACCTGGTGGTCTACTGGTTAGGAATCCATCTTGCAATGCAGGGACACTGGTTCGATCCCTGGTCCAGGAGGCCCCACACGCCTCGGGGCAACGAAGCCTGTGAGCCACAGCTACTGAGTCCATGCTCTAGACCCTGTGCTTTACAAGAGAAGCCACCCCAATGAGAAGCCCACACCCCACAACTAGAGTAGCCCCTGCTCACCACAAGCAGAGAAAGCCAGCATGCATCAACAAAGACCTAGCACAGCCAAAAATACATTTTTTAAAAATTACTTAAAAGCAGAAATTAATAAGGTGTGAGATAAGAGGTAACAGTTTGAGGAGATGGTAGTGTTGGGGTATTTATATATGAGAGAAAACTGAACATGTACGTTTATGTATGTGTGTGTGTGTTGGGTGGCATTGTAGCTGAACAGCTCAACTATCTTATAGGATTATTGTAGGAAGGAAATAAAGCACTGTTTGAACTGAAAAGTACCATATTAATATTAGATATTCCTTTCATCATACAAAAATTCTCAGTTTTTGAGGGTGAGAAACATTATTCTTATATTTCCTACTACTCAAAATTCCATTAGTGTTGTATATGAATGCAGTAATGAATCAATAAGCTCTATCTTCAGGCTTCTCTCTTTGTAGCCCTGAAATTCTTGACAGCCCTGAAAGACGAACTCTCTGAACAGTTTGAAACCAGCAGTTGCCATCTCAGAAGCTGAACAGAGGAAAATGGGGAAATTGTGTTAAACTGATTTTTGTGGTTCTTAAACACCTGCAGATTATGAGAACAAAATACTGACTTTGGGGATTCACTTGACTTTCCCTTTCTGCATTAGGATCTGTTGCTCACTTAGTGAAACATATTTCTGCTGGGCAAGACCAAGGTAAGGCTTAGGTCAAGTTATAAACCCAAGTCTTTTATCACATTTTGACAGCAGGAAAAATCATGTCTGGAAAATGTCATTATCAGGAAAAAACAGTGTGTTTTGCTTTGAGCTTTTTGGCTTGAGGTTTTCTTCACATTTTAAAAACCACTGAGGAGCCAGTAATTATACTGTAGATAGGCCAAAACCATTTAAGTCCATTAATTAGAAGGACTGCATCACCCTCTATGATTTTGCCCCCACATTTTTGTAAGAGCAGATTCTCAAATTCTTGATCTGAAATCAGTGATTTCAGAACAGGGCAATCATCCTATTTTGCTGCTGGTTTAAATACTTGGGAGCAAGTAAGTGAACTTAGCTGAATTTCAATTTATTCATATAAAAAACATAGATAGTAGGAATCATCTCATAAATCTGAACATTCACACTCTTCTTGGGCACAACAGGCAGTGGACAGTTTACCTTCATCTTCATAGAGCTTTGTATATTCAAAAAGCAGTATTGCTAAAATAGCATTTCCATCTCTTAAGCACTGGAAAACCTAGGTACTTTAGCTGCGGATTTGAAATAGAGAATCTGTGGGAAATCTGCAATTACAACCCAGACCATGGAAAGGTGAAATGGGATACACAACAGAGTCATTAATGTTTGTCACTTGAGGTGAAGGTAGGGACAAGGTAGGAGCTGGAAGATTCGAACAGTATTTCAATGCATATGCCATTACCCTGAAAATGTGTTATAAGCACTTGAAGGGTTTCTCTAAATATTTTTAAATAAGTTTAAATAGTCCATATTCAAAGTACTCTTTTTGGTACAAATTAATATATAGTTGGTTAAGTCTACATTTTAGGAAACATAAATGAAAATGACCTTATATAAACCTATATTAGTTTGTGAGGCAGTCTCAAACTGGAAAACTTTTATAAAACTATCAAATGAAATACTTGGCTATTACGTATTTCTTCACATCTAGTGAATTTCCTGGGCTGTCACCAAGAAGTCTGGTCTGAGGGAAAAGATGCTTAGTAAGGAACAAGGATAATCGTTTATGCCAGTCTTACATAAAAATCACATTGGTAGCAAATCTTCCAAGCCTGCCCTGTCACATGCTTCTGTCTGCTAAAGACACGAACGGTGCAGTAAGCTGCTGGAAGAGCAATGAGTCACGGGCAAGACCTGCCACCCGCGTTATCCTTAGGGTAAACGCATGTCATGAGACAAGGCCACAGAGGCCGAAAATAGTCTGAGCCTGTCACTTAGTGCCCAAAATAATTACTCAAGAAATAGCTCTCTCTAAAGGGACAAATTACCCCATCAGCATAAAATGACACTGTCATGAAATTGTTGGATAATGTCTTTTAAAAAAATTTCCTGGTGATCACCCTGACATGAAAATTATAAATTAAAATTATATTAGCTAAAGGAAGCCAAGAAGTGATTTCTAAAATCTCTTCTCAGTTCTAGTCTAGGTTTGAAGTCACTATGCAGAAAAACCTCAGCAAGAGCTGGTCAAGAGAATCCATGGGAACCAACTGCCAAGAAAACCAAAAAACAAGTACAGCAAGTCTTCTGCATACAAACAAGCTCCATTCTGAGATCACGTTTGTAAATCCAATTTGTTCACAAGTCCAACAAAGTTAGCCTAGGTACCTAACTAACAAAGTGGGCTATATGGTACTATATTGAAACAAGTTTATAATTCTTTTCATACAAATACATAACAAACACAAAAATAAAACATTTTTAATCTTACAGTACAGTACCAACTACATCACTGCTGCTTTTACACTTGCTTCCAGCCATCCTGGGCTTGGAATAAAAGGTATCATACTACTGTACTCTACATAGTACTGTACAGGGAAGTACACGAAACCACAGCCATCACAGAGGCACCACACACATCACAATGTGTGCAAGACATGTGAACTAACCTACATGACTGGACGTGTGAATGCAGGTTCGCATCTTTGAAAGTTCATAACTTGAAGGTTCATACGTAGGGGACTTAATGTCCTTTAGAAAGGCCAAACAGACTACAAGCTTCCCATGGGAAGAGATCAGGAGAAGCAGCCCCACAGGCCAAGTACACATGCCCGCTGGAGACCCATCCTGTCTTAGAGCACATGAAAGGGATGGCAGAACACCAAACTCTAAACATCGGTCAGGACCAACTAAAGCTCACGTTTGTCAGGTGTATCCGTTTCCTCGAGCTGCCTTAACAAATGACTACAAACTGGATGGCTGAAACCAGCAGAAACATATTGCCTCATAGTTCTGGGGCCCAGGAGTCTGGAACTAAGGTAGCGGAAGGGTCGGCTCCTTCTGGAGGGCCTGAGGGAATCTGTCCAAGGCCTCTATCCTGGCCTCTGGATGTCACCAGTGATCCTCGGTGTGGCTTGGACTGTGGGTGTTTCACTCTGATCCCTGCCTCAACCGCCTCATGGTGTTTTCTCCCTTGTCTGTGTCCGAGCCCAAGCCTCCCTTTTCTTACAAGGACACCAGTCGTTGAATTAGCTTCCACCCCAACCCGGGATGACATCATCTTAACTTGACTACATCTGAATAAATGCTATTTCTAAGTAAGAATACATTCACAGGAACTGGGGGACTTGAACACGTATTTGGGTACCCAACTCCACCCACAACACCAGGTCTTTCATGACCAGTATGATCTGGGACTTTGAGGCACAATGTGAGGAAAACATAGAATGTTAAAACTCAAAGCTACCTTAGAAATCACCAAACCAGTTCTAGTCATCAAGTCATGCCCAACTCTTTGCAACCCTAGGCTCCTCTGTCCATGGGATTCTCCAGGGAAGAATACTGGAACAAGTAGCTATTCCCTTCTTCAGGAGATCTTCCCAACCCAGGGATTAAATCCCAGTCTTTTGCATTGCAGGCAGATTCTTTACCATCTGAGCCACCAGGGAAGCCCAAACCAGACCTTCTGGTTTTACGGATGATTAACAGATCTCTCAAAAGCAACAATTTGCAACCAACCAAATGCAGTTTTGAGACGTAGGATACAATCTGTTGTGAATAAAAAGGCAGCAAACTTTAATAAACACAAAGTGCTCAGGAGTTAGGATGATTCACCTTTTTTATACACATGAATCAATTCAAGTCTGTGCCCATAATCATCTTAAATTCACTTGCACTTCTTCTCTAGGAGAGAAACTGGGGTGAATACAGAGAAGATAGAGCAAGAGGCTCTTAGAGTTGTCCATAACCTACAACCCATCTCACCTCTGTCTCCAAGAAAGTATGTCAAGAACAAGAATGTCATTCAGAGTTTAACTCAGCACAGAAAAGGTTGAAGACCTCCATCCTATAGAACTATTTTGCCAGGCAAAGACTGTGTGATACACCCCTGTTCCTCCTAGACATATACAGAATTGCAGCAGAGGGATTCAAAGGACAATTTTATCCCATCCCTTTAATTGTCCTTATTTATTGTCTTTGTTTTGTTAGATGTACCAATCCTTGAGTTTGCTTTAAAAATAAAGAAATAGAGGAAGCAATAGAAAGGAGGATTTAGGAGAAATAAGCAAATGGCGCACCTTAAACAAGGAGGCCTGAGGCCAGGGCAGGTTGCAAAGGAGAACAAAGAAAACACATAAGAGGAAGAATCAAAGGAAAATTTCCCTGTGCCCTTACAGAAGGCCAAAATGACTGTCTTCAGTTCTCTCCCTTCCAGCAGGAGGAAAAGAAAGAGAGGTATAAGTTATAAAGAGAAGGAGAGAAGACACGAGAGATAAGCATGTATTAGATGACTACTGTATACCAGGAACCATGGAATGTACCTAAATGGAAAATACTTCTCACTGCATCTTCACTATCTAAAGCATTGGTATTCTCTCCACTTCACAGGCAAGGAAATTAAAGATCAGTGTCTTTGAGGATCTTGCCCATTGTTACACTGCTAATACTTGACAGAATTACAATGAAACCTAGGACTCTCTGATCCAAGACAGCTCTTCTCAAGAAGAAAAGCAGAAAGGAAAAAGGCTCCAGTTATCATTTCAGGTTGTTTCTGGGGAAAAAAATTCACAGGCTTTTGAGTATAAAAATTTTCTTTAAAAATAGGATAGATGGAAAAATATGATCTGGGTGCTGCTTTTGGCTGTCTTGAAACTCTGTATAAGATGACAGCAGCCCAGAGAAATAAAGAAAACTATCTTTGGGTTAGTTTAAAGGGAGGTGGGAGGCTGCAAAAGTCACAGGACTTCACTGACATTCAAGACTTAACTATTTTAAAGTAACAGAACATAACCAGATAAAAGATACATTCTTTATTTTGACACTTTACTTTATTCATCTTAAGATCAAGGGTACAGAGCCCTGATCCCAGTTGGGGATAGGGTCTGAGCTTTCAGCAAACCAGGACTCTGATGTTGATTTTTTTTTTTTTTTTCTATATAGCACTGGTACACAGTGAGTGTTAGTCCAGATTCAAGTATTTTCACACAGTATTATCCCCAAAAGAGAGAAAGTGGTTTGGAGGATGATTAAAGGGTTCAACATGTAGAAGGCAGCCACAATGTATGGAAAACTGTAAATAAAACATTCTTATCTGTCACACTTGTCTCAGAGTGGGTCACCTGATTGGAGATGGTAACAGCTCAGCCATAACAGATGACTAATATGTTCCTGGACCTCGACATCAATTATGGTAGCATACTTCCTTGTCTTTTCTGTCGTGAGGTATCTGCCACTTAAATTCATCCAAAGTGACAAGTCATTCCCTTTGTCTTCAATTCAACTCAGTGGCCACATTCATACCTAATCCTGGATTCCAGACTTATTTTCTGCTGCCTATTGGACATCTCTCCAAGATGGTCCCACAGGCATCTCACAGGCAGCATGGCAGATGATAAGGAATACACTCCTTAGAGCCAGACTGATCTGGACTTAAGTCCCAGCTCTGTTTCTGGCTTCAGTTGCTCTGTTTAAGACTTCAGTTGCTGATTCTTCTCCAAGCTTCAGTCTTACATCTATAGGATGGGAACTGGCTCAGGGTAAGTACTCAATAAATAAATATTGTACGACACAAAACTGAACTATCTCTACCTGCAAGTCTGTATCTTTCACCTAGTCCCATCCTCCTATACACATTTTTTTTGCATCTATATTATATCCAATGTGTCATGTCGTTCTGTTCATATCTGTTTTTTTTTAAAAGACTCTGCAGAGCCATTTTAGATTTTCAGCAAAACTGAGAGGAAGGTACAGAGATTTCCCATATACTGTGTCCCTCTCCCAACACATGCAGCCTCTCCCCCATCATCAATATCCACCACCAGAGAGGTACATTTATTCAATTGAGTTGATATTGACACATCATAATCACCCAAAGTACATAGTTTACTTTATATCTCTCTTCATTGCTATGCATTCTAAGTGACTGGAAAAACGTATGACATGTATCTATAATTATAGTATCATACAAAGCATTTTCACTGCCCTAAAAATCCTCTGTGCTTCACCTATTCATCCCTTTTCCTAGGAACCACAGATATTTTTACTGTGTCCATAATTCTGTCTTTTCCAGAATGTCATATGGTTGAAGTCGAACAGTGTATAGCCTTTACAAATCAACTTCTTTCATTTAGTAACATGCATTTAAGTTTCCTCCTTGCCTTTTCATGGCTTAATAACTGTTCTTTTTAGCACTGAATAATATTCTATGGTCTAGATGTGCCTCAGTTTATCTCTCCATTTACCCACTGAAGAACATCTGGTTACTTCCAAGTTGTAGCAGTTATGAATAAAGGTGCTATAAATGGCCATGTGCAGGTTTTTGTGTGGACATGTTTTCAACTCCTTTGGGTAAACACCAAGAAATGCAACTTGTGTACTCTATGGTAAGAGAATGTTTAGTTCTGTAAGAAAGTGTCAAATTTTCTTTCAAAGTGCCTGTACCATTTTGCAGTCTCACCAGTAATGAATAAGAGTTCCTATTGCTCCAATACTTCTCAGGATTGGGTGCTATTAGAGTTCCAGATTTTGGCCATTCTGATAGGTGGGAGGTGGCATCTTATTATTGACTTAATTTTGCATTTCCCTGATTACACATGATATGGAACATCTCTTCATATGCGGTCTTTGACTCATTTTTATAGAGTTGTTTCTTATTGTTGAGCTTTAAGAGTTCTTTGTATGTTTTAGATAGCAGCTTTTTAACAGAAGTGCTTTTGCAAATATTTTCTCCTAGTCTGTGGCTTGTCTTCTCAGTCTCTACATTTCTTAAAATTTCTTTAGCATATAGAAAGAGAATTACACAGAATTACAATTTTTTTTCCCAAAATAAATTCTGGCAAATTGAATGGTATAACAGAGGAAAATCTCTGTGATTTGAAGCCCCCAATTTAGCAAAGCCAAAAACTAAAGATTTCATTTTAATTACAAGAAAATTTATCATGATTTTTCTTAATGTCTTGAGAAAACCTCTCCCTAATGACTTAGACATGGCCAGTGCCAAGTTATATAATGCAGCACATGGCCTTGGAAAAAGGTACCTGGATAAGGTGTTCCAGGTAAATACAGCAGCCCTGGGAGGGGAAAACTTCATGGGAAAAAGATAAAGAACAATCTATACCTTGACCCTGCTTACCTAAGCAGCTCTCTAGGAACATGACTAAAGGTATCCATTCTAGGGCCAGTCCCAGCTCTCCTTCAAGGCTCTGTGACCTTGAGAAAGTTACTTTAACTCTGTGTTTTGGTTTCCTCATCAATAAAATGAGGGCAACAAGAGTAACTAGGGTTGTTTTCAGGAAAAAGTTGATAGATATAAAGCTCTTAGAAGAGTTCCTGGCACAGAGCAAGCACTCAGTATTTTCAGCTATTATTTTTATATGCTATTTGTGAGGATCAAATGAAACATTTGTAATCATTAAAAGCTACACAAATTGATACTGTTATGTCAAAAATAAAGAAGAAAATGAAGTCTTCTTTAAATCAGATTATTTGGTACTTGACAAGGATTTATGGGGCTCTTCTGACATGACTGCTTAAATTTAAATTCAGCTACGGAAAACAAACACTGCTCTGCTTTTTCAAACTCAGGTAACAGCATTTTTAAAATGTTTTAAATTATTTGACATCTTATTAGTCAAATTTTGTATAGACTCATTATTTTGGAATCTTGGAGTCTTTCTAAGTGCTCTCTAAATTCATCACATTTTAGTAAAAATCATAGTCTAGGGTTCAAATTCCACTCTGCTGTGAGCATGCTGAATGTTGTTTAGGCATATAACTCAGCCTCTCGAAGCCCCAGTCTTCTTACATATAAAATTACCTAGTAGGAGTGGATAATCTCAAAGCTCACATTCAAGAACAAAAGTCCATGAGTTATAGGTTACGATAAGCATCACAGCCTTTGTTTCAGTATTTGTTGGGGGTGGGGGGCGGTGGATGGCAGCAGCAGATAGCTTTTTAAAAACTTGCCTTAAGTCAGACATTTGGAATTTCAAACACACAAAAAAAATACCATTCTTCTGACTCTCAGGCTGGAATCCCAGACCAGTGAATCTTAAGCTTTTCAATCAAAATGCCATAGGTTTCCTCTACTGTGTAAAATATTGAAAATAAAGACAATTGAAGAAAAATAACCTCTACAATTCTTAGCAATTCTTAGCAATTCTTACAATTCTTACCACCTGAAAATACTTTTTCAGTTTTAATCTCACTCAGCAAAATAATACCTCTAACTAGCTTGGTGGAAGCAAAAATCAAAAATGTTTCCAACGGTAGATTAAGCCTGTCATCCTATTCATATAGGCTGAGACCAACAAAGCACCAGCACTCTTGCCCTACACTTGTCTCAGTGCTGCCCAATTTTAAGAAAACTGCAATGTCAGAACCCAAAACTGTCTCTGACTCCCCACCAATGAACTAACATTGATGGGAAAAGGACAACAGGAGGGACAGGTTGGCAGATGAGAGAGATGAATAGAAAGCATCGTAAAGTCTACCATTTTCTCACTGGTCATATTAATACGAGATGAAGTAGACTTCAAGATGAGAGATATTACCAGAGGTAAAGAAGGATACTCCATAATGATAACAGTGTCCATTCATGAACAGCATGACCGCAAAATACATGAAACAAAAACAGAACTGAAGGGAGAAAAAGAAATCTAATAGAGGTGAAGCATACATTCTTCTTTCAGTCATTATGTTAATATATCAAACAGAGAAGATCAATAAGGATACTGAAATTTCACCAACACAATCAACCAACTAGATCTACTTGACTTTTATAAAGTACAACAACTGCACGAAATGCTTTTTCCAAATACACATCAAACAAATATCTAGAAGGCCTATATGATGGGGGCATAAGTCAAATCTCAAAGAACTGAGAGAATTCCTCCAAGTGCAACAGATTTAAATTAGAAGTCAGTTATCAATAGGAAAACCACAGAATCTGGAAATTACCAAACCTACTTCTAAATAATCCATAATTCAAAGATGCAATTTAAATGCAAATTAGAAAGTATCTCAAGCAAAACGCTAAAGTCAAAATTTGTGGGATGTAGCTATACTGAGTTTAGAGGGAAATTTCTAGATTTGAATGCTTATATCAGAAAAGAAGAAACACTTAAGAAATAATGATCTAAGCTTCTACTTACAGAAGCTAGAAAAAATAAGATAATTAACCTCAAAGTAGCAAAAATGAAAATACTAATGAATGTAAAACAATGAAAGGATAAACAAGGAACAGATAAAATTTAAAAGTCAAAAGCTAGATTTTTGAAAAGACTTTTTAAAGTGATAAATCCTGTCAAGATTGGACCAGGAAATAAAAAGGAAGAAATAAAATCCACAAAATGCCATATTAGGAATGGAATAAGGACATCATTCAGTTCAGTTCAGTTCAGTCACTCAGTTGAGCGACTGGAAACAGTGTCAGACTTTATTTTTTGGGGCTCCAAAATCACTGCAGATGGTGATTGCAGCCATGAAATTAAAAGATGCTTACTCCTTGGAAGAAAAGTTATGACCAACCTAGATAGCATATTCAAAAGCAGAGGTATTACTTTGCCAACAAAGGTCCATCTAGTCAAGGCTATGGTTTTTCCAGTGGTCATGTATGGATGTGAGAGTTGGACTGTGAAGAAAGCTGAGCGCCGAAGAATTGATGCTTTTGAACTGTGGTGTTGGAGAAGACTCTTGAGAGTCCCTTGGACTGCAAGGAGGTCCAACCAGTCCATCCTAAAGGAGATCAGTCCTGGGTGTTCATTGGAAGGACTGATGTTGAAGCTGAAACTCCAATACTTTGGCCACCTCATGCAAAGAGTTGATTCATTAGAAAAGACCCTGATGCTGGGAGGGATTGGGGGCAGGAGGAGAAAGGGACGACAGAGGATGAGATGGCTGGATGGCATCACTGACTTGATGGACATGAGTTTGCGTGAACTCCAGGAGGTGGTGATGGACAGGGAGGCCTGAAGTGCTGCAATTCATGGGGTCGCAAAGAGTTGGACACGACTGAGTGACTGAACTGACTGACTGACTGACAGTATCAAAGATGGTGTAATAAAAATGTACAGATATTCAAATAGATCAGTGGAGTATAATAGAGAGTTCAAAGATAGAGAGATCCATGTTAAATAAAAAACTGTTGACAAAGGAGTCAATACAACTGAATGCAGAAGGAATGTCTTTTCAACCAATAGTGCTAGGAAAATATATATATCCATTTGCAACTTCTGAACTTCTATTTCGTGTCATATAAAAAATTAGAGATTGATCATAAAACTTAAAACTATAAAGCTTCTGGAAGAAAATTTAAGAGGCTATCTTTATGATCTTGGATGGACAGAGATTTTGCAGATAATGTTTTTTAAGGTTCTAATCACGAATAAAGATAATCAATTGGATTTCATCAAAATTAAAATCTTTTGCTCATCTTTTGATGAATAAAAAAATCCAGAAACTGAAGGAAATATTTGTGACACATGTACCTGATAAAGAACTTATATCCAAAATACATAAAGAACTACCACAAATTAATAATAATGACCCAGTTTTTAAAATATGCAAAACTGGAAAATATACTTTTTAAGAAAAGAAGAAACACAAGACATAAATGGCCAAGAATCACATAAAAAGTGCTCATCATTAGTCATCACGGAAATTCAAATTAGCACCACAATGAGAATTGTCGCTCAGATGGCTAAAAACAGACAATGTAAATATTTGCAGGGATATGAAACAACTGGAACTCCCACATTACTGGTGGGAGACAAAAATGTAGAAACTACCTCAGGAAATTATTTATTGTTTTTTTTTTGTAAATTATACACATCCCTATTCCATGAACCTAATTTCACTCCTAATAATTTACCTAGGACAAATGAAAACATTTCTGCACAAAGACGTTTGAAGAATATTCACAGCAGTTTTACTTATCATAGCCAAAACTCGGACACTAAAATATTTATCAATGGAAGTATGGTTAAACAAATTGTAGCATAATCATTAAGTGGAATGTTTCATAGCAATAAAAAAGAATGAACTACTGACACCCATAACAACATGAATCTCAAAAACATTTTGAACAGAAGAATCCAGATGCAAGAGAGGATTCCCTTTATAAAAAGTTCAAGAAGAGGCTATGGTAATAAAGATTAGAACAATGGCTGGGAGGGAGGAAAGGAATTGAGTGCAAAGGCACTTTAGGAAAATTTACAAGTTGTGGAAATCTTCTACATCTTTGCTGAGATGTTGGTCACGTAGGCATGCATCTGTCAAAATCCATCAAAATGTACTGTTAATATCTGTGTACTTTACACATTAATAAATACAAGTCTAATATTTTCAAAACCTTCTTTTATGTGAAATATAAACCAGGTGTGTCCTGCTTTTTAAAAAATTATAAAATCGCTAATCAGACTGTGATTAGAGTACAAGATGATTTTTGCTTTGGATACTTGCTTGGGAGTTCTTCTTAGTGCACTGAAATTATTAAGTTGAAAAATACATAGTTTAAAACAGCTGTTTAGGAACACATATGTTACATAGACAGAGAAGGCAATGGCACCCCACTCCAGTACTCTTGCCTGGCAAATCCCATGGACAGAGGAGCCTGGTGGGCTGCAGTCCATGGGGTCGCTAAGAGTCAAACATGACTGAGTGACTTCACTTTCACTTTTCGCTTTCATTCATTAGAGAAGGAAATGGCAACCTACTCCAGTGTTCTTGCCTGGAGAATTCCAGGGATGGGGGAGCCTGAAGGGCTGCCGTCTATGGAGTCGCACAGAGTCGGACACGACTGAGGTGACTTAGCAGCAGCAGCAGCATGTTACACAGAATCAGCTCAAAAATTGGAAAATGTCTCAGTCTTGGTTCCAAAGAATTTCTCAGGCATTTGACTTAGTCACTGAAGTCATATAGGTGGGCTTCCCAGGTGGCACTAGTGGTGAAGAACCCACCAGTCAATGCAGGAGACATAGGAGATACGGATTTGGTCCCCTGGGTCAGGACAATCCTCTGGAGGAGGACATGGCAACTCGCTCCAGTATCTTTGCCTGGAGAATCCCATGGACAGAGGAGCCTGGTGCACTACAGTCTGTAGGGTCATGAAGAGTCAGACATGACTGACATGCCTTAGCACGTGCACACGGAAGCATAGGTAGTGAGATCATTTTCCAAGGAAATAGTCCTCATAGTAGGCATGTCACAACTGATGAGCTACCTTTGTGAGATTTCTTAGCACAAGGGGGGAAAAAAAGCACACATTTCAGAGGATTCAAAAGTTATAAGAAGCTTTTGCATTTACAAGCCAATCTGGCTACATATGACATTTTCTTGCATGGGTAAGCATCTTCAGTTTTATCTTGACATATCTATTGCTATCTTTCTAAAATCTGCTTTTGCACATGAAAAATTGCCATTTCATATATAGCAAAACACTTTAGAATATCCTTGACACATACCAAAAAAATTCATGTGATCTCTGGAAAATTGGTTATATTTTTATCATTACAGAGAACTGATAAAATTAAGTTGTAGAAGTTTATTTTTATAGTAAACTTAACCTACAGTTTTACCTATTATCTTATTAACTAACTAGGAATGGTAAATATGATATATACATGACATGTATAGTATAGCCAAGATGTTTCCAATTACCTGCTTTCTCCATGAGCTTCTCACAATTTGAAATCTAATTATACCATGTTAACATAAAATTAGGAAACAGAGGGTCAAAAAGACACACTCAGAACTCTGCTACTTGGAACAGTATCTTTTCTCCTCAGTAAGAGACGTCAATTTTACCAATGGCTTCCCATTCCAAAAATCAGTATGCTAAAAGCAGTTTGGGCTTTCCTAGTGGCTCAGTGGTTAAGAATCTGCCTGCCAATGCAAAAGATGTGGGCTCCATCTCTGGGTCAGGAAGATCCCCTGGAGAAGGAAATGGCAACCCACACCAGTATTCATGGACGGAGGAGCCTAGTGGGCTACTGATCATGGGGTTGCACAGAGTTGAACACAACTTAGTGACTAATTGCCAATGAACAGCAAGGGGACTTCTCCTTAGATTCAGTATAACTCATCACTAACCCTCCTCTGCTGCGAAGGCCAATGTCAGAGCTCATGGCCAGCCTTGAGCGAAAAGAAGGAAACCAACAGGAGATCTAGGAACCTGCCAATTATGCTGGGCTGGGTTGGCCAGACAGAAAGATCAGCAGGAGCCCTCCCAATAACTTAAACTTTCATCCCATACTTAGCTAATACTGAGGGGGGGAGAAGACAAGCAAGTTAACTGGGACACTACATTGAAAAATTACTATTTATTAATGGGTGGGTTTGGTATATACATGGTGCACCTTGGGCCATACCCAACTTACTGAAGAATCTGGAGCTATTTTCTAGAAAATTTCACTGTTAAAAGCAATGTTACCTATTTATCCTAAACTCTAGAAAGGAAATTACAGAACACTTAAAGCAAGTCCTAGCATATAACAGGCTATCCGTTTATATTTGTTGAGTGAATGAATCAATGTCATAGAGCTCCAGTATATTGCTGAGCAACTCCAACATTTATGCATAGAGTTAAGCATTATTTACTGACATCTTTTGAACAAGTATATTTACATAAAAGAAGAATAGCTTGTTATCAAGTATCTGCTGCTTAGCTGGTGGAACAGGGATACTATTTTTTAAATATTAAACTGGTATACTTGCCTTGCTTCTCCCTACCCAGTAAAATCAAGAGCATTTAACATTTTCAAAGGAAAGATAAAGTTATTGTCCAGCTTTAATTTTCAAATTATGTATTTTAGTGCCATTTTTAAGTTTTGATCACCAAGTTCTATTGAGAAGGAATGAAATTTTGCAACTCAAAAGTTTTTTCTTGAAATACTAAGAACCAGAGCCTAAAAGACAAAGCAGGGAAACAAAGGCAGAAAGAATTCAGGATATGGTACACCTCTTAACTCAGGGAAAGGAAAAAAAAGAAATTTTTGTCACTAGGGGAACTGGAGATTATAGGAAAGAGAAAAAAAAGAAAAGGAAGAAGTTCAGGAAGCTAGAGGAATCCAAGTACAGAGACTTTCTCCTCATTTCTCAAAAGAATAGTGTTTAGAAAATGAAAACTCCTTTAAAAAGACTAGCATTTTACATGCTCTTTTCAGCGTGGCACGGGGTCAACAGGGTAGGAATGGTAGAGGGTGGAGCATGTATGAGTGTTCAGTCGTGTCTGCCTCTTTGCGACCCCACAGACTGTAAAATGCCAGGCTCCTCTGTGCATGGGATTCTCCAGGCGAAAATACTGGAGTGGGTAGCCATTTCTTCCTCCAGGGGATCTTCCTGACCTAGAGATCGAACTCGGGTCTCCTGCATTGGCAGGCAGATTCTTTACAACTGTACCACCTGGGAAGCCCAGAGGGTGGTAATGCGTATCATAAAATTCAGAGATAAAATAAGTGGAAATTCTGGGCATTCCAGGAAAATTAAAGCGAAGTAGCCCAGAGTCAGGAGGAAGGGTCACAATGAGCATGGACTTTGTTTCTGGAGGCTGTGGCAGGACCCAAATTCTTCGGGGATGTCCCAAACCAGCCATACTTCAGTGGCCACCGGCTCAAGATTAAAGGGACAAGATCTGACCAGACACACCAGCCAGATGGACATCTGAGAAGATACAGGAGACAGCTTGGATACCATCCTGCTGCCACAATCATCTACATTTTCTTCCTGCACCCCAGTTCACATTAGGAGAGGAGGGTGAGACCCCATGAGAGGGGAGACAGTTTCTTTAGGAGTTTGAGTTTTAAACTTACTGCTTTTGTCTCTAAAATATGCTATTTGAATTAACCCTTATTGGCCATTTTCAGTTCCCCTCCCACACCCTCACTCTAGCACTATTAGCAGAAATAACAGTTTGAAAACTAGGTTATATAAAAATAATTAAGTTCCTGTCTTTGTATGTCTGAGTTGCATTAAAATAATAATAATAATTAATGATAGCAATTACTATGTACCAAGCACTATTCTAAGTTCATTAATTCATGTATTAATCACAACTATTCTACGAAGTACTATTCTTACATCCATTCTAAAAATGAGAACATTGAAACACAAAAACCACCCAGTTAGTAGTGACAGAACCTGGACATATACAGGCAACTCAGCACCAGAATTAGGACTGTTTAACTCCTCTGGTAAAATGCAGGTACATTTGAATAAATTGGAGTTTGCAAACCAGCAGGCAGTGATTTAACTTAAATGGGTCTAGCTATAGCCATAAGCTCTTTTTATCATAATATGGCTTTTTCCTTTCCCTCTTTGTCTGCTAACTCAATCACTTTTCCTTTGGGTACCTATATCTTTTCATAAAGGGAAATCAAGGACCCCCACCAAAACCTGCTTATCAGTGACCCTCTACTCATATTAAACAATAATTCATTACAGGGGATCAGCAAAAGACCTAAGGCCAGTCAGAATCTTTCTCAGAGATTGGGGCAGACCCTAGGAGACAAAAATCTCTCCTCTTCTGGGATTATAAATGCTGTGGTAGACATTAGTCATTCTTTTTGGTAACTAGCAGCTGAATCGCCTTCTTAAGTGAGGAACGCACCACCCTGGAAGCAGAGCAGAAAAGTAAGCTATGATAGATATTTCTCAAAATCCCTTCGGCTACACGGTGCAAGCATACAAGCCAAGCCAAGATAATCATACATCTAGATTCTAGGTTCTGATTAGATGTTAATGAGCCGAAGAAGTGGAGACTGCACAAAATCTATGTCTGGAGAGGGTGACACAGAATAGCACCTACATTTAGCTTCCAGAGAGAGGCTGAAGTTCCAGCCACAGTGTTTGAGACCTAGTGTCCAGGGATGCTATCAACAGTGCAAGCTCAGTCGCTATGCCCCCAAGGGGACTGAGACAGTTCAGTGAACCACGTTCTTAGGAAGACTATGGTATGACTTCGGACAGAGAGCCTCCAGGGCTTGTGTTCTGGTTCTCCCAGGTAGTCTATGTGCTATCTGATAAAACTTTCTCAATAATAGACTTTTAGGGGACTTGCTGAGCACCGAAGAATTGATGCTTTTGAACTGTGGTGTTGGAGAAGACTCTTGAGAGTCCCTTGGACTGCAAGGAGATCCAACCAGTCCATTCTGAAGGAGATCAACCCTGGGATTTCTTTGGAAGGAATGATGCTAAAGCTGAAACTCCAGTACTTTGGCCACCTCATTCCAATGAGTTGACTCACTGGAAAAGACTCTGATGCTGGGAGGGATTGGGGGCAGGAGGAGAAGGGGATGACAGAGGATGAGATGGCTGGATGGCATCACTTGACTTGATGGACCTGAGTCTGTGTGAACTCCGGGAGTTGGTGATGGACAGGGAGGCCTGGCGTGCTGCGATTCATGGGGTCGCAAAGAGTCGGACACGACTGAGCGACTGAACTGAACTGAACTGAACTGAGGGGACTTGCCTGGTGGTCCAGTGGCTAAGACACTGTACTCCCAAAGCAGGGGGCCCAGGTTCAATCCCTGGTCAGGGAACTAGACCCCACATTAAGCAAATAAGAGTTTGCATGCCACAACTAAGACTGGTGCAGTCAAATAAAAATTAAAAAATATATTTTTAAAGCCATGTAGTTTCTTGTGCTTGAAACTAAGAATCTGCTTAGTTTTCTATTGCTACTGAAATGTTACTACAAACTTTGTAGTTTAAGACAATGCAAAATCATTCACTTACAGTTCTAGAAGTCAGGAGTCCTAAAATCAAGGTATCAACAAGTCTGCATTCCTTTCTGGGGACTCCAGAGAAGAATCCATTTCTTGGTTTCCCCAATTTTCAGAGGCGTCTTTCTTCCATTTTCAAAGCCAGCAACATTGCATCTCTCTGACGGGTCTTCCCTTGACACATCTCCCTTTGACTTCCCTTTTTCTAACTCCCTCCTCCATTTTTAAGAACTCTGGTGATTACACTGGTTCCATCTGGATAATCCAGGCCAGTCTCCCTATTGTAAGGCCAGTTGATTGTCAACATTAATTCCATCTGCACCCTTGATTCTTCTTTGCCATGTAAATTTAACATACGTGTTCCAGGGATTAGGAGAGGGGCATCTTCAGAGTCATTGTTCTGCCTATCACGAAACCTAAATAAACAGATATCTGTATCAGGTATCAGGGACAAGCAACAGATTCCTAATGAAACAGAGGTGTTACGAATAAATCTATCATCTGACCTGATTGCAACTAAATGGAACAATAAGCCCAGCTGGTAGTAATGGATGAAACTCTAGCAGCTCATGGCAGCCAAGGGCAAATGGTGATCAGCTGGAATGAAGACCTCCCTGAAGGCAGGTTTGGCTAGACCCCCATACATAACAGGGGTTCCCAACCTCCAGGATCTAGTGCCTGATGATCTGAGGTGAAGCTGATGTAATAATAACAGAAATAAAGTGCATAATAAATGTTAAGTGCTTGAATCATCCCAAGACCATCCCCTCACCCTGGGTCCGTGGAAAGCCTGTCTTCCACAAAACTGGTCCCTGGTGCAAAAAAGGTTGGGGACAGCTCCTCTATCAAATAACTACTATATAAAAGGAATGAAAAAGCACAAGGAAATTTGATAGCTTAAGGAAACAGAAGGGTATTTTGAAAGTTAAAAATTACTGGCTAAAAATACAGACCAATGATCAGGGGATTTCTATAATGGTCCTATACAAGTCTCCAATCTCTTGCTCCTGAAGGCTTGTAACAACCCCAAAACAAACTCAAAGATTGATTTTAGATGTTACCCATTTTGTAACTTTTAACTATGTCCATTAAATGTAATTCACAACCTAGGCAAATATGTTAGGTGAAACCAAGGGCAGCAGTAATAAAAGACTAGGGCCCCAATATGTAAAATGAGGACAAATGGGAAGATTCAGATGACTGACTACACGGAGCTAAGCTGTCTACTGAGAGAGGAAAATGTCTCAAATCCTCCTTTTACTAAACCTGTCCTTGCCTTGCCTGAAGGTCTCATAAAACCTCAGCTAGTAATAGCTGATGAGCTTCCCAGGTGGCTCAGCAGTAAAGAATCCACCGGCAATGAAGGAGACATGAGTTCAATCCTTGGTTCGGGAAGATCCCCCGCAGGAGGAAATGGCAACCCATTCCAGTATCTTGCCTGGGAAATCCCATGGACAGAGGAGCCTGGCGGGCTACAGTCGATGGGGTCAAAAAGAGTCGGACACCACTGAGCAACTGAGCACCCATGCACGCAGTTATTCCCTACAAGCTGGAGGCACTGACTGCGTTGGAAACGGGCTCCTCTGATTTTACTGAAAAACCCAGGATTCTGGGATCACAGAAGCTGAGTATTGATTTTCAATGACTAAATGCAAGGTACACAAATGCAAAATAATCTAATGGGCAGAACTGTCTGACATTCAGTGAATGATTCTTTTTGTTGGTTTATTGTGGGTCCCTTTGGGTTGAAATAGTGGGGAGCCCACTAAGGTCCTACTTGATTTATATAACTAACAACTTTAAGTCTGGCAAACAAAGGACTGATGAGAACTATTGTAATAGCCACTTCTCTGATCAGAATCAGTTCATAGAAGGAAAGCAAGGTACTACAGAGGAAGAAACTTGCAAGCACACGAAAGCAGGTTACACCTCTCTTCTAACTTTTCCTATGAAAACTGTGGGAAGTATGACCATTTGGCAAGAAAACTGTGCACTGAGGGAAATAACCAGTCCTCTGAATCTTTACTGACTCCAGCTCCAAAATGTGCTAATTCTTGGAGACCCATCCTGAGGTACACCACTTATAGTTAAGAGATTATCGTACAGATCAGCCCACCTATTCGTAGGTCCTGGGTGACCATAAACCTATTAGGTGCTTGTATCCCCAGTTCAGAGTATATAGTCTGAATATGCATACTCAGACTTGGGCAAAGTCTGCACATTAGTCTCTTGCACTGTGGAGTATTATGAAACACCCCCACCGCCCACCATCAGAAAGACTAGTTCCATCATCAAAGACTTGAAAGGTGCAGGGCTGGTGATTCCTATCACATCTTTCAAGTCTGGACAATGGAACTAGTCTTTGGGAAAAAAATTAAAACTAAAACTAAACATTAAGTAAAAAGAAGAAAAATTAATTTACTTAAAAAAATTTTTCCCATTACAAAGCAATCAGTAGGGTCAATATTTTGTTATATATCTCTTCAGGCTTTTTCTTTGTTGTCGTTCAGTCACTAAGTCATGTCCAACTCTTTGTGACCTCTTGGACTGCAGCACACCAGGCTTACCTGTCCTTTACCATATCCCGCAATTTGCCCAAGTTCATGTCATTGAACCCATGATGCCATCAAACCATCTCATCCTCTGTCATCCCCTTCTCTTTCTGTCCTCAATCTTTCCCAGCTTCAGGGTCTTTCCCAATGAGTCAGCTGTTTGCAGCAGGCAGACAAAGTATTGGAGCTTCGGCTTTAGCATCAGTCCTTCCAGTGAGTCTTCAAGGTTGATTTCCTTTAAGACTGACTGGTTTGATCTTGCTTTCAAAGGGACTCTCAAGAGTCTTTTCTACATTTTTCAAAAAATAAAATGTAATGTAAACATGTATTACAAGCTTTTCTTTTTTACCTTACTACATTTTTCATCATCATTTCATGATACTCCACATCATTTTTGTGAAGGGGACCATAATTTTTATAGAGATAAATCTACAATAAAATTTACCAATTTTAAGTCTAATGAGTTTTGACATATGAATAAAATTGTATAACCACCACAATTAATATATATATTTAATTGATATAAAATATTTCCATCATCAAAAAAATTATCTTCTTGCCCTTTGCAAGCAATCCGCTCCCCAACTTTGCCCATTATTTCAAGAAAAAAAATTTTCTGCTTCTAGTAACACATGTGATAGAATGTGTTATATTGGTTCACACATCACTGATATTCTGTTCCTTAAAAAAAAAAATTATATCTTTGCCTCATTTTGGAACACTTCTATTGCTATATCTTTAAACTGATCTCTTCTTTGGCAGTATCTAATCTGCTGTTAATCTCATCCAATGTATATTTTGTTTCTGATATTTTATTTTTCATTTCTAAAAGTCCCACTTAGGTCCTTTTTCAATATCTTCAATTTCTATCATCATCAGGTTTTCCTCTACCTTTGTGAACATACATATGGGTGTGTATATATATAATAGCTGCTTTGATGTTCTTTTTCTGCTAGTTTCTATACCTGTGTCATTCTTTTTCTATTGACTGATTTTTCTACTATGGGTCAGATGTTCCTACCTCTTTGCATACCTGGTAATTTTTGATTGATTGCTCAGTTCAGTTCAGTCACTCAGTGGTGTCCGACTCTTTGCCACCCCATGAATTGCAGCACGCCAGGCCTCCCTGTCCATCACCAATTCCCGGAGTTCACCCCGACTCACATCCACCGAGTCAGTGATGCCATCCAGCCATCTCATCCTCTGTCGTCCCCGTCTCCTCCTTCCCCCAATCCCTCCCAGCATCAGAGTCTTTTCCAATGAGTCAACTCTTCGAATCAGGTGGCCAAAGTACTGGAGTTTCAGCTTTAGCATCATTCCTTCCAAAGAAATCCCAGGGTTGATCTTCAGAATGGACTGGTTGTACCTCCTTGCAGTCCAAGGGACTCTTAAGAGTCTTCTCCAACACCACAATTCTAAAGCATCAATTCTTCAGCACTCAGCCTTCTTCACAGTCCAACTCTCACATCCATACATGACCACTGGAAAAACCATAGCCTTGACTAGATGGACCTTAGTCGGCAAAGTAATGTCTCTGCTTTTGAATATGCTATCTAGGTTGGTCATAACTTTTCTTCCAAGGAGTAAGCGTCTTTTAACTTCATGGCTTCAATCACCATCTGCAGTGATTTTGGAGCCCCCCAAAATAAAGTCTGACACTGTTTCCACTGTTTCCCCATCTATTTCCCATGAAGTGATTGCTACAGAGAGTTAATTTTAAATCATTGGTAGTTGATATTTGTTAAATTACTTTAAACAGCATTGGATTTTGTTCTGGTGTGCAATGAAGTTATTAGCAATTAGCTGCATCTTTGTGTATCTTGCTTTTAAGCTTTGTTATGATAGGTCCAAAGCAGCCTTTAGTCTAAGGCCAATTAATCCCTATTATTAAAGTGACTACCTTCTAAGAATTCTGCTCTATAAAATCTTTGTACTCTGGCTAAAGGAAACATTAATACTCCCCAACTTTGTGTGATGCTGCTATTTCCTACCCATTCCTTCTAGCAGTTATTTCCTTAGGTTCAGAAAGTTTCTTTTCACATATGTGCAGATCAGCACTCAGTCAAAGACTCAAGGGGATCGATCCCTCTAGAGATATATGAAGCTCTCTCTTGATGGAGTTCTTCCTCCCAAGCATTCCACTCTAACAATGTTAGCAGCCTTGACTTCCCCCAAATCTTAGTTTTTTAAAAAAATTTCCTTTCTCTCAGAGATTACAGTCCTATACTGCCCATTGTTCAATGCTTGAATATCATTACTTTGTAAAAAGAATTTCTCTTGTATTTTGTTGCTTAACACAGTAAGGTAAATCTAAACTCTGTTACTCTATCTTAACTGAAGCAAACTTCTGCAGCATAATTTTAAAATGGGTACCTAGAATTTCATTGAATGGATGTACCTACTGGGCTACAGGTATTTGATCACCTATTCTATCATCATTGTATCCAAAGATTCTGAGGAATGATGGAATTTGGCATATAACTTTGGCATATAAATATAGGACTCAAAAATACATATTGACTGAATATATTCAGGTTGAGACTGTTCTCTTTATTTCTTAGTATAAATATTGCTGAACATTTTTTGTCACTAATCTTTACCAGAATCCCACAGTAATAATTATTTATTTAGGATACATTTCTCTAAGTATAAACACTGGCTCAAAGAGAAAGTAGATTTTAGGCATTAATATTTATGTCCAAATTGACCAAAGGGAATCAGTTTACAATCTCACTGGCCAATAAGCTTTTCACGAATGCCTTTCTCTATATCTGACAAAATTGGATGTTTCAGTTTAAAAATCTTTGCTAATTTCATACGTTTAAAAAGTTATTTAATTTTAATAGTTGTTTTAATTTATTTGATTACTAGTTAGTTTCATAATTTTTATGTTTTTATTTGTAATCATTGGGCAATTATCTATTACTGAAAAGTTACATGATTTGTTTATTAATTAAATAGACTGTGGGAACTCTTAACCCCAAAATATTCATCCTATACTTAGTGTAACACCCAAAGCCTAGAGGGATATATGTTTTTAATCATTGTTTAAGTCAGCATAAAACCAGAGAGCTTATTTGCCACTCCAAACAAGTGACAGCATGTTCAAAGGATCCAGCAGTCTGGTAGAATCACGCAGCGAAAAGAAGGGAAAAAAGTGTAATTAAAAGCACTTTTCATGGGTCAAAAGTGTAAGCTCATTAATGGTTTACTGAGCAGATGGCATTAATGGGTAACCAAAGATGCATGTTCATTATTGTTGTCCCTGTCATTATTCTTTTGATATAAGTGGCTCAGTAGATGTGAGGCACTCACCTAGACAATGAGATTCAATAATTAACATGGAATCTGTTCTCTCTTCCTGAAAAACACTCAGTGAGGTTCATAAGTGAAGATGCATCCTATTAGACAGAAAAAGAACATTCCCAGCTGATAAAGGAGATAATTTATCTCAACATTATTTATAATTTCAAAAATATTGGAAACTTCCAATTTTATAGTTAAATTAGGGGACCACACCTAACTAAAGAAATATGCTGTCATTAAAAACAAGGGTTCCAAAAAATTGTTAGCAATATGGGAAAATGCCCCTAATACAATGTTAAAAAATTTGTTTTCCTCATAAAAGTAATATATCTTTACTGGAAGAAGTAGAAAAGCACAGAAAAATATGTTGAAGGAAATAATCAACTTCTGAGAGATAACTGCAGTTAATATTTTAATGCACTTGTTATGAAATTATTTAGCACAAATTAATATACTTTAAAAAACACAATCTAATGTAAAGGCATGAAATACATAAAGATATATTTTAAACTTATAATATTATATGTATTTTATACACAGACAGCTTATACATACTCATATATATATTAGTAGTATGATATATTTGAGAAAGCAATGGCAGCCCACTCCAGTACTCCTGCCTAGAAAATTCCATGGATGGAGGAGCCTGCTGGGCTGCAATCCATGCAGTTGCTAAGAGTCGGACACGACTGAGCGACTTCACTTTCACTTTTCACTTTCATGCATTGCAGAAGGAAATGGCAATCCACTCCAGTGTTCTTGCCTGGAGAATCCCAGGGACGAGGGAGCCTGGTGGGCTGCCGTCTATGGGGTCACACAGAGTTGGACACAACTGAAGCGACTTAGCAGCAGCAGCAGCAGCAGTATGATATATATACCTATTATTTTATTATAGCATTTTCCCAGGTAATTAGAAAATCATGATTTTTTAGATAGGTTTGCTTATTAAGTAACAATAGACCACAATGTTTGGGGTATAGCATATTTTTTGTATTCAATAGATACAGGATCAACCAAAACCTGTGTGTTCACATGCAAAAATCCCTTTTGACCTTTTGTTAGTTGTTGTTTTCCGTCCTAGCTTGAGAAGAAAAGATGTCATTTTTCTTCAAGGGGAAATCAAGATTTTTGATGGCAGCATTCATCTTATAGATGCAACATGATTTATTTCACCTTTCTCCCATTGGTTGAGGTTAGGGCCCTTTGTTGTTTTTTGTTAGCACACAATGCCTCACTTATCCTTAGTGAGGTAGGAAATGTTCTTTGGAGCAGAATTTCTTTTTCAAGGGATAGATATCTGGCATTTGGAGGCATGATGCCATGCAGACAGCTGGTTGTGATGTGGTACTAGCTGCTAGGTGGGTGACTGGGCTGGAGAACAGGCAGCTACTCAACAGTGTTGAAACTTTTAAAAAGTCAGGCAACTGTACATGCACTAAAAATACAAATATATAAAATATGCATGATTATAAATATCTCATAGATAAAAACTAGTAGGATATTTACAAAACATAGAGTCATAGGTATAGAAAAAAAACTTAAGGTTATCGAGGGGTTGGGGGGATGAGGGATAAATTGGGAGATTAGAATTGATATATACACACTATTATGAAATAGATAACATTTAATAAGAACCTATTGCATAGCACAGGGAGCTCAACTATGTGATGACCTATATGGGAACAGAATCTAAGAGTGGATATGTGTATATAACTGATTGACTTTGCTATACAGCAGAAACTAACACAATATTATAAATCAACTATACTCCAAAAAAATTAATTTTAAAAAAACTAGTAGGAAAGACACTAAAATATTTATCTCTGTTTAGGGAGATAATGAGTGAGTGATTTTTTTCTTTTTTTTTTCTTATAATGACAATATACTACTTTTCAAATCAGATAAAGCAACACCAGAGACCACTTTTTAAAAGAGAGAGATATGTACAAGCTGATTGATAACAGTAGTCACCTCTATGAAGGGCAGTGAGACTTGAGTGAGTAAATGGGGACTTGCTTTGTCTGAACTGTCAGAATTCTTTAAAAAAAAAAAAGAATATATTCTTATATAATTTATTTTTAACAAAAACAAAATGGCAGAATATATTTTGAATATTTTCTTTATTTAGTTTCTTTGTATTTTACATTCAAATATAAGCCTCCATTCTAATACTGCAATTTAATACTGTGAAAGGTATTATTAGAGAGAGGTACTATTAGAAAAATACCTTAATTTCTGGCCCAGGTCTACCACGTAGTAGCTGTGTGTCCTTGGGCTAGTCACCTAAACTCTCTGCTTCCCAAAATCCCAATATGTTAAATGTTAAATAGATACTTCCTTGCTCACAAACATGATATAAATTATAAGAAAGTATTTGTGAGCCATAAAAATGCTCCTCCGATACATGTCATCAAACAGTAACAAAAGTAGACTGACTCTGAACAAAAAGCAAATTTTATAACAGTGGTTTAACTTTGCCTTCTAAACAAGGGAATTTAAAGAGAGAGGGTAGGAGAATTTAGTGAAACGGAATGAGGAAAGCATACAGTTAAGAAGTAATAAATGCTCCAGACCAAAGAGAAAAAGAAAAGTGCTTTCTCGCCCCATCTCTCCCTAACTCCCTCCCTGCCTCTCCTTCCCCTCCAACCCCCAGAAACTGAAGGTCAGCGAAATAACCTCACTTTGGGAAATTGATGTGGAACTGAGATTAAGACCCTAGACTTCCTGTGTCTCATGCACTGAAAGCACCAACTTTATATTAATACACTAGGCTTCAGTGAGCTTTATTCAAAGGTCCACAGTGGGCACACAGCTCTCTTCCACAATGGAAAGCCACTGTGGAATGACCAGGCTCACACTCAGAGCAAACCAGAGACTTGACCTCTTTTCACGTTAGCCCCACTTCTATCTGCTGCCATGTGCTATTACTGGACAAGCAGAGCCCATCCCCCTTTAACTCTTCATACTAGCTCTGTTCCTTCTTGACATCACTCTACAAATTTTATTCCTCATTGCTGTATTTTCCACTTCTTCTTTTCTACTTGATCATTATCCATCTTGCAGAAAAAAAAAATACTCAACTTCACTTTCCCTTCCAGCTGTCACTTCACTTCTCTTCTCCCTGTTAGAGATAATCTTAAAAAGTTGTCTAAGTGCTGTCTCCAACTTTTCCCCTTTCCTCTCTTAAACCCTTCTACCTCAGGCTTTGGCCCTCATCATTCCTCAATGATGAGATGATGACCCAGATAATCACGATGGTGTGATCACTCACCAAGAGCCAGACATCCTGGAATGTGAAGTCAAGTGAGCCTTGGAAAACATCACTATGAACAAAGCTAGTGGAGGTGACGGAATTCCAGTTGGGCTATTTCAAATCCTGAAAGATGATGCTGTGAAAGTGCTGCACTCAATGTGCCAGCACATTTGGAAAACTCAGCAGTGGCCACAGGACTGGAAAATGTCAGTTTTCATTCCAATCCCAAAGGAAGGCAATGCCAAAGAATTCTCAAACTACCGCACAACTGCACTCATCTCACATACTAGTAAAGTAATGCTCAAAATTCTCCAAGCCAGGCCTCAGCAATACGTGAACTGTGAACTTCCTGATGTTCAAGCTGGTTTTAGAAAAGCCAGAGGAACCACAGATCAAATTGCCAACATCCGCTGGATCATGCAAAAAGCAAAAGAGCTCCAGAAAAAAACATCTATTTCTGCTTTATTGACTATGCCAAAGCCTTTGACTGTGTGGATCACAATAAACTGTGGAAAATTCTGAAAGAGATGGGAATACCAGACAACCTGAACTTGCCTCTTGAGAAACCTATATGCAGGTCAGGAAGCAACAGTTAGAACTGGACATGGAACAACAGACTGGTTCCAAATAGGAAAAGGAGTACGTCAAGGCTGTATATTGTCACCCTGCTTATTGAATTTATATGCAGAGTATATCATGAGAAACGCTGGACTGGAAGAAGCACAAGCTGGAATCAAGGTTGCCAGGAGAAATAGCTATAACCTCAGATATGCAGATGACACCACCCTTATGGCAGAAAGTGAAGAGGAACTAAAGACCCTCTTGATGAAAGTGAAAGAGGAGAGTGAAAAAGTTGGCTTAAAGCTCAACATTCAGAAAACTAAGATCATGGCATCTGGTCCCATCACTTCATGGGAAGTAGATGGGGAAACAGTGGAAACAGTGTCAGACTTTATTTTGGGGGGCTCCAAAATCACTGCAGATGGTGATTGAAGCCATGTAATTAAAAGACACTTACTCCTTGGAAGAAAAGTTATGACCAACCTAGACAGCATATGCAAAAGCAGAGACATTACTTTGCCAACAAAGGTCCGTCTAGTCAAGGCTATGGTTTTTCCAGTGGTCATGTATGGATGTGAGAGTTGGACTGTGAAGAAAGCTGAGCGCTGAAGAATTGATGCTTTTGAACTGTGGTGTTGGAGAAGACTCTTGAGAGTCCCTTGGACTGCAAGGAGGTCCAACCAGTCCATCCTAAAGGAGATCAGTCCTGGGTGTTCATTGGAAGGACTGATGCTAAAGCTGAAACTCCAATACTTTGGCCACCTCATGAGAAGAGTTGAGTCATTGGAAAAGACCATGATGCTGGGAGGGATTGGGGGCAGGAGGAGAAGGGGACGACAGAGGATGAGATGGCTGGATGGCATCACCGACTCGATGGACATGAGTCTGAATGAACTCTGGGAGTTGTTGATGGACAGGGAGGCCTGGCATGCTGTGATTCATGGGGTCGCAAAGAGTTGGACACGACTGAGAGGCTGAACTGAATTGAACTTCCTCAATGACCCTTATGTCGCTAAATCCAATGATCAATTTTAAGTTCTCATCTGACTTGATGTACTAGCAGCAGACAACTGCTCATATGGGTTGATAATTCCCTTCTCATTAATAAATATTCCTCCTGCTTCTCCCAAGATACGTTTGTTTGGTTTTCCACCTAGCACTCTGGCTGCTCCTTTTCAATTTCCTGTCCTTCCATCTCTTTCACATTCGCATTTGGTCAGAATGCACAGGGCTCAAACCTTGGATCCCTTCTCTTCTCTTGGACCATCACATACTTACTGATGTCATCTGGGGACTTCCAAATATATATATATCTGCAGCTTAAACTCTCCCGCACTACAGACTTCAGTATCTTACTCAATGCCTCTACCTGGATGCTTAGTTGACATCTAAAACGTCACATTTCCAAAGTTGATCTTCCTCTGAAGACCCATTCATAGTTTTCCCAGCCTCGTGAATAGAAAGTTTATTCCTCCAGTTACTTAGATAAAAATAGTTATATTCTTCCTTAACATCTCTCATTCTCTCATCAAAAATTCTTGTAGACTCTTCCTTCAAATTATATCCAGAACAATCTCTTCTCATAACTTTCATTGCTACCATTCCAGTCCAAACTAAAATCATCTGTGATCTAGATTATTGCAATAGTTTTCTAGTGGTTCTAACTATTTCTCTGCTTTCACCTATGTACTTGCAGTCCACAGGGTTGCAAAGAGTCAGGCACAACTGGGCAACTGAACAACAACAACAACGTACTCAGAACTAGCAAACATATTGGAAGGGTCACTCTGATGTGAAAAGAACTGTAGACGGACAGTTCCTCTTTAAATTCTACAGGTGAGAAAACCAAGGCTTAGAGAGGTTGAGCGGTTTATACAGGGTCACTTAGCTAATAAAACAATAAAAAGTGTTCTTTTTTACCTTACACGGTTTTTACAACTGTAATTCCTCACTATGTAGTCTGCCATACTTACTGCTTGGCCCGGGGCAGTCTTAGCGTACACATGGTGTCCTGGAATGATTGAATTGTGCTTCTTTCTACCCTCAAGTATGCGTTGGTCTAGATCACAAAGTATATGAGATAGATACATGGTGTATAACATATACCTTTCATCCTATTAATAAACAAGAGTAGGACTATGTAGGTACTAATATAGATTATCCCATTTACTGTCATTAACATCAAGTATTCAATGAGGTGAGTATTGGGTCAATAATCGTCAGCTCTCTTGAGCTTCCAAGGAATCATTTAACTCTAGGAGATCAATTAGAAAGGCCCCAGTGGAAATCAGCAGTGGCTCTTAGCCAGTGCTTCTCTTAGAGTTCCCACATTCCCCATCTCAGTGACCAGTGCTCACATCTGCGGTTCCTCAATACTACCATCACCTCACTCTTGGCCCAGTCCTTCACTCCTATTATCTGATGGACATTTTGAATCAGATTTGCTACTAACATCAGATATGACCTTACCCTCAAACCTGCTTTCCCTTCAGAATTTCTCAGTCGTGTGAATGAAACCATCTGTCACCCAGACACGGACTACAAAGTCATCTTTCACCTCCCTCTTTGCTCTGCCCTACCCCATTTTACCTCTTTCGGTCACCCAGGCTTGTTCATCACAAATGGGCTTTTTTGACTTATGTCACTGGGGAACAACAATAACCTTTCCCCTCGTCCCTGCAGAAGCTTTATCTGAGAAACCTTCCACCAGTACTGGCTATAGTTACAGCACTCTCCTTCTCAAAGCACGTATCCTCCAGAGTCCAGTCCACCTCATAACTTCTTCCAGGAAGCCTTCCTCCTACAGAAAGGCATTTTCCCCTCTGGATAGCCATCAAGCCTCTTTTCTGTCTACTTGCTCAACATACTAACCTGGGACTTATCTCCTTAATTAGAGTATGGCACCCCTGAGGGCCAGGATCCTATCTCAGACATTTTTATTCCCTGAAGTCTAACATAGTTCTTGATGTTAAATGTTTTTCCTATTCGGTGGCAGGAAAGCTGAAGGACCACCAAAGTAGACGAAGTGTACACTGGTAGAGCTTCAATGTCAAAACTAGGATTTGAGGAGCCTCAAGAGTATCTTTCCAATCTTCCTTTGAAAAGCTATGGAAATATTTTCTAGATTAGTCATTAGTCATACCATTTCATCAAACTCCTCTGAGAAGATTTTAATCAATACATCTGGAAAAACAATTTCAAAGGTGAAAAGATATGATTCATTTGCCCTAAGCAACACTGCTGGACATTCTGAGTTCCTCGAGTATATTTTTCATTTACACATATCTTCATTCGGTAAATAGATTCTGAGTTTGTATTTCTTAAAAAACAAGCGAGAGCAAGAAGGACTTACTGTGTAGCATGAAGAATTACACTCAATATCTTGTGATAACCTATAATGGAACATAATCTCTCAAAAAATAAAACCAACAGAATCACTGTGCTATACACCTGAAACTAATACAATATTGTAAAAAAACTGTACTTCAATAACAATAATAAGACCCCCCCAGATAAACCACACAAATGGGGATATGTTAATCAAAAGAAAATAAATTTGTATTTTGACTTTCAATATACATGGAAAGTACTGTCTATCATCTCCTCTATTTTTTTTTAATCTTAATTGGAAGATAATTGCTTTACAATGCTGTGTTGATTTCTGCAGTACAACAGCATGTGTCAGCTTTAAGTGTACGTATATCCCCTCCCTCTTGAGCCTGCCTCCCACATCTCCCATCTCACCCCTCTAGGTGTCACAGAGCACCAGGCTGAGCTCCCCATGTTATAAAGCAACTTCTCCCTAGCTATCTGTTTTACACATTGTAATGTATATATTTCAATGCTACTCTCTCAATTCATCCCATCCACCCCTCCCACTCTGAAACAGTCATTCAAGAAACATTTTGGTAAAGCAGAAAGAGAACAAAATTCCACAAAATCTGACCACTCTCTGTAATGTATCCTGGTCTCTGTCTAAAACTTACTGGTCTCTGTCTAAAACTTACCGCCATCTATTCTGTTCTAGTGTTTGTGTTTTCTTCTTCCAGGTCCCTTTACAACTGAAATGTGATCTCCCTGAAAACAGAAATATTGTCCATCTGCTTCTTCAACCACCACTTGGGTGGTAAAATTTAAGCAAATCATTTTGTTTCACTGCGTTTTTGTTTCCTCACTGGTAAATTTTAAACATTGAACTAGGTAAATTTTTTTTTTTTTCTGATTCAAATATTTTGCTGCAATATAATGAAGAAATAGAAAACAAAGTTAACTGGGGGGTTGTAGCAGCCCCCAAATTTTTAATCTTAATGCAGCTGCTATAGCTAACTGAATATATTCCATGAAATCTTTACTTTTCTTGCTTAATTCACAAAGAAATGTAACAACAACAATAGCCCTAAGATATAATTTGGTTATATCTGTTACTGATTCTGTATTTCTCAAAGCTAGACCAGATTCCACTTTAAAAGTTGACTACCTCTTTAATCTCATTGAGATGCTATTTAATAGACCAAGATAATTTTATTAAATGATCCACAGTATTTTAAGTCTTAAAGTATCTTGTTTTTAAAAAATATTTCCCACTATCCATCTTTTCTATAATTCTGCCCATTTGCAAAAGTAAAGCATTATTTTAGTATATATGGGATTAGGAAAATCAGATAATTAGAAATTTAAGTTTAGAAATAAATTAAAAATGATTACTTACACTGTGAAATGCTTAATTCCTATCCTCTATGAAAAAAGTACTGATTATGTAGTTGTCAACTAATGAGCTATCTTAAAATCCTTAAGGAAGAGCTCAATTTATAAAAAAGAAAATCAGCTTAAACACATCAATTGAATGAAGCAACGAGACCATCATAAACCCCACTTTTGTTTTAAGTAAGAAGTTGAAAATGCTGTCTTACGTTTCTAAAGTGGAAGATATATCATTAGGAAATCAAAAGGATAATCTGTAAGCTCTAGAAAGGGAATACATGATTAACAGGAGCCATTCTGGATTCACAGAGAATACCAACTTAGACTTACTTCATTTTTTGGTAGGAATACCAACTAGACTGATAGGTAAGAAGAATATTATAGGTATAAGAAGATCTGAATATTTCTAGACAACTTCATGGAAAGCATGGTGAAATATATATAGGCTGATAATCACACAGTTAGGCTGATTTCATAGCTGGTTGAAAGGCTTACCCACGGACGCCAATCAAAACATGATATCAACTTAAAGGGGCTTGATGCCTTATTCCGTACACATCCACATATTATGGGGACTTTGAGGATAAATGGTATAATTAAAATGAGGGAATAATAAGAAGCTAGTGGAATGGCAAATTCATAGGATAATAAAGTAGCAATCCAAAATGAATTCAAGAGAGCTGAATCATGCAATTAATTTTACTTGAATGTTATACTGCTAACCAGTCATCAGGAAAATGTGAAGCAAAACAATTAGATAATACCGCACATCTCTTTAAACTGGCTAAAATGAAAAGGACTTTCAATAATTAGTGCTGGAAAAGATATGGAGAATTGAAACTCCATACATTACTAGTGAGAATATAAAGTAGTATAAACACTTTGGAAATTGTTTGGCGGTGGATACCAAACAAAACAGTATATACTAAGTGAAACTTATCAATTCTTTTGTTATTTAGTTGCTAAGTCATGTCCAACTCTTTTGTGACCTCATGGACTGTATGTAACCTCTGGGGAAGGGAATGGCAATCCACTCCAGTATTCTTGCGTGGAGAATCCCATGGATAGAGGAGCCTGGCGGGCTACAGTTTGAGGGGTCACAAAGAGTCGGACACAACTGAGTGACAAACACTGGACTATAACCTGCTAGGTTCCTCTGTCCATGGGATTTCCCAGGCAAGAATACTGGAGTGGGTTGCCATTTCCTTCTCCAGGGGATCTTCCCAACCCAGGGATCAAACCCCTGTCTCTTGCATTGAAGATGGATTCTTTACTGCTGAGCAACCATGCAAACTCATCATCAATTATATAGCTGAGTATATAACAGATGTGAGTAATTATATCTTCCAAAAGACATATATTAGAACTGTCATAGGAGTTTTATTCAAGAAAGGCTAACAACTGATAGATAAATAAACTGTGGTATAATTCATACTATAGAATGCAAAAGAGCATTGAAAAAAGTAAGTTTCAGCTTCATTCAAAAATATGAATAAAGTTCATAGACACCAAAGTAAGAACTGGAATATCACAATTTCATTTACATGAAGTTCAAACAGGCAAAATTAACCCACAGTTACAGAGGTCAGAATAAAAGTTACATTTGGGGAGCTGTTAACTGAGGTGCTGGAAAATTTCTACATGTTGTTCTAGGTTAGATGGACATTTACATATGCAAAAATTCAGATTAGTGCTTGTTACTATCTCTGAATGATTCCTCATCAAAGTATTTATATATTTATATATAATGAAGTACTTCTACAGAATAGAGAAACCAAACAACCACATAAATGAAGATATTAATAACTTTTAGTTGTACACACATACAATATGGGTAAATGGCAGGAATGAAAGTTAATAAGGTCTTAATTTTCATAAAAATGTGGTGTCAAGAATGAGCAATCCTCCTAGGCTTTCTCTGAAATGTTTAAACTACATACAGGGGATTGTGGTCATTTTCTTCTGCAATGCTTTAAGGAGAATATCAACAAATTGGTATGCTTCCAGAGAAAAATAACCATATGTTGAACATCTGAGCAAAGTCTAAAAGAGCTATTTTCAGCCTGGGGGGAAAAAGACTTAAAGGGAAACCAGATTTATTCTACATGTCCTTAGAAGACTGAAGTGGAATTAATGGGTGAAATTGCAAGTAGGCTGATTTTGTTTTGTTTGTTTTTTTCGCTGTACTGAGCAGAACCAAGGATCAAACCCATGCCCCCTGCATTGGGAGTTCGAGTCTTAACCCCTGGACCACCAAGAAGTCTCTGATTTTGTTTTAACCTAAAGGAAGAACTTTCTGAATAATGGAACTTCCAACAAATGGTTCCAAGAGGTTATGAGTTGAACCAGTGACCAGTCATCTGCCCACAAGCTTAGAGGAGGTACTTGTCTCAGTTAGTGAGTTAAACAAGATGTCCTCTAAGACCCCCATTCATTCTGTATTCTGTTACACTGTCACTCAACATTAGTGTACATATTGGGAAAATTTGGCAGGAATGAGGAAAATCCACAGGCAGCTTTTCCTGAGCAGAAAGTCACCAGTTGTGCCCTTCCACTTAAACAAGAGAAGTTTCTCTCCTACAGCCTTGGGCTCAGTCACCGCTCAAATACTACAATACTTAGAAAAGCTCTCTTAAGTGGATAAAACACATTTTGAAAATAATAAAATAGAAGGAGTGTCTCTTGACAATGCTTTTCTTGATAATCTAAATTTTAACTTTTTCATAGAAATGATTTTATTTTTTATTATTTCCTCAAGCAATATCCCATAACATGGGTGATAGCTGAGTAAAAGAGAACAAAATCAGTGTCACTGTCCTTATTATAAAATGTTTTCCAGAATCACTGGAGCAACTGAAATGTCACTTGCAACATACAAATGTTATCTGTGCACCAACCCTTCCACTAGCATTGGATTTTGCCAGTTACTAATTTTTTGCTAATTTAATAAGTAGTAGCAGAGCTCAGGGATGTTCCAATTAGCATTTCTTTAATTATAAGTGAAGCCAGACAGTTAAAAGAATTCAAAGACTTTTTAAAGGAAAAAAAGCAGTAAGCCATCCCAGAGTATTCCCATGCTATTGTTTGTCATTCTGCAGCCAGTCCAAAGTCTGAATCAAGCTGTTCACAGCCCTGACAGAAACCTCTTCTGTCCTCACACACAGCCAAGTGGTCCCACAGGATGGCAAGGGTGAGTCGATGCCGTCTTTCCTTGGCTGCACAAGACACTGTAGTCTTAGCATGTTCTTGTCCTACTATACTTGGTCTCAAGAACAGTTTGTCTCTCCTGGTTCCAGTAATAGTAACTTTTAGACATAGATCCACAGTAGATAACACCCCCATGAAGAATGCATAGAAACTGCTGTGCACTCCAATGAGAACTTTGCTATAAACCAAATTGGACACCTCTGTATGGTAAAAATTTGATGTAACTTTTCTCTTTTTGCTCTTCTGTATTTTCTAATTTTTCACAGTGAACATGGAGTGCTCATATAATTTTTAAAAAATCATCTTGATGGAAACAGTGACAAGTGGGAGGAATATGAATAGAGAGAAAAAAGGATATCTCTAAACTGTATCCCTCTTTGCTCTTTTCTTTTTTAAGAAGAAAAGACTCCCATAATAAGCTCTATTGACATAAATTGTTAAAAGCCATAGGTCAAGGTGAAGCAAAGAGTACAGACATGGAATTCCACAAAGACTCTGGGTTGGACCACTGTTAAGGCACCTGCTTTTCAAAGTCAGGAGCAGAGAAGACAGGAGGGAGATGTTCGTATGACCCCATTTTGAAGCCAGTGAATACAGGGTTTTAGGTAAATACTTTTTTGTCTTGAGTCCTGAAAGTTTATGAACACCCAGTTGATTGTCCATTACCAGGAAATATTAATATGTAATCCAGCAAAAGGCAGGTAGAGAATCCACAGGCACTTTGACCTCATTATAGGCTGCTTAATGACCCTTCTTTGTTTACATTTTCATATATAATTAAGCCACAAGAGAATCTATAACTGGAAAAACAAAAGATCCAAGAATGATCAGTGGGTTACCCAACCTAAGTTCTGAGAAGTCATTACAGTTCCTGAAGCTTGACCCAAACAATATCCAAGACAAATGCTGTTTCTTCCCCTACCAGCCCATTAAACTTGTGTTTGTTAAACACTTCAGATACAGACTCCATCTCACTACCTTAACCCTTCCTCATGCACATGCAACTCAGCCAGAGTGCTGGGCAAAGGGGCAATTCCAATGAACCTTTGTTCTGATAATAGAAATACCAGCTTTCGCTAATGTACAAAGGGATATAATTATTAGGGTCTCCTTTAAATATTAGAGCTAAAATTATTTTTAACTGTAATTACTGAAGTAAAAGTATCTGACACATCTCAATTTAAAGTTCAAAACATACACTTAAAATTATTCTGAATGCTTTTTATAAAAAGTCATCTAATCATAGAGCTCTCTCAATTCCCTGGTGGCGCAGACAGTAAAGAATCCACCTGCAATGCAGAAGACCCGGGGTCAATCCCTGGGTCAGGAAGATCTCCTGTAGAAGGGAATGACTACCCACTCCAGTATTCTTGCCTGGAGAATTCCATAAACAGAAGAGCCTAGGGGGTTACAGTCCATGGGTTCGCAAGAGTCGGACATGACTGAGCAACTAACACTTCCATTACACTTTTCATATATATATACACACACACACATATATTCTGTAAGATAAACAGTAAATATTTAGAGAAATATATCAATAAATTTGGGAGGTCCAGATACTTAGAAAATCGTATATAGAGGGTAAAATTTTTCAAATAAAAATATAACAAAAAACTTTAAAAGGAATTTAATAAAACTCCATAGAGATGACCTTTAAAATAACCAAGCTGAATTTTCAAAATCTTAACATTGTAAAATTTATGGCATACAGGCCTAGGATACGGCATGAGAACACGTTATTCTACTTTTATCATGTCCCAGGGCTCAAGATGAGAAAAATGATGGGAAGGGGCCTGCTAATCTGTGTCTGAAAGGTTAGGTGGTGACGTTTTGTAGAGAGATGAGGTTCAACAGAGGGAGGCAGACTGGGTCAGCCAAGGCTTTGCTACAGAAGAGATTTTGTGGATAGAGACAGAAGTCTCAGCTGAGCAGAGTGAGCCAGGGAGAAGGAGCCTGGGACACACACATACACAAAGGTGTGAGGGAGTCTGGCAAGGTCCAAGAACAAAATCCAGAGACTGCTAACTGCAAGGGGGCTTATGCAGCTTCAAGAAAAACCACTTCAGCCTGAAACTAAAGAGATAAGTCTGCACCCAGACCTAAAGGGACTTTTTTTCTCAGAAACCTCAGAAGCAGATAGAGAAAGACATTAGCTGAACCAGTCCAGTCCAGCTCTGGAGGGTGAGAGTTAGGATGAAACAGAAGAATTCGATCACACAGACTTATGCAGAGGAGTTAAGGGCTTCCCTGGTGGCTCAGTGGTTAAAAAAAAATATATATCTACCTGCAATGCAGGAGACCCTGGGGAGATGGGTTCAATCCCTGGGTGGAGAAGATCCCCTGGAAGAGGAGATGGCAACCTACTCCAGTATTCTTGCCTGGGAAATCCCATGGACAGAAGAGCCTGGCAGAATATAGTCCATGGGGTTGCAAAGAGTCAGACATGACTGACCATGCACGCTATGCTACACTAAACGCTGGTTTCCTTTAGCCAAAGCAGAGGGGCAAAATAAGGGGCTTCTTAATTCTTAACTGACTCCACTCAAAGGAGAATGACAAGGACTGTATGTAACCTGTACCCCGAAATTTCCTCTCAGTAATAAAGGAAACTTCCACTAAAATCGCTGAAAAAGATGTGCTGTGTGTCTCCTCTCTGTAGGGTCAACTGCCTATGGGCCGGGTGCCCCTATGACTCACAGAGACCTGGCAAAGGGGAGAAGAGATGCTATGCAACTGGATGAAGGGAGGGTGACACAGAGGGACAGAGAAAATATCTCTATCAGGAGTGAAATGGGTGGACTTCCAATCCCAGATGGTCCTTCTGCAGCCAAATCCCCTTCGACTCCTCTTCAGGGTGGGAGTCCCCCTAGAGAAGCAGTACTGAGAAGCCTGTAGTGGAACATTCTGTGTGGGGCCTGCCCTGGCAAGTCTGTTCAGGACATGTACCAACCCCGAAGAATGGCAGGCCTGACTTTTATCATCACATTTTCAAGTTTTCCAAACCTGTTCCCAAGCATGACAAAACTCCCCCTAAAGCCTTGATGATGCTATACACCCTTTGATTCTGGCTACATTTGCAAGCCAGTAGGACATCTGGGTGGAGGAAATCTCTTGCTACAAGGTTGGCCTGTTCTTTTCTCTCCTCTGAGTTTTTTCTATTTGTTGCCACATCACCTGGGAATCCATGCCTTTCAGCAGCAACATGACCAGAACTAGAATGGGAACTTCACCCTCCCTCTAGATTGAATATGGCTACACCCCAAGGTAGCCAGTGTGCACTTCTAAAAACACAAATCAGATCTTGTGAATACTCCCCCTGTGAATATCCCCCCTAGCTTCTTATTACTCTTAGAATAAAACCCAAACACCTGGTCATGACCTCCAAGCCCTGAGTGAGCCTATGTAGCTTCCCACCTCCTCGACCACCTCTCCTTTCTTTCCCTTTTGTCATTCACAAAAGATCTGAATGCACTGTCATCCAAGAGCATGGCTTACAATCAAAGTTTACTCAAAATTGTTTAAGTCTGCATGGTTCCAGAATGATTTAACACGGCTCTTAATCATTATTTAATCAACACAATCAATAAACGTAGACAGTAATTTTGACAAGCTAGATTAAAAACGACTCCTTTGGCCTTGGAAATGATCCCTATCCCATACATTGTTACCCTTCTTATTCATGCACCTATCATCTTTAACTTTCAGAGATTATGAGAGGACAATACCTTCAGAACTAAGACCTAGAGAGTAGATGGCAACATTTCCACAAACATCACTGAGCAAACCATTTGTCCTTGAAAGCCAATTATCATCTCCAAGGCAGGACATTATCACATTATTTGAAGGAAACAGCTTTTTTCCTGCTAAAAGACTTTGGTCTGTAGGGTGGTTTGGTTTGCTTTTGAACTGCAGTATTTGCGATCTGTGCCCAGCTCAGGACTGGGTCTTCAAACAGGCTCACTGCCCATCTTACCAACTGCTGTATTCTCTCACTCAGCCAAGAGAACACTTTGCTGTTTCAGCATTACCAGGTGAGAGGAAAATATAAACTCCGGGAACCTACGAATTAGGCTTCTTCATATGATCTCAGCAGGGACACAGCAAGCTTTAAGCAAATAATGATGGAATTAGGAGTAGCAGGTTTTTGACCCAAGGTCTAGTGAGTGATGCAGAAATGCCCTGCCTTCTCCTGGTGATGGGTGGAAGAGAGACCTCACCATGTGAAAAATAAATAGCAGTTTTCATACCGCCATCTCCTTCAGATTTGCTGACAGCAGCAGATACCTCATGTGCCAGACTGTAAGCCAGGGAGGTAACAGTCAGGGCAGGCTTCCACAGCTCCCAACAAGTAAGCTTTCTCTCCAGGCACAGAAACGTACCATAGCCCTGAGAGGGAACAATTCATGTTCCAGGACCAGACTCTGGGTCACTTCGTCTGAAGCTGACATTGTATAGAAGTACTAGAAACATGGTAGCTGTTGAGAGTATCTACTGGACTCTTCACCTCAATTTTAAACCTGGTCTACCCACCACCCACGAAGATGCTGGCCTGAGGTATACAACTGTCCACCAATCACTTTTGATCTGCTGACTTTGACCCCTTACTTCTTGATTCTGCTCCCTCACTTCATTCCACCACTCTGAGGCTTCCATCTCTTTGATTTAAACTTTTATTCCTTTTCCTGTTGGCCCCCAAGACTTCATTGCTGGGTTTAATCTCCCCTTCATGACCTTTGGCCCTTTCCAGGATGCACTTTATGTTCACTCTGTCTCTGCCCGCTCCTGATCTATTTCATCAACTTAATCCACTCCCTCCCAGCTGTGGTCTCCAGCCCACCTGGGAGTGGCCCCAGAAAAAGAAGTCCAGACCTTAGGACTTTGACAAAAGAGGTAACTTGCCAGCTCCACCAACTCCAAAGGCTAAATCTCTGGTCTTTCCTTTCTCCCGTCTTCCTATCCCACATCTCTATTTTTCTCAACCAAAAGTCAATGTCTTAGGCTTCCCTGGTGATCTAGTGGTTAAGAATCCACCTGTGAATTCAGGGGACACAGGTTCAATCCCTGGTCCAGGAAGATCCCACATGCTGCAGGATAACTATGTCTGTGCACCGTAACTACTGAAGCCGGTGGCCGAGAGCCTGTGCTTCACAATGAGAGAAGCCACCTCAATGAGAAACCCTGGGGAGCGCAATGAAGAGTACTCCCTGCTCGCCACAACTAGAGAAAGCCTGTACACAGCAACAAAGATCTGGTGCAGCAAAAAATAAAAAATAAACAAAACAAAATAGTGATGTGGAAAGATATCCATTAAAAAAGTCAATGTCTCAAAGTCACATTTACCTTTTCTCTAAAACTACATTTCTTTTGGATGTTTTCTATCTTTCTGTTCTTAATGTCTTCATTTCCCCACTTACTCACAAATTTCAGCTCACTGGCCTCCTTTTCACTCCTTTTTTCAACTCAAAAGTTGTTACACAGACTGTTTCCTTTGCCTGGAGTACTCTTAATCTTCCTTCATACCTGGTTAATAGCAGTTCATCCCTCAAGTCTCACCTTTAGCACTCCCAAGTTCTTCCCAAGCGATTATTACCACTGTCATCCAAATATTTACTTGTGTGACTATGTATCAGGTTTCTGTAAACCTGTATTGCCCAGTTCAGTAATCACCAGCCATGTGAGGCAGTTGCGCATTTAACACATGGTGAGTCTAAATTGAGATGTGCTGTCAGCATAAAATATATAGCAAGTTTTCAAGACTTAGTACAATAAAAAATTGTAAACTATTACACTAACAATTTTTATGTTGGTTATGTGTTGGCATGATGATATTTTAGATACACTGAATTAAGTAAAATATATTTTCAAAATTTATTTTACCTGTTTTTTTTTTTACCTTTTTAAATGTAGCTACCAGAAAATTTTAAGTCACAACATGTGTACACATTATAATCCTATTGGGCTGTGCTGCTGCAGACCTTAATCTCCAAGAGGTCAAGGCCATCTTGTTATACGGTAACAAGATTAGTAAATTTATTTTGAAAGAATACAATTTTTTTAGACAATTAGGAAAACAGTGTTCTTTATGTGTGCATGTTAAGTTGCCTCAGTCATGTCCAAATCTTTGCGACCCTGTGGATTATAGCCCACCAGGTTCCTCTGTTCATGGGATTCTCCAGGCAAGAATACTGGAATGGGTTGTCATTTCCTCCTCCAGGGGATCTTCCTGACTTATGGATAGAACCCATGTCTCTTATGCCTCTTGCATTTGCAAGCAGGTTCTTTACCACTAGCACCACCAGAGAAGCCCACTATGCTTTACAAAAAAAGAGAAATCGAAGATAAACCACTAGAAACAAGGGAATTTAGCTGCTCACCCATCCTCTGCATGCTCTCCACCTGCCATGGGCATCAGATCTTCTATTAGCCTTGCACATTTAGTTACAAGTTAGAGTCCAAACTGTTAGATTGGAGACTTCCCTGGTGGTCTAGTGATTAAGAATCTGCCTGACAATGCAGGGGACATGGGTTCAATCCCTGGTCTGGGAAGATTTCACATGCTGCAGGGCAACTAAGTCCCTGCGCCACAATTACTGAGCCAATGCTCTAAAGCCCACGAGCCGCAACTGCTGAAGCCCTTGCATCCTAGAGCCTGTGCTCTGAAACAAGAGAAGCCACTGCAATAAGAAAGTGCACACACCGCAACTAGAGACGCTCCCACTCGCCGCAACTAGAGAAAGGCAGCACAGTCCAAAATCAATACATTAATAATTACGTCTTAAAAAACAACAAGCTGTCAGTTTGGGACAGCTTGTCACTGGCTCAAACTGATAGTATATCTATTTAAAGTGAAGTTGTTCTGTCGTGTCTGACTCTTTGCAACCCCATGGACTGTAGCCCACCACACTCGTCCGTCCATGGGCTTTTCCAGGCAAGAGTACTGGAGTGGGTTGCCATTTCCTTCTCCAGAGGATCTTCCTGACCCAGGGATCAAACCCGGGTCTCCCGCATGGTAGGCAGACGCTTTACTGTCTGAGCCACCAGGGAAGTCACATATTTATCTAAAATTATGAACAATTAGATTTATTTCTTTTTTATTGAAATATAGTTGGTTTACAATATTGTGTTAATTTCAGCTGTACAGCAAGGTGATTCAGTTGTACATGCATACATATATATTTTTTTGTATATTTTTCCATCATGGTTTATCACAGGATATTGAATATGGTTCAATATTCAATATATTATTGAATATATACACTACACAGCAGAGCCTTGTTGTTTGCCCACTCTATACGTACTGGTTTGCACCTGCTAACTGCAAACGACTGTCCCATCCCTTCTATAGCCCCCTCCCCCAAAATTTATCTTTCAAATTATGGATAGACTGCCAAAACAGAAAATAAAGAAAAGAATCTACATACATAGCAAGAAAGGATTAAGGTGCTATGTTCATTTGGTCTAAGCCACTTCCACCAAGAAGTTCTCATGAGTCATATCTCATTTACTTTTCTCAGTCCTTAGCATCAGAAAATCCTTCTCGACTTAACTGGAATTCATTATTTAGCAAAACATTTAACACAAGTGTAGGAAAGACTGGAGAGTCTAAAAAGTCTAGTAATGTCCTTAAAGACTGTTTTACTTCCGTGCTGCCCACTCACATTCATGGGCATCAATATCACTGTGAAGTGAGTCAGCGATTCCAAGTATCTGTATTGCATTACACCAAGTTCCCCGTACTTGGCGTTAGCAGTACATTGCTTGGGGAAGGAAGAGGCCAAGCTGTTCTGTGATCCCTGAGGACTAATCCAGCAAGAGATGTGCTGGTTAGTCACGGACAGGAACCCAGGGATTAGAGTTGTCCAGCCGATGTATCAGGTGACAACTAGAAGAGGGCAGCTGAGAGCTGGGATGCTGAGAAGGAGACCCAACACCACGACTCAACACAAACACTCATTTAACTGAGATGTCACGCACTCCCTAACTGGCAGTATCACTCCCTCCTCCAATGAAAATTATCACTTTAATAAAGTTTGCACACCCCTAGGATGCTACCGCATGCGAAGAGTTGACTCATTGGAAAAGACTCTGATGCTGGGAGGGATTGGGGGCAGGAAGAGAAGGGGATGACAGAGGATGAGATGGCTGGATGGCATCACTGACTCGATGGACGTGAGTCTGAGTGAACTCCGGGAGTTGGTGATGGACAGGGAGGCCTGGAGTGCTGTGATTCATGGGGTTGCAAGGAGTCAGACACGACTGAGTTACTGAACTGAACTGACTGAACTGAGGATGCTACCACTCTTTCCACCCTTCCTTGTGTCTCAAAATCTTATATCCTCAGAAGTGCCACACTCAACCCTAAGCTTTCTCAGAACACAGAAATAGCACTGGACTAGGAATGAGAAGTTAGGACACCTAGCTCTTCTATCAAGCATAATTTCAGAATCATTGAGATGACATACGTTAGGCCATGGCTGGAACCAAAGCATCACTCGAGACTCAGCTCACAGCAAATGAATTAAACAGCAACAACCATAGCATTCAGGGTACTCAGCTTCTCTAGGTCCAAGGATTCTCCCACCCTAGAGAAGTCTTGGAAGGCCTCAAGACCCAATAAGACTGTTTAGCTTCCATGTGACCTTACCAACCCTATGTCTATCTCTTTCCACTTACCCAAATTGAAACAGACACACTTTCATAGTAAAATTAGAGGAAGGAAAAGAACTCAAATAAATTTTGCTTAGAAAGGATGGAGGTGCATAGGAATTAGTCAATAGTACTGAGCCAAAATGGTTTGAGCAACAGAAGAAATAATAGTACTGCTGAATGATAACCCCTTGAATAAAGTAAATATCCATGAGCCCACAATGAAATGAATTTTTAAAAGAGGGGGCAAAACACTGTTCTTTCTTACAGAAGAATTCTAATTAATAAAAGTAGAATAAACACAGGCAGTAAGAAATTCACCATTAGAACACCACAGCAATAATTACTGCAAGCAGGACACACAGACAGAAGCTAAAATTAGTGGATAAAATTTACAAGATCTCAAAACATCTCCCTAAAGATATTTATTAGTTACAAAGGGGAAAATGGTAACTTCACAGAAGAGAAACCCAGCAGATACCACCTTAGCCAAGTGATCTGGGTTACTATTGCCAGTAATGACATATGACAACGTGAAGCTCAGGTTATGAGAAGGGCAGTGACATTAGTTCTGCTGTATTCTTACCAAACACACACAACCTCAATCTGCTCACAAGAAATCATCAGACAAATGGAGGGACATTGTACCAGATAATGAACCAGTTCTCCAAAGTGTCAGTATTGTGAAAACACGGGAGAGACTGAGGAACTCTTACAGAAGCGCTGTTGCAAAACTGTTACAGCAGAGAGGACCAAGGAGACACAAAAACTGAAGAATACATAGGAACTCTATACTATATTTGCAACTTTTAATCATTTCAAAATTAAAAGTCAAAAACTATCAATTAGAAGTCTGAAGGAGGGTTGAATTCTAAATCCAAAAGTGACAGAAGATATTAAAAATTTAGAAGACCGATGTATTCAACTAAATAAAATTTCAAAACTTTGAATATGTAAACTTAAAGATAAAAAATATAAATATCTGACAGAAGAATATGTACAGCAAATACAAAAGCCTAGGGTTGTTTCATATCTTTATATAGAGGTAAAAATTTTTATACAAATAGATAAGAATTGTTAAAATATTAGAAGACCAATCATTAAATAAAAGAAAAATAAACAGTGATACTTCACAAGATAACATTTTTAAAAGGAGCAAAATATGAATCTAATATTCATCCTTATTTGCAATTAAAGAAAAGCAAATTAAAAGAGTAAGATGATACCATTTTTACCTAACAATGGGCAAAAGCAAATAATGATGAGCACCCAGAAAAGAACTGATACTTATAAATTTCAGCATCAGTTCTGCTTGTTTGACAAAGCCTTTGATTTACTAAGTCTTTTCACTGCTTTCCTAGCCATCCCAAGTTCCATCCATGCCTGACTTGAGCCATACCTTTAGTTCAAACCTTACTGCCTCTGTATAATTTCTTAAAAGCCTTCAAAATGTGATCTCATAAAACAATAACTAGTGACTTCCCTGGTGTTCTTGTGGCTAAGACTCTATGTTCCTGGTGCTAGGGGCCTGGGTTTGATCCCTGGTCAGGGAACTAGACCCCACATGCTGCAACTAAAGAACCTGTATGCCACAGCAACTAAGGAACCCACATGCCACAGCGAAGATCAAAGATCCAGTGTGCCATACTAAGACCCAGTGCAGACAAATTATGAATAAATATTTAAAAATACATAGCTTCCATCAAGCCATTTAATTTCAAATGCACTCATTTATTCTCTTGTTTAGAGTGTTTTCAAGTGTTTACGACTTAACAGCATTTTTCTGGATGCCAAGGGTAAAACAATAAACAAAATGTATTAAAAAGTCCCTCATTTCACGGAGTCTACATTCCAGTGTTGCAAGAATGATGATTTTAAAATGAATGAGTAAATTATATCAGCATTTTGAAAGGTGATAGGATGAGAGAGAAAAATAAAGCAGGAAGTTGGGATGTAAGGACTGTCGGGGTCATCAGGGAAGACTTCACTGAAGAAGTGATATTTGAGTGAAGACTTGAAAGTGGTGAGGAAATAAGCCTTGGACATCCGAGAAGAAAGTATTCTGGGCTATATAGCCTGTGCAGAGACAGGGGCATGGCTGGTGTGTCTGAAGAACAAGTAGGCCAGCATAACTATGAACAGAACAAGATGGGCGTCTTCCAAGACTCTCTCAGGAGAGAATCACAAAAACAAATTGAACATAACATGGTTGATTCATATTCTGGCCCAAGCTCCTAATCTCCTCATGGACTCGTGACAGTTTACAGACACACACAGGTGCTGTGGGTCAGTATGTCTTTGACTTGTAGTTAATGACGTAGGAAGCCTGTTGGAGAGTTTTGAGCCGAAGAGTGATTTAGTCTGACACATATTTGCAGAATCACTCTGACTCCTGTGTTGAAAAATGCTGATGACTTGAACCAAATTGAGAAACAGTGGAGGTGGTGATTTTACACGTATTTTGGAGGCAGAGTCAATAGAATTTCCTAACAGACTGAACAAGCAGGAGAAAGAGAGGAAATGAAGGATGCCAACAAAGTTTTTGACTATTACAACTAGAAGGAGAGACGGAATGCCATTCATTGAGATGTAAAGACCAGGGGGAAATTGAGGGGAAAAAAGAATAGGATCTTGATTTTTAATATATTAAGTCTGAGAAACCTATTTGACCCCCTATTTGAAGATAGGTATTGGGCTGGCAAAATTTTGCTTATGTTTTTCCATAAGATGTTACAGAAAAATTCAGATGAAATTTTTGGCCAACCCAGTAGTTTGGACAGAAGGTTCTGAAGTTCAAGGATTTCATCTAACACCCCTTCCTCTTCCCTCACCTCCAGCCTCTCCAGTCTAGACAGAGCTTTGCCCAAGATCATTTCCTGTAACTTAAACCATGGAAATTTTAAAACCGTTGTTGGATGGAAATTACTAGGAGTTGATTACATTTGTTATTATAATCATTACAATTAGCTGAAGGTTAAATACTACTATCCCCCTTATCAAATAAGGAAACTGAGGCTTAGGGAAGCCAAATAATTGGCTCAAGATCACATAGCCCTGAAGTAACAGAATGATGATTTGAAAATTAGTCTGCCTGCCCCCAAGCTCCTGTTCTTCAGAGTGCCTTGCTGTTCAAATTCTTGCATGATCTCCCCCAGGGATGTGGTCATGAGGACTCCTGCCCACAAGGGCAGTTTGGCTGAGTGAGACCAAATGACTCAGATGCTTCCCAGCTTTACAGCTCAAGGTTTCTATAAAATTTATTTTGATATTGCAGTGACTCCAATGGGAATGGTTCATGTCTTTTTTTCTGAAAAACCTCAGTAGGAACAAGATTCCAGTTCAGGAAGGGGTTTGGGTACTTCACAATTAATATAGGCAACACATGGGCTCCCCTCTTTCACTCCAGCTTCAATGCAAAGACCTTTAAAATGAATCTTTAAAAAAAAAATTCAGTGATATTATCCCTATTACCTATAGTAAATACACACAAACCCTCACCAAACTTATCATATAGCAAAGACTCAGAAAATGAAGACAGTTCATAGTTGAATAAAAGTCATAAAATCACTGCAGGCATATTCATTAATACCACTGTTTCATCATTGTTCTCGCTCTTTCCCCACCACCCTCCCACCAAGCAGCCCTTAATGGTCCTTTCTCTGTTCTGCCCACCAGAAATGGCTTTTGAGTGCAGGAAGGTATCAGCAGGTCCCTGCTGAGCTGCCAGCTGGGGAGGTGTCACAGGTCACTGAACTCTAAAATGAGATGTCTCTGTAACAAAAGGTCCCTTTCCCTTGGAACAACTTCAAGGGGATCACACTCTGCGGCCCCCACAGCTCCTTTTATATTCCAGTTTGATTAAACTGGGAATTGCTCTGTGCTCCGGGGGCTGTTGAGAACACCAGGTGGTAGATTCTAGAGATAAAGGGTTATATCGCTCCTCTGTTAGAAAACAGCCATTCTCATTGTATGACTTCCAATATTTGAGCACTAGCGCTGGAGCTTCGCAGACCCCCTGATGGTATCGCACAGAAGACAATCAATAATTCCTAGTCCCATTTACCTCGTGGTGAACAGTTGCTGCCGGTGGCTAAACAGAGCCTAGCCACTGGCTAAAAATGTGAGAAACTAAAGCATGAATATTTATGATAAAAGTGAACCAAAGCAAGGAAAGTAAAAGGAAATGTATACAAGATTCAGAAGCGATCAATCTTCAAAGGGCTTGGGTGTCAGAAAAAATGAAATGATTCATCCCCCTGACTGTAAACTCCTTGAGGGCCGGCACCACATCTTGTTCAACACTGTTTCCCAGGGCTGCATGCAGTATGTCACACACTGAAGACGGATAATAAGAAATACAATAGCGCGCGAGTTTAGTTGCTTCAGGTGTGTCCGAATCTTTGTGACCCCATGGACTGTAGCCCGCCAGGCTCCTCTGTCCACAGGATTCTCCAGGCAAGAATACTGGATTGGGTTACCATGCCCTCCTCCAGGGGATCTTTCCAACCCCAGAGATCGAACCCGTGTCTCCTGCATTGCAGGCGGATTCTTTAGTTTTCTGTTGCTACAAAACCATTTACCACAAGCCTAGTGGCTAAAAACACCAGTTCATTATCTCACAGCTCAGAAGTCCAGGCATGCTTGACTGAGTTCTCTGTAGAGCACCTCAGACTGATGTCAGAATATCACACAGCTGGGCTCTTATTGGGAGGTTCTGGGAAGAATTCACTTCTAAGCTCATTTGTGTTGGCTGAATTTAGTTCCCTGCAGCTACAGAACTGAGGTCCCCATTTCCTTGCTGGCTATCATATATCAGTCCAGGGTCCCTGTTAACTCCTTAAGGATGCCCACATTCCTTCTCACTTGGGGTGCTCCAAGGTCAACACCGCCAGTAGCACATGAAGTCCTTCTCACACTTGGGATCTCTCTGACTTCCTCTTCTGTCATCAGCTGGAGAAAGCTCTCTGCTTTAGAAGGGGCCTGTGCGATTAGGTTAGGTCCACCAGAGAAGTGGTCCCCAACCTTTTTTGGCACCAGGGGCCAGTTTTGTTGGAAGACAATTTTTCCGTGGATCGGGGTTGAGGGGGATGGTTTCAGGATGATTCAAGTGCATTACATTTATCTGTATTATTGTTATATCAGCTCCAGCTCAGATCATTAGGCATTTAGGTCCCAGAGTTTGGGGACCCCTGCACCAGATTCTCTTCCTACCCAATGTCAGCGGTGCCTACATAACATGATCCTGACAGTGATGCTTCATCATGGACTCAGATTCTAGGGATTAGGGCAGGACATCTTTGAACACCATTTGAGAAGTCCTATCTGTATAGGCAGTCATGGTTCCAGGTGTTTTACATTCAATAATCCATCAATCTTCATAGCAACTGTTAATAGGTAGGGTCTATTATAGAGCCCATTCTATAGCTGAGGCATAGAGAGTTATTAGCCAAGGTTACCTAGCTAGTAAATGGCAGGACTTGGATTTCAGTGCAGGTAGCCTGGCTTCAGAATCCTACCTCCTATCCACTATTCTACACTGTTATTCAATTTACTATTTCTGGAATTAAGGAACACATGAATAATTGTGTTAGGAATGGGACTAAGAAATAATGCATGTTGCTGTTGTTCCGTCGCTAAGCAGTGTCCGATTCTTTGTGACCCCATGGTCTGTGGCACACCAGGCTCCTCTGTCCTCCACTATCTCCCAGACTTTGCTCAAATGCATGCCCACTGATTCAGTGATGCTATCTAACCATCTCATCCTCTGCCACTTCCTTCCCATTTGGCCTTCAATCTTTCCCAGCATCATAGTCTTTGCCAATGAGCCGGCTCTTCGTATCAGGTGGCCAAAGTATTGGAGCTTCAGTTTCAGCATCAGTCCTTCCAATGAATATTCAGGGTTGATTTCCTTTAGGATTGACTGGTTTGATCTGTTTGTAGTCCATGGGACTCTCAGTAGTCTTCCCCAGCACCACAATTTGAAAGCATCAATTTTTCAGCACTCAGCCTTCTTTATGGACTAACTCTCACATCCATACCTGACTACTGGAAAAACAATAGCTTTGACTACATGGACCTTTGTCAACAAAGTGATGTCTCTGCTTTTTAGTACACTGTTTAGGTTTGTCATAGCTAAGAGACAATGCTAAAGATGAATAAATTCCTTAATTTGTATAGAAAGTTTTGTATATAAGTTCTTATGCTAATTGTTCCATGAAGAGGATTCAGAGTCTCAAAGATATAAATCCTAGAGATCGCCATATATCTGAGAATCTCCTACAATTAAATTTTCTCCCTTTTCAGACTTAAAATGTATTGAATTGTAAACATTTGAGCCCAATATGGGAATGGTAGAGCTCCTTTTGACCTTGAAGCAACATTATAGATAATCCTTTGTTCCCAGTCTTTCACACCAAGCACAGCTGTCCCCCAGGCTGTACACTGATGACCGTGCAGGACAATATCAATATGCAGATTTGGGTTCTGGGAAAATACATCTGAGAAAAAAACCCCAAAGAGCCAAAAATTAGAGTTGAAATGGCACAAGCAAAAAGAATGACCAAAAGCTGAAGTCTGAACCTTTTTTTTTTTTTAATATACAATTTGTTTTATTATTAAATTATACCTGACATTAACAAAATACATGAAAGGGCCAACCATACACTACAACTTAAGCATATTAAACACCGTGTTAATCCAAATATGCTGACATGGTTACTCCTCACATAGTAAAATACAGCTAGAAAGAAAATTAAGTTGGACTGAAATTTTTGGGGTAAAACTTTATTTTTTTTATTTTTTTTATTATTATTATTATTTTTTTAAATTTTAAAATCTTTAATTCTTACATGCGTTCCCAAACATGAACCCCCCTCCCACCTCCCTCCCACAACATCTCTCTGGGTCATCCCCATGCACCAGCCCCAAGCAAGCTGCACCCTATGTCAGACATGGACTGGCGATTCAATTCTTACATGACAGTATACATGTTATAATTCCCATTCTCCCAAATCATCCCACCCTCTCCCTCTCCCTCTGAGTCCAAAAGTCTGGTATACACATCTGTGTCTTTTTTCCTGTCTTGCATACAGGGTCGTCATTGCCATCTTCCAAAAAACCTCGAATAGCCAAAGCAATCTTGAGAAAGAAGAATGGAACTGGAGGAATCAACTTGCCTGACTTCAGGCTCTACTACAAAGCCACAGTCATCAAGACAGTATGGTACTGGCACAAAGACAGACATATAGATCAATGGAACAAAATAGAAAGCCCACAGATAAATCCACACACATATGGACACCTTATCTTTGACAAAGGAGGCAAGAATATACAATGGAGTAAAGACAATCTCTTTAACAAGTGGTGCTGGGAAAACTGGTCAACCACTTGTAAAAGAATGAAACTAGATCACTTTCTATCACCGTACACAAAAATAAACTCAAAATGGATTAAAGATCTAAATGTAAGATCAGAAACTATAAAACTCCTAGAGGAGAACATAGGCAAAACACTCTCAGACATAAATCACAGCAGGATCCTCTATGATCCACCTCCCAGAATTCTGGAAATAAAAGCAAAAATAAACAAATGGGATCTAACTAAAATTAAAAGCTTCTGTACAACAAAGGAAAATATAAGCAAGGTGAACCTTTTTCACATGCAACTGGGTCTTTATATTCCTCTGCGTTTTCTCATTGAGGTAGAGGTGAGGCTGAGGTGAGGTAGAATGAGCACTGGATTTGAAACCAGAAACTTGAGTGCCAGTCCTGGCTCTGCTTCTTATGTGAACTTGAGCAAATCATTTAACTTCCTGAATCTTATTCATCTTACCCATAAAACAGAAGTGGTGACAGTATCTATCTCATAGAATTTTGGAAAGACACTCATATTCCATTTGGGCCTCTATAACAGAATACCACAGACTGGGCGGCTTATGAACAGAAATGTGTTCCTTACAGTTCTAGAGACTGGGAAGTCCAAGATCATAGCCTGGGCAGATTTGTGTCTGGTGATAGCCCACCTCCCCACAGACAGCTGCCTTCTTGCTATAACCTCAGATGGTCGAAGGGGCTAGAGATCTCTCTGAGATCTCTTTTATAAGGGCACTATCTCATTCATGAGGGCTCTCTCTCATGATCTAATCACCTCCGAAAGACCCCCTCCACCTAATGCCATCACCTTGGGAATCAGAATTTCAACACATACATTTAGGGGGGACATAAACATTCAGCACATTGTAGTATGAACGGATCATGTCCCCCTCGGGAACTGTAAAGGACAATACAAATGCTACATGTTCTTGCACCAGGTAACCAAGAGACCAATAGACAGGAGGGGCAAGGCATGCACAGCCACTTCACAAAGAAGTTTCTTCTCCCAGCATGAAAGTCTGAGAGGAACACTGGCTACAGAAGAAAGTGAAGCTCTCTTCCACCTGCTGGACCTCTGCTGAGCATGTGTTTTCCTAAATGAAATACTCTTAAGGAGCAAAAATAATAGGGACAAAGAAAAATGATTTGTTCAAGTGGCAGAACTAAAAGCTCAATTTGGGTATTCTGGCAGTCAATACAGTGCTTTAGTCAGGGAAAAGATGGTCACTGGTTGATTGAGAGAAGAAATTATGTTGCTTGTATAAACCCAGTTATAACAGATTAAATGGAATACCAAAATGTTCATCCTCTCAAATCTCTATAGCTAAACTGTCTGATGTATCGAGTCCTACAAGACTGTCCTTAAAATGGTCATATAATCTACAGTTCAGAGGGGCAAAAATGTTTCTTATATATAATCTCGCACGAAACCTCGATTTCAACCTTGTGAGACCTTGAGCACAGAACCTACTCAAGCCTGCTCAGACTTCTGAACTGCAGCTCTGAGAGAAAATGAAAGGGTGTTTCTTTTAAACCACAAAATTTGTGGTCATTCGTTATACAGCACTTTGTCTGGACATGTTTTTATTCATATATCAGTCAAAATGGTTAAAGTTAAGTCATGTTCAGAGCACATTAACATGACAGTAATGACTATAATCCATCAGCTTCTGGAAGCTGACCATGGCCAATCAGCAAGTTCTAGAAACCCAACAGCTGAGTGTACGTGGCTTAATGGTAGGCAATCCAGAGTTCTCCAGAAACATCCCCCCACCAATGATATAAACATTCATCCAATAACTGCCTTTCAATTAAGTTGACAAGCCATGCAAAAAGAAAAAAAAAAAGACAAAACATTCAAGCCTATAGACTGCCTTAATCGTCTGACCCAAACCCTTAAAACACATTCCCAGAAACTTCCCTGGTGGTCCAGTGGCTAAGACTCGGTGCTCCCAATGCAGGGGGACTGGGTTTGATCCCTGGTCAGGGAACTAGGTCTCACATGCTGCAACTAAGACTCAGCACAGCTAAATAAATAATTACTACTAAAAAAAAAAAATCCCAGAATAATTTCGGACAGCAGGCAAAGCAGCTCAAGAGGGTGCCTGCTTTGAATTAACCTAGGAAGGGTCTTGATTGTCATACTTCATGAGAAATGGTGCCTGTATGCAACACACACATATACACACACACCTCCCACCCAAGGTGACCATTTCAAGGGCAGAAACTGCTTTAACATCTTATAATACTATAATAACAGCTGCCATTGAGATGAACAAATCTTAATGACATTTACTGATATCACATTTATAGCCCCTTGGGATGATAAGGTTAATTATTTCAATAAGCATCCTTAATCCACTTAAGTACTTCTACCTAATGTTAACAATGTAGACACTCAAATATTTGTTCATATGATTAAACTGTTGAAAAGAAAAGCTAAATTGGAGAGGTTTTTTTTAAAAAAGGGGAGAAGAGGATTGCCAAAAGAAAAGTCACAGAGCATGGAGTGCTTGAAGGCATAAAGGCTCCAGTGGACTCTGATGAAGGAAGGATGGTACGGTGAAAAGATGCTCTATGATGTTCTGGGGCCAGAGGGACCCAGGTTCAAATTTGTCTTAACAACACATGAACAATGTGCAACCTGAAGGCAAGTCCTTACCTTCCTAAAACTATGTGAATGACAATAATAGAAAGTGCATGTGGGGACTTGCCTAGCAGTGTAGTAGTTAAGACTTACCTTCTAATTCAGGGTTTGCAGGTTCGATCCCCAGTTGGGGAACAAAGATCCCACATGCCTCATAACCAAAAAACCAGAACATAAACAACAGAAGAAGCAATATTGCTAAAAAACATTCAATAAAGACATTAAAAATGGTCCAAATTAGGAGAAGGAAACGGCAACCCACTCCAGTAATCTCGCCTGGAAAAGTCCATGGACAGAGGAGCCTGGTGGGCTGTAGTCCATAGAGTTACATGACTGAGCACGCAGGCATGAGGCGGGTAGACGGAGATGGGTTGGTAGCAATAAACTGGTAGAACCAAAAAAAAAAAAAAGGTCCAAATTAAAAAAAAAAAAATCTTTCAAATAGAAAGAAAGAAAGTGGAGTGTGGCTGTGAGATTTCCCTAAGAGAATGCTGCAGAATGCCTCACACAAAGGCTTCACACCTTTGGTTCTTACTATACTCCAGATATTTCCTTAGACTCATCATCTGTAAATGATCATATTTATCTCAAAGAGCTGATATGAGAATTAAATGAGTGAATAGACATTAAGTACAAATAACAGTTCTGGCATAAGGAGAGCTTTCAGTAAGTGTAAGTTATTATCAATTGTTGCTGTTACTCACAGCAGCCTAAGCTGTGCAATGCCTTCAGGAGAATGAAGGAAGAAGGCTGGTGTCTTGCATGAGGCAATATGGTGCAGACAAAGGCATGGCGGCAATAGCAGGTTAGACAGTAGGGGGTAGGAGCCAGTGAGCAATGGAAAAATGAGCCGTGAAAGGATGATAAACAGCTAAACAATGTTCACTATAGCCAGGCACTGTGCCAAGTATTTTATATATATTAATTTATTCAATCTTACTAATAACCCTGCAAGTTATTGACTCACTTAACCCTCAAAACAAGCCACGGGGCAGACACAACAGCTATTTTATTTTTAAGATGAGGAAACTGAGGAACACAGAAGTTAAGTAACTTGACCAAGGTCACAAAGGAAGCAGCAGAATCAGGATTTAATCCCAGGCAATCTGGATCCAAATTAGGGAGTGTTCTCTATCACCTTGTTTATGGAGACTATCGGCTATAAGACAGACTCACTACTTCTATCCCCTCAGAAAAGTGGAACAATTTTGGAGCTCTTTCAGTGTATGAGATGAGATCTCAAGCCATTTTAAAAATTATTTTTATTTATTTATTTGGCTGTGCCAAGCCTTAGGTGCAGCATGCAGGATCTGGTTTCCCGGCCAGAGATTTAAACTGGGCCCCCTGCTTTGGGAGCATGGAGTCTTAGCCACTGGACCACTGGGGAAGTCCTTCAAGCCATTTTTTTTCATTAGTCAAGGAAAGCTTGAGGACATTGTGTGGAAAGAAAGACAGATATGGATACGTTAATGGGAAGATTTTCTGAGGTATATATCTATGTTAAAATCAAAGGAGAAATCAAATAAATGAAGTCAGCTGCAAGAATTTGTATAAAAAATTATGTACTATAAAATACTATTGAATTTTTATTTAAATTAGTAAAGGAGCACATTTAAAATTTAGCTCTCTAGACTCCCAGCCCAATTTTCTTTCTACTTGAAACACCAATTCGGGAGGAACTCTGCCATGAAATATCATATCCTGCCTCATACTTACATAGACATAAGACTCCATTCTGGAATAGGAAGACAAATCTCCAGTGATACAGACATGCTTAAGAAATGCATAAACCCAGGCTTTCTCGGTGGCTCAGTGGTAAAGAATCCTCCTGCCAATACAGGAGACACAGGTTCGATCCTTGGTCCGGGAGAATCGCACATGTCACTGAGCAAGTAAGGCCATGCACCACAACTATTGAGCCTGTGCTCTACACTCCACGAGCCACAAATACTGAAGCCCGTGCACCCTAGAGCCCATGCTCTGCAATGAGAGAAGCCACCACAATGAGAAGCCCACGCATGCAGCCCAGCTACAGAGTAGCCCTCACTTGCCATAGTTAGAGATACAGCCTGCGCAGCAATGAAGACCCAGCACAGCCAAAATTAAATAAATAGAATTAAAAAAAAAAAAAGAACTGCATTAACCAAGAGTTTCATTTCTTTTCCACCCCAAGAAAAGAGCCAGCTCACCTCAAGGAAGACTCAACACCCTACATGTCAGGTCATGCCCTTCAAGAGCCCCTCCCCGAGGAAGCTCTGATGGCACCAAAAGCTGGTGCCAGGCGGGAGTTGGGGGCAGAAGGCTGAGGTGTACCTGTTGGAGGATCAAAACTCTTCGATCAAGCAAGTTCTTGGAACACACGGCCTTTCAGTTCAGTCGCTCAGTCATGTCCCACTCTTTGCAACCCCATGAACCGCAGCACACCAGGCCTCCCTGTCCATCACCAAGTCCCAGACTCCACCCAAACCCAAGTCCATTGAGTCAATTATGCCATCTAACCATCTCATCCTCTGTCGTCCCCTTCTCCTCCTGCCGTCAATCTTTCCCAGCATCAGAGTCTGTTCAAATGAGTCAGCTCTTTGCATCAGGTAGCCAAAGTATAGGAGTTTCAGCTTCAGCATCAGTCCTTCCAATGAACACCCAAGACTGATCTCCTTGAGGATGGACTGGTTGGATCTCCTTGCAGTCCAAGGGACTCTCAAGAGTCTTCTCCAACACCACAGTTCAAAAGCATCAATTCTTTGGTGCTCAGCTTTCTTCACAGTCCAACTCTCGCATCCCTACATGACCACTGGAAAAACCATAACCTTGACTAGATGGACCTTTGTTGGCAAAGTAATGTCTCTGCTTTTGCATATGCTATCTAGGTTGGTCATAACTTTCCTTCCAAGGACTAAGCATCTTTTAATTTCATGGCTGCAGTCACCATCTGCAGTGATTTTGGAGCCCCAAAAAATAAAGTCTGACACTGTTACCACTGTTTCCCCATCTATTTCCCATGAAGTGATGGGACCAAATGCCATGATCTTCGTTTTCTGAATGTTGAGCTTTAAGCCAACTTTTTCACTCTCCACTTTCACTTTCATCAAAAGGCTCTTTAGTTCTTCTTCACTTTCCGCCATAAGGGTGGTGTCATCTGCATATCTGAGGTTATTGCTGTTTCTCCCAGCAATCTTGATTCCAGCTGGTGCTTCCTCCAGCCCAGCGTTTCTCATGATTTACTCTGCATATAAATGCAATGAGCAGGGTGACAATATACAGTCTTGACGTACTCCTTTTCCTATTTGGAACCAGTCTGTTGTTCCATGTCCAGTTCTAACTGTTGCTTCCTGACCTGCATATAGATTTCTCAAGAGGCAGGTCAGGTAATCCACATTTTATTGTGATCCACACAGTCAAAGGCTTTGACATAGTCAATAAAGCAGAAATAGATATTTTTCTGGAACTCTCTTGCTTTTTCAATGCTCCAGCAGATGTTGGCAGTTTGATCTCTGGTTCCTCTGCCTTTTCTAAAACCAGCTTGAACAGCTGGAAGTTCACGGTTCACGTATTGCTTAAGTCTGGCTTGATGAATTTTGAGCATTACTTTACTAGCATGTGAGATGAGTGCAATTGTGCAGTAGTTTGAGCATTCTTTGGCATTGCCTTTCTTTGGAATTGGAATGAAAACTGACCTTTTCCAGTCCTGTGGCCACCGCTGAGTTTTCCAAATTTGCTGGCGTATTGAGTGCAGTACTTTTACAGTGTCATCTTTCAGGATTTGAAATAGCTCAACTGGAATTCCATCACCTCCACTAGCTTTGTTCGTAGTGATGTTTTCTAAGGCCCACTTGACTTCACATTCCAGGATGTCTGGCTCTAGATGAGTGATCACACCATCATGATTATCTTGGTCATGAAGATCTTTTTTATACAGTTCTTCTGTGTTATTCTTGCCACCTCTTCTTAATATCTTCTGCTTCTGTTAGGTCCCTACCATTTCTGTCCTTTATTGAGCCCATCTTTGCATGAAATGTTCCCTTGGTATCTCTACACAGCCTTTAGTACATGTCAGACTCAAAAGGAAGCTTCATAGAAGAGTTTCTTCAAATTTATTTATTTTTTGAGGAAATCATCATTTAATTCTTACAGTGGTGAAAGAGAGATATAACAGAAATGTTCTGGTGGCTGAGTATCGGCAATTATTCACAAAAAGTGAGGATTCATTTATTATTCTCCACAACCACCTGTACACAACATTATATGCAAAGTATATCTCAATAAAGCTGAAAAAGGTTTCCCTTTTATATTTAGGCTTGAAAGTAAGTTTTTTGTGGGTTTTTTTGTTTTTTATTTTGCCTGAGAATATTTTCTATTGGAGGATAATTGCTTTACAATGTTGTGTTAGTTTCTGCTGCACAACACTGTCAATCAGTTGTGTGTGTACATATATTCTCTTCCTCTGGAACCTCCCTCCCTCCCACTCCCCACCCCACTCCTCTAGGTCACCAGAGAGCACCAAGCTGAGCTCCCTGTTTTACAGCAGCTTCCCACTAGCTATCTATTTTACACATGGTAGTGTCTTTATGTCAATGCGACTCTCCTAGTTTGTCCCCTCTTTCTCCCATGTCCACATGTCTGTTCCCTACTTCATGTTTATTTTAACAAGTAAATCAAGTTTGCTAGGAGGAACAGGTTATAAAGAAGGACCAGGACATCTCCAAGGTGAGATTTCCCAATTCTGCTGATTTTTTTTTAAGGCACAAAACTTTGTCATGGTAGAAGATAACTGATCTTGGAAAGAAAGGCAACACCAGGGAAGGTTGTTCTTCTACAAACCAGGAAGGGAAATGGGACCAGGGCTGCAGCCTTCCCTCTTGGGAAGATGAATAAGCTTTGTTTGCATCAACAGCTCCAACTTCTTTACACTACAAACTGTTTGCTAGAAGCAGAGACTGAAGCCTACATACAGAGAACACTCAACACAAAGCTAGGGTGGGAATGGAAAATGACCACCTCCTGCCACGGCTCCCTAAAGGGTGGGTCTCCAGCTCCGAGAATCATGCTATATCAGAACATCCCACCACCCAATCATCACCAGTCACATTCTAAGAGATAAATATGAGTCTCTTCTTCTTCCCTAAAATCCTCCAACTATTTGCCATCACCTACAGTAAGTGAATCAAAATCTTTAGCATGGACTCCACGCCCTTCATAACTTACCCACCTTTGAAAGCTCATATTTTCACATCAGCTGTGTGGTGTACTGGAAAGGGAAGGATGCTCGCTGCACTAGCAGAGTCCTCTTTGCAGACTCTGATATCTCTGAACCAGCTTTCTAACCTTATTCTGGAGAGGACTTGGTTCAGCGAGTCCAAGGATTCAAGTGGGAATACATTGGACAGGAAGAAGAAAAGCAGAGAGCATACATTAAATCACAAAACACACATTTGGAAAAGTCCTTTCCAAGCTCTCCCAAATCAGCATATATCAACTCTCTGGCAAGCACGTACTGTGTATTCAGGAACATATCCCTTAATGTGTAAACATTTTAACTAACTCCTTTTCAAGTTCAGGCCTTTTGAAACATAATTTTAAGTACTTGTCTTTCCTAATTCTGATGAAACTGGGGTATTTCATTTAGAGAGGTTATCTTTTCTCCAATTAAGGCAATCAAAAAGGGAAATCCAGGTTAAAAATAAACTTTCTAAGAAATATCCACCTTGTTGATGAGGCAAAAGATAAATACTCTGCTACTGGGCTTCCTCTTTGTTATCAATGAAACACAGGGTTAAAAAAAAAAAAAACACCACACTTTTTTTTTTAAACATCATGTCGAGTAGGGCTTCGTATAGAAAACTGAATAATCTGTTCTGGGAATTAGCATGGCTATTTAATATATAAGAATCCAAATACATAAGGACGAGTCACAGAAACAAATTTTTGTATTACTTAATGGAAACCTCACTGGGGAAAAAAAATAACTGCAGCTTTTATAAGTTACAAATTCCCTGAAAGCTCAGAAGATGTTAATTCCATTTACAAAATATAAACTAACACCAAACTTCTTGGAAGTCTATTTAGCACAGTGGTGTGACCACAGGCATTCCCCACTAAAGCACATATTTTCCCTTCAGCCTCTCAGCCTTGGCAACACAGTATCTTAGCAGTGAGAAAGGTGTCTCATGCTACCTGAAGAATCTATCAAGAAATTTTATCACAAACCTCAGAAGTGACATTTTGCTTCTTCATGTGTCACAGAGCCATTTCACACCTGTGAGCAAAAAATAGTGTGCCTGTAAATAACATTTTTCAAGGGAAAATTAGAAATCGACTCTGAAGCAATGGTAAATAACACCCATCTACCACAATCACTGTACCACCAACTGATACAAAGGTCTCAGGCATATAAAGGTAAAGAAAACCAAGTTGAGAAGAGAAAGAGAAAGCAAAATGGGTTATTACCATAAAGTCTCTCTACACGTGACTCTTGTCATCAATCCTGCTGGAGAGTTCTGTTTTTAAAAGTCTTTTCAAAGATTTTTTTTTAAGACATAGAGAAAAAATAAATTGAGACACTTTAATACCTGGATATACATTTCAAGATTCATTCATTTATTCATTCATGTACACAAACATGCATTTAACCATTCTAAGTTCTAAGGAGGCCACAGAGATTTTTGCTCACTGCTGTATTCTCAGCTCCTAGAACAGTCCCTAGCACAGGGTAAGTGCTCCGTGCATATTTTTTAAATAAATTTACACAATGAATATGTATTGAGTGCCCACCACATAACATGCCATGTGATAACGCCCAGAGGTATAAAGATTTGCTCAAAATTTATAAAGAACACTCCTCTCAGCTCCAGACTCATGCATCTGAATGCCTCCTTGAAATATCTACTAGGCCTCTCAAACTTGACATGGCCAATGCAAAACTTTTCTTTTTTTGGTACAGCTTCCTTCCCTTCCTCTCTTGTCCCAAATGATTCCCAAGCTTTGCTCTGCCTGTCTCAGTTCATATACTGTCATCCATTCAATGTCCAAGCCACAAAAACATAGTCAACTTCTCTTCTGGCTTCAGTCCTTGCATCTCTAACCCATCCCTTCACCACCACTCTCTAGTCCAAGCCACCTTCGTCTCTCCCTGAGACACAGCCTCCCACAGGTCTCCCAGCTTCCACTCCTGCCAACACTGCAATCCAGCCAGAGTAATCTCTTTCAAACATGAACCAGATAGGTTCACCGTCCAAGACTCCTTTCCTTACACTGAGCTCCACCAACTCCCTGCCATGGGGCCACAGTGCTATAAGCCTGCTCTGGTTTGCCTCCCCCATCCAGCTCTGTGCCCCTCTTCCCTCCTGCTCACTATGCTCCAGCCTCACTGACCATCTGTGTTTCCTTAACATCTCCAAATATGTCCTCCCTCCAGGGCCTTATACATGCTCTTCCCTCACTAGAATGTTCTCCCCCTCAAATGATCCAGATTTCTCTTCAAATGTCACCTTCTGAGAAAAGTTTTCCATGACCACCTGCCCAAATTTCTGATTCTAATGTAATCACTGATGCTCACTTAGTCCTGAGTGAACCTAAGAGGTCTCCAAATAGAGCCAATCCTGAGCCTCTCTTTCCATCCCCAGCAACACCAAGAGGTAGAAGGATTCCTTTCCCTAGCATTTAACTGACTCCCCTCCCTCGCCTTCTCAGCAGCTGCTTTTCTCAACAACCAAAAGAGCTAGACAACTGCAACCCCACCCACGCAGGAGTCGGCCTTGCTTTATTCTCCTGCTCTGAGATGGAATCTGTCTGAGAGGTGACTCTGTGGGTCATGCTGAATGAGCATTAGCCAGTTCTGTCACACCACTGAAGAGAACTTCCCTGTCCAAAAACACAACAATTTAACTCCTACCTGTACATCTAAAGAAACACACCTCGGGAGACAAACAAGGATGTTCATATCAGTTCTATTCATAATACTCAACAATTAGAAACAACTCAAATATCCAACAAAAGCAAACTAGGTTAATCAATTTTGGCATACTTATGGAATAGAATTCATTTATCAACAAATAACACACAAAACAATATGAATGAATTACAAGTAAACGTTGAACAAAAGAAACCAAACTCACAAAACACATTTTATATGGTTTTTATATAAAAGAGCCAGCAATGGGAAAAACTCAACTATAGTTCATATTCTCAGGAATAATACAGAGGTGGTAGAACTGTAAGAAAATGTAAGGAAGCAACTAGTTAGGAGACAGTTGATCTTTGGGGTGGAGAAAGGCAGCAAGAATTGGAATGGAATACATAGGGTGTCTCTGGGGGATACTGACAGTGTTTTATTTCTTGACTTGGATGATGGTAACACAGAGGTTTACTGTAGACTTTGATAACTGGAATATTTATATTTTATGCATGTTTCCCTATATATGTTATATTTGGAAGAGTTTTTAAAAAATTAAAGCGTATCCTTGCTAGGTGGAAAAGAACTGCCCAGGGATGTATTAATAGCAAATAAATTCTCACCTATTGTCACTTGTTAACAAATTCCAATCTATTAATATTTAACCTTACTGCTGTAAGGTTTTTCAATACGTACAAACAAACACAATCCTAGCTGAGACAGCATTCTAAAGGCAAATGGAAGAAGAGGGGCAATGAAGGAAACAAACAGCTGTTGTTAGGGAACCAGAAAAGCAGATTAGATAGGAAAGCCAAGTTGAGACCAAAAGACCACCACAACGTAGTCAAATAGGATGAAACCTTAAAAACGGTCATTTTACTTGTGTCTTAGAAGGTTTTCTTCAGCAGGAGTGAACAGAATAAAATTAGATTAATTGCATTCATATTATATTTAGAGTGATAGTATATTTATACTTCATTGACTTATGAAATCTCCCAGATATTCAAAACACTTGTTTGTACAATGTTTCTTAATTCGCCAAGAGAATCATGTATTAACATATTTCAGAGAGGATGGCAAAGAATTTCAGTAGAGCCTGAGTTAACCTCTAGAAGGAGTAGGAAAAATTAACTGGCATGACTGCTCACAGCAGTATCGCCCCAACCAGAACCAGTCTAATAGATTCTTCTCAACAGGGTGGAAGATTCTATGAAAGAAGGAGGTAGAAAAGGAAAAGGAAGGAAAGAAGGGAAGGAGGAAGGAAAGGAGACAGGGGGAGAAAGGGAGGCAAGAGAAGGAATGCATTTAGTATTATAATAGAAGTGAGCATAACTAGCAGTCAACCGATACACAAGAGAGTCAGGGAAGACTCAGGAGAAGCTGTTTATGAACTGAGACCTAAGGATGGTGGAATTAGCCCGAACAAAATGAGAGAGAGTTCCAGGGCTAGATCAGAAAGGATCATGGGAAGTATATTAAGCATGTCTTAATCACCATAAACATCTCTCTCAAGGTTTTTGTCCATCAGTGTGCTTGTATTTAACAGATAATCTACTATTTTGAATTATGCCAACTTGATTTGTCTGATAATTTGAAATACTGACCACCATCCAGTAGTCACTAAGTGGATTTTGCAGTGGCTTCCCAGGTTCCAGATTATACCACAGTTCTAGAACAAAGTCCATCACTATTGTAACTTTTAGTATCATTTATTGAGGTTTATCAGTGGACACAAGGAAGGGCAAACTCCAATACCATCCCAGTCATTGATTTGAGAAGGGATGTTCAGCATCACATGTAACACCAAATCAGACCACGGTGGGGTTTTGTGGCAGACCTAAGTACTCACTGTATATCATTTAGTGCTAAGGGCAGCCTCTGAAATAGCTGAGATTTAAAAGTAAAAATCTTTGCTTCTCTCTATCTAATCAGAAATGGAAAATGACAGGGAAAAAGCTCCTTTTTTCACTTTGCCTTTATCCTTCCTGTTTGGAAATTGCTATGGATTAGTGCAATGTGAAATCCATCTTTTTGTACTTTAATTTCTCAGCCATTTACTCCCTGGTAATAGCTGAAGAAGATGAGAATTTGGCCAAGATGAAAAAAGTTACCCTGTGACCTTGTGTAGAAAACTTCAAAGGGCCTGACTCAGATTACCATTATTAATATAGTCATGGCAGCCAGGACTTTCCATTTAAATCCTTGTATCCTGCTAAGAAAACCCAAATGGGTGAAAACAATTGCTTGGGCTTAAATTGCAAAGAGAAAAAAATTAAAGCACGTAAACTTGGACTACTGTGTTTCACAAGATATATCCAGTTACCAAAGTTTTTATGAGCTTAGCATAAAGTAGGTTCTCAAACATTCGCTAGATGAGTTAACCAGTGAATGACAGTTAAAGGATGAAAGGAAGAGGGGAAATGAAATTCAATAGCAAGAATTAAAAACATTTAAATATGCTTCGAGTATAGACATTAAATATAATTTAAATCAAGATAACTGATGACTGGGAGATGACTGATATACAATGGGCTATCATCTCAGTGAAACTGTTAAGAAGGTAACTGACTAGAAATCAGGCTATAACGCAATATTCTTTCTCCTTCCTTACCCCCACACCCTTTATCTGCTAATCACCTCTCTTCCCTCTTCTCCCATCCCATTTCCCTAACCACTAGTCCTTTGAAAAATTTTTTGTCAGAGCTTTCAAAGAAGAAACGGCACTTCATTCTTTTTATACTAGTAACACTGACACCTTCAGTGGACTATGTCTGTTCAATTCTTTGTTCGTCACTGAATTATTATTTTTTTAACCGGCAGAGTATGTTTTATTCAACTTCTTTAAAACAGAACAAAATATAAGAATGCAAATATTAAAGTAAATATATCTAAATTTTAATTTTAAATAAACATCTAACTGATGCATTTCTCTTGTACAGTCTGACTCATGTGATTCTGTATCATTTTAATCCAATGTGGCATGTTTTATCATAAATTATGTTTCTGTTCTGCATATAAAATATTTCTTGATATATTTACTTTTACATTCATCAAGGCAGGCATCTTTCATATCCATTAGTTTTTAGATTACGATTGAAATAGGCAAGAAAATTATTCAGATTTAAACAACCACTTAGATTTGTAGAGGAAACTGAAAATAAGGATTAATAAGTGGAATTTCATTTAGAAGAGGTGTTTAAAAAACTTTAAAGAAAGTTTATAAAGAAACAAAAGATAATACTTTAACATATTTTTCTTTGTAGAAAGGAAAAATAAAAAATGTATTCAGATTTGTACATTTTAAGATAGATTTTGTAAATGGAATACTTTATTTTCTTTTTAAAAAACTATTTTATATTGGAGTATAGCCAATTAACAATGTTGTGATAGTTTCTGGTGCACAGCAGAGTGTCTCAATCATACAAATACATGTATCATTTCTCCCCAAATTCCTTTCCCATCCAGACTACTGTATAATATTGATCAGAGTTCTCTGGCATACATGGTAGGTCCGTGTTTGTTGTTTATTTTAAACATAGTAACGTGTACTTGACAGCAAGTTATGTGCCCCTAGTAGGTGTGAGACACTTTGCTTAGTCTAGGGCGATTAACAGTCAGGAAGACACGTTTGGTCTTACCCTCAGTCTGTTTAGAATCTTTGTGGGGATAGGAATGAATAAACAGTCAATTATAATGCAAAGAGACATATTTGGAGCTCAGGGGGATACATGGCCTAACATTGGAACTTACAACCTAGTTGAGGAGAAAAGACACTTGAAATTTAAAGGAAGGTAGTACTGGCTTGGGCTCCCCAGGTGGTGCTAGTGGTAAAGAACCCACCTGCCAGTGCAGGAGAGAAAAGAGACGCAGGTTCAATCCCTGGGTAGGGAAGATCCCCTGGAGGAGGGCACGGCAACCACTCCTGTATTCTTGCCTGAAGAATCCCATGGACAAAGGAGCCTGGTGGGCTATAGTCCATAGGATCACAAAGAGTCAGACACGACTGAAGCAACTTAGCATGCAAGTAGTGTTGGTTTGCAGTTCAAGAAAACCACTTCCCTGGTGGTTGGGTGGTTAGGACTCTACACTCCCGCTGCAGGGGGCCGGGGTCCCAGCTCTGGCTGGGGAACCAAGGTCCCACAAGTGTGCGGGGTAGCCAAAAACAGAGAGAGAGCCACTTAACAGATGTGGCCAGAGGATTGCTGGTGAGAGAAAGTGAGGTCTAAGACAAAATCTAAAGGTGAGAAAACCTAGCCAGATGGAAAGGTGGGAAAAGAAAGGGAATGACTCTAAAGCAGAGGTAACTGCACGGATGAAGTCCCTGAGCCGTTGGATCAATATTCCAAGAACATGTTTCTATCCCAGCCCTTCACTTTATGTGAAATAGGAAAACTGACCCCTTTTCTAAGTGCTGTCACACTGGGCTTTTCTGTCTCCTCACCAAAGGCCACTGGAAATATCCTTCCTACCCTGTCCCTTGCCCTCCTCTTCCTTCAAAATACAACTTGGCAATGCATCATGTTTTGCCTTAAAATCTTACATTTAGATAGCTCTTTTCAAACATCCTGTATGTGTCTTGTTGATGCTTATAATATATGTACTGTTTCAAATGCCCCTTCTCTTCAACTAGATTGCAAGTAGTTCCTAAAGAGTAGTCTCGGATTTCCTGTGTCTTTCTTCCTGGCACAGTACTTGACAAGAGTCAATCCTTACTGTTCACTAATTGTTTAGTAACATGGTTTAAGTGAGTAAAGAACAAAATTACCACCTAAAGCTACACAGTCATCAAAATTCTTGACTATTCTCAAAATGGAGAAGGAAAAGACTAAATTTTGGGGGCGGTCACTTCCAATGGATCTATGTAGGAAGCCACTGTGATAAGAAATTATCTAAGTGTTTTTCGTTCTATAAACACAATAAATTTGGGCTACGAGTTCAAATAGTTGGGTCGGCGTGACATTAAAACCATTTTTACTTCAAAAATAATTCTGACCAGGGGTCAAATATTTATTCCTCTTTCCTAGGATGCTGCTGACACCTATATCTCCAATATCCCTAAATTTCCACAGAGGAAAGGAAGATTCTCGTCAAGGACCAGTTGAAAAGAAAGACATACTTAGGGTAAGCAACAGTAAGTTTCCAAAAGACTGATGCCCAGAAGTTAAAAGCAAAATTTCTAGTCAAAATAAAAGGATACATGTAGCACACTCCCTCAGATAAGATTGTTCAGACAAAAACAGAAACAACTTGAACTTTGAGAAAGATTATTTTCCTCAGGCAGCATCAGAGAACTTTGTGCATTTATTCGGTTCAGTGGTTTACAAAGCTGTGGATGCCTTAGAGTTCAAAACAAGGGCCCGTTCCCTGTGTGAGCTGCTCGAGGCTCAGAGGTGTCATGTTGTTCAGTGGAAAATGCCACTGAAAATGAAAAAGGATACTAACATATAACTACCAGCATACTAGTACTGATTAAAGACAAGTCTCATGCGCTTTTCCACATTTGGGCACTACCTAGTACAATCAGGTTACCATAGGTGATAATTTGCACTTGCCCAATACAACAAGGTGCACTTAAACAGTCAAGATTTCATTTAGATTTACTCACACATTTACCCTTTTATGGAGGGGGCCACTCCAGGTGGCAGGCAGCATCTTAGTTCCCCAGCAAGGAGTCTTAACCAGTGGACGACCAGGGAAGTCCACCACTTAAGACTTAAAGCAGACTTACTTATGGTGGGAGCTTAGGCTGTCCTGCACTGCTCAATATTATTACCAAATTGTCTGAGAGGTTTGTAATTTTTTAAATTAACTCAACAAACACATATTAAGCACCTACTAGGTTCCAAGCACTGAACTGGAACAGGGGCAGTTAAAGGCAATTCTTGCCTTTGTTGCTGTTGTTTAGCCACCCACTCTTTCATGACCCTGTGGACTGTAGCTCACCAGGCTCCGCTGTCCATAGGATTTCCCAGGCAAAAATACTGGAGTTGGTTGCCATTTCCTTTTCCAGGGGATCTTCCTGACCCAGGGATCAAACCCACTTCTCCTACTTGGCAGGATTGTTTACCACTGAGCCACCTGGAAAGACTTACCTTGCCTTTATAAATTAACAACCTAATAGTGAAGACAAACAGGTAATAATTTTAATAAACTGTGGTAGCTGCCACAATAAAAGCAGGAAGAACACAATGGATTCAAGAGAAGCAAAGAATAGCAATCATCCAACTAAGGTTACACAGCTGAAAGGGATACCAACAGTGCTAACAGCAAAGAAAGAGAGGTTACTACCATTCTTCAACTGCTTTCCTGAAAAACACATTTTTTTTTTATCTGAAATAGTTTTTATTTTGCTATTATCTTTTTTTAATTTTTTTTTATTTTTTTAAATTTTATTTATTTTTTTATTTTTTAAATTTTAAAATCTTTAATTCTTACATGCGTTCCCAAACATGATTAAAACCACTTATTTTTCTATCAGGAGCTTAGTGTTTAATTCAACTGGTCATAAGACCGAAAAAGATTTTAAAAAGAGAAAGAATAACAGACTTCACCAGCTCTAGGTAACCTACTCAACCACCCACTTACCTTTAAAACAAAAGTCAATGCTACTTTGAGTTTACAAGGTTCAAGATCACCCTAAATAATCCAGAGAATCTCAAGCGACTCCTGGTTGCCTATAACCAGAAAAGCAAGAGAAGGCCAAATCAAATCCAAAAGCAACCTAGGACAGAGCTAGAGCCCTTTGTACTCCCAAGTCCCTCCAGTTTTCCTTCTTACCTGCCCTTCCAAGCCACAGTTACCTAAACAGTCTCCCATCCTCTGATCGCTTGCCCTCTAGCCATATAACCAAAGTTCCCCAGATGTTCTTCAGCTCACTAATCAGCTAACTTTTATACAGTCTTGCATACAATGTAAGCACTGCTTTAGACTTGTAAAGAAATGAGTTTTTCTACTTCTATTTATTGGATCAAATTATCCTACGTCAATTTCTATTTCCACATCTCCTTTCCCTTCCTGTCCCACCACAAATCTCTGCCCACCCCCTCATCACATTCATCTGTTAAAGCAACAGTGGAAGGAAGATGGTATAGAAGGAAGAATCCGGATTCTGGAATTAGACATCTCCAATTCAGACTCTGACAATATCCTCTTATTAAGTCACCTAATATCTATGACACCTAGTTTCTCCTCTGTAAAATGAGGATAGTCCCGCTAATGCATGGTGGGAGAAAACTGAGATATGTGTAAAGTTCCTGGTATGCTTAGGTGTTAGGCACTTAGCATGCAATAAATGCCAGTTTCTTTTCTTTCTTAAGACCCAACTTAAATCCCTGCTATTCTGAGAAGCCTCTCAGCTCACCTGCCGAGTATTCATCTCTGCTGTAGCATGGCAGGACTTCCAAAGTCTCTGAGTGCCTTGATGGTAAGACAATCTGCAGTTGAGAAACTTTAGACATTATAGAGGAAACAAGATTAGAGAACTAAGGACATCATTAAACCTGAACAGTTTTAAATTCAGTAAAATGAAACTATAATCCAACTTGCTAAATAAAAACAATGTCAATGACATTTAGACCTTATAATTAGTCATTACAACTACTGTGGTATTATTTTCCAATTACCACTCCCTGCTCATTAGACTTCCAGAGTTTCTCATCCTGTAATTAATAAACCTGCTTATAAATTCCTTTGGCTTTGAGGCAAATAATCCAGGTTCTGCCAGAAGGTGTGTTTTTATCTGCCTCCAAGTGTTGGATGCCCATCTGATCCTATAGCTCAGTGCTATTGACTCCAACTCGTAAATTTCAACATGGTCTCCAAAACAAGGAAGCACATAGATACTTAAGAGGATAAAAGCTCTAGATATTCCCTGATACACACTGTGTGTGTATCACCAAGTAGGCATTCGGCAATCCCACTTCCAGTACTTGGGTCCATGTGGCTTTCCTGGGTCCATGATAACTTCATGTTCCAAAGCTTTTTAGCCTCCAACCACCCATAACTGCAGTTCCACAGTCCAAAGTGGAACTCTTTTTCAGCCTCTTCTGTTAACTCCCTTAGGCTTCTTAAACAATTCTAGTCCTGTTCTGTTTTCCCCTCAACTCTCTTTCCTAATACCTTTTTTAATGCTATTAAATACTTGACTCCTCCATCATCAGTTCCTATGTAACCGGCTACTTGGCTCCTTCTATATAAAAAAGTAAAAAACTAACATTTATGTGCCAGGCCCCATTCCATTCTAAACCACTTCAAAGGTATTACTCATTTAACATTCATGACAAAATCTGAAGAAAGCTACTATTATTATCCCCATTTTACAGGCAAGCAAACCGAGTCTCAGAATGTTTATAAGAGAGAGTCAGGATTCAAATTTGGGCAGTGTAGGGGCCAACACTTGCTAAATCTCCTTGATTCTTTGCTCAACCTCAGGCCACCTCAGGGTCTATTTTTGGTTCTGCATCGAGTGTGTTTTCAGGTGAAATAAACTCTTGTGAAGTCACAGCCTGTTTTCTTCTCCTTCTCTCCTTCTTCTTCTTTACATTCTCTGATGTCAAATACTTGCTGCTTGACCACACCCATGTGTCCCCACAATTAGGTAATTTCTCAGGTAGAAATCTCTCCATGTCATATCCCAAAGTCTCCTTCTGCCTTTTCCCATCTCTAACTGAGAAATGTGCACGCTCTTTGGTGTCTCCAATAAAGGTGTGATACAGAAACATTTAAAACCATTACTCTGAATCAGACCTCAGGCTGCTCAGCACAGTATTCTACATTCTGACAGAAAAAAACAAAGGACATTTTGTAAAAGACACCTACAGAGAGCTCCCTGGAGACCCAGTGGTTACAATTGTTTCCACAGCAGGGGCACGGGTTCAATCCCTGGTCAGGGAACTAAGATCCCGAAAGCTGTGTGGCATGCCAAAATTAATAATAGTAAATAAAGATATGTATTTAAAAAGACATCTATAGCTGCATGCCACAATTCTTATTGCCTTCTAATGAACTTAATGGATATATCACTCACTAATATTTCATGCCTTTTGGAATTAACTAATACTATCAAGGTAGAAACTTTTATAGATGTTCTATAATATCTCTAATGAGCATGAAAACTAACTTTTGTTAGTTTTCTGGGCTCCCCTGGTGGCTCAGATGGTAAAGAATCTGCCTGCAATGCGGGAGACCCAGGTTCAGTCCCTGGGTTGGGAAGATCCCCTGGAGAAGGGAATGGCAACCCACTCCAGTATTCCTGCCTGGAGAATCCCATGGACAGAGGAGTCTGGTGGGCTACAGTCTGTGGGGTCGCAAAGAGTCGGACATGACTGAGCAACTGAACTGAACTGAACTGAACTGAACTTCTTACATGATTCTATGACTCACTGAATAAGCTATGTGTGTGCCATTCAATTACTCAACAAGCATTTATTGAGTTCTGGGATATCACAGCGACCAAGACAGATAATATTATTTCTCTCTGGGAGCTTCAACACCAGAATAGGACATACAATAAACATATAGCATTTCACTCCAGATAATAAGTGCTCTGAGGAAAACCATACAAAATGATGTGTGAGAAAACGAAGTGAGTGGGCACAGGGGAAATGAGTTTATACTGAGTTATCAAGGAAGACCTCTCTGAGAAGATGGCATTCAGCTAAGACCTGAACACCAAGAAGCAAGCAAGCATGTTCCAGACACAGGAAATAGTGAATGCAAAGTCTTCAAGTAGAAAAAAAGACCAAGGAGAGTTCACCACTGTCTTCATGACTTTATAAAATTTATACATAAATCCTGTCAATCTTAATTGTTGTGGACTAAAAAATGCAAATCACATCTATAAGATGAGTTTCTTATTCCCCTTAGCAGCAGCAACAGCTTATCACCACAATGGCCAAATTTCCAGGACTGTTGTGTCTTTATTTCCTCCAGAGCATTCCTATCAGGACCAGTTGCAAAAACCCAGCAATACTTGTTGATAATTAACACCAACAGACCATGGAAAACAGATTTTGCAAGCCAGTCAGCCATAAAATACTTACTAAACAAAACTGCAAGAGATTAAGCTCAGTTCTTTGGGAGCTGGGCCATCCATTCCTGCATAACGACCTTGTCCAATCCCTCTCCTGGTCCCCAGGAGCCTAAATAGCTGTACTGAGTGATAACCTTTCTTGATCTGTGGGAAACCAGTAGTTAACAACCTAGGACTGTCTTTTCCATTGTGTTGTGTTGAAACACTGCTAAGACCTCAGGCTTGTGCCTGGTACCAGATTAGTCATTTAGTAAAAGTTCTAGTACCTCATTTGAGAAAGAGTTAATTTACAAAAAGAGAAGCTTTACCAAACATTCCTGATGAGCTGACATCCTAGGCTTTAAAAGCATCATAAAGTTAAAAATAAACCAAATTCCACACAAGAATTACATCCTCACTTTGGGAATGGATATACTTTTTTGGTATTCAATCCATTCATTATTCATACAGATGAATTTATGGGACTTGTCATAAACCTAGTCTGTCTCCGAATTCCAAAGGCTTTGAGGAGCTGCCTCCTTAGTGTCACCTTTGCCTTCACCAGGCCATGACATTCTCCCTTATTCACATCTTCACCCGTTGGCCCACACACCTCTGGAGAACAGGAAGACATCCTCTACTTGGATGTTGGTAGAAAGCCATCACCATCTCTTACTAAGGAAAAAAAAAATGTTTAATACCCTGAAATGTTGTGCTTCCCTAAATGGAGCCAGTTGCCTCTCTCTGTCCTGTAGCTTAGGCTAGTCTTCAATCCTAGAAACATTATACCTCAATGGTGATAACAATCAAGAGAGTACCAAACATAGGAAACCTAAATGCAAGTCTTGTATTTTTTTATTTATTCAAAACATTCTTATTACATATCTGTTAAGTACCAGACTCTGCATCACTTTATTTTTCCCCACTTTGGACAAGTAACTAAACTGATCTATGCTCCAGTTTTCTTACTTGTACATATCTTTAGAGAGAAGACATTGTACCAGATGCTCTCTAGTCCTTTGCAGTTCTAAATGTCTTTGCTTCTAAATCCATTTCTAACTTCCATATTCGAACTTAATCACACTCATCTCTAAGTCAACTGACTTTATCATATGGAAATTCCTATTAAAACAAAGGCCAGTACTGACTATATCTCCAAACGCATTAACATAATTCCATTGATTGAGAGAGAAAAAATTAATATTTCTGGAATTTAGATAATTACTTTCAAGGATAATCAATAAGGAAATTATGCTATATATATTCATAAACAAAAGAAGATTAATATGATATAAATGGCTCAGAACCAGGTTTCTCAAGAGAAAAAACAGGTATATAACCAAGTACTGAAAATATAAATCAATAGGTAAACCACAAAGATGAATAGACAATATAAAAAACAGGTATAGATTGCCGGGAGAAATATCAATAACCTCAGATATGCAGCTGAAACCACCCTTATGGCAGAAACTGAAGAGGAACTAAAAAGCCTCTTGATGAAAGTGAAAGAGGAGAGTGAAAAAGTTGGCCTAAAGCTCAACATTCAGAAAACGAAGATCATGGCATCCAGTCCCATCACTTCATGGGAAATAGATGGGGAAACAGTGGAAACAGTGTCAGACTTTATTTTTTTTGGCTCCAAAATCACTGCAGATGGTGATTGCAGCCATGAAATTAAAAGACGCTTACTCCTTGGAAGAAAAGTTATGACCAACCTAGATAGCATATTCAAAAGCAAGGACATTACTTTGCCGACTAAGGTCCATCTAGTCAAGGCTATGGTTTTTCCTGTGGTCATGTATGGACATGAGAGTTGGACCGTGAAGAAGGCTGAGCGCCGAAGAATTGATGCTTTTGAACTGTGGTGTTGGAGAAGACTCTTGAGAGTCCCTTGGACTGCAAGGAGATCCAACCAGTCCATTCTGAAGGAGATCAGCCCGGGATTTCTTTGGAAGGAAAGATGCTAAAGCTGAAACTCCAGTACTTTGGCCACCTCATGTAAAGCGTTGACTCATTGGAAAAGACTCTGATGCTGGGAGGGATTGGGGGCAGGAGGAGAGGGGGACGACAGAGAATGAGATGGCTGGATGGCATCACTGACTCGACAGATGTGAGTCTGAGTGAACTCTGGGAGTTGGTGATGGACAGGGAGGCCCGGCGTGCTGCGATTCATGGAGTCGCAAAGAGTCGGACACAACTGAGCAACTGAACTGATCTGATACATATACATTGCTGGTAACATTGTATACTCTTTCTAAAGTGTAAGTTGACCTCATATATCAAGGGCCATAAAATTGGTTATGAAGATTTATTATGGTAAGAGGACAGTGAAAAAGTTGGCTTAAAGCTCAACATTCAGAAAACGAAGATCATGGCATCTGGTCCCATCACTTCATGGGAAGTAGATGGGGAAACGCTGGAAACAGTGTCAGACTTTATTTTTGGGGGCTCCAAAATCACTGCAGATGATGACTGCAGCCATGAAATTAAAAGACACTTACTCCTTGGAAGGAAAGCTATGATCAACCTAGATAGCATATTCAAAAGCAGAGATATTACTTTGCCAACAAAGGTCCGTCTAGTCAAGGCTATGGTTTTTCCAGTGGTCATGTATGGATGTGAGAGTTGGACTGTGAAGAAAGCTGAGCGCCAAAGAATTGATGCTTTTGAACTGTGGTGTTGGAGAAGACTCTTGAGAGTCCCTTGGACTGTAAGGAGATCCAACCAGTCCATTCTGAAGGAGATCAGCCCTGGGATTTCTTTGGAAGGAAAGATGCTAAAGCTGAAACTCCAGTACTTCGGCCACCTCATGCGAAGAGTTGACTTGTTGGAAAAGACTCTGATGCTGGGAGGGATTGGGGGCAGGAGGAGAAGTGGACGATAGAGGATGAGATGGCTGGATGGCATCACTGACTCGATGGACATGAGTCTGAGTGAACTCCGGGAGTTGATGATTGACAGGGAGGCCTGGCGAGCTGCAATTCATGGGGTCACAAAGAGTCGGACATGACTGAGCAATTGAACTGAACTGAACTGAACTGAATGGTCCTCTATTATTATATCTTTTGATTTGGGGTTCACTCATGTAATTTATCCAGTTACCTTGCTCTCTTTCCAATCATGTTCCTTGGCCTTAACCATGAGAACACACTTAGGTTAGCCTGATGAGTAGATAAGAAATACACAGGGGAAAACCAAGCCTTTCCAGCTGGGACCCACAATATGCCTGAGTTAAGGAGCTGTAACTCTGAGGTTAAGAATACAAAAATATCCAGTTCCCAAAAAGGTAAAACGCACCATTTCTGCATCCGATCAAAACTTACCAAGTATATTAGTTTGCTAGGATTTGGGTAATAAAGTAACACCAACTGGTTGGCTTAAGTAACAGAAATTTATTGTCTCACAATTCTGAGGCTAGAAATCTGAGATTAAGGTGTTGGCAGAGTTGGTTCCTTCTCAGGAATGAAAGGATGTTTCAGGTCTTCTTTCTTGATTTGTAGATGGCCACTTTCTCCCTGTGTTTCTTCACTTGACTAATTATGTATGTGTCTCTAAATTTCCCCTTTTTGGAAGAACACCAGTCATACTGGGTTCAGTTAGGGCCACCCTAATGACTTCTTTCTAACTTGACCAACTCTGTTTTAACCCTATCTCCAAATAAAACCACATTCTTAGGTACTGGGGGTTAGAACTTCAACATATAAGCCAGGGTGGGGAGGGGAGAGGGTGTACACAATTCAATCTATAACACCAAGCATTCAAATAAACAATAAAATATACACCATATACTGGGAAAAGTCAATCAGTTGAAATGAAACAATAGGGACAATAGAATTAGTATTTGATAAAGCCATTAGAGGAATTACTAAAAAACTGTGTTCTGCTTGTTCAAGAAGTTAGAAGAAAGTGGTATGATTGTTACATAGACTTGGAAGATATAAGAGGACTCAACTGAAACTTCTAGAGATGTAAAAATATAATGTGTGAGATGAAAAATTCACTGGAAGGAATTAATAGCAGGTTAAACAGAGCAGAAGTAATAATTACTGAACTTGAAAACACTGCAACAGAAATTACCAAAAGTGGAACTCAGAGGAAAAAAGACTGGGGAAAAATGAGCAGAGTATCAGTGATCTGTGGGACAGCTTCAAGCAGCCTAATATCTGGGCAAATAAGCTGCCAAAGGAGAGGTGAAAGAGAAAAAAATTACTTAAAGAAATAATTTTTTCCAAAATTTCCAAATGTGATGAAAATGAAGACTACAGAGCCAAGAATCTTAAAAATTCCCAAAACAAGAAATATGAATAAAACTATACTGAGTCACATCATTACCAAGTCACATCATTACCAAATCTCTTGAAACCACTGATAAAGAGAAATCTTAAAAAGAAACCAGTGAAAAGAAATTAAGTACAGAGAGCCAAAGATAAAAATGACAGCAGACTTCTTGTTGTAAACAACAAAACCAAGAGACAATGGGACAACATCTTAAAGCACTGAAAGATAAAAATCTGTCAACCCAGAATTCTATACTCAGTAAAAATAACTTTAAAAAATGAAGGTGAAATGAAGATTAATTGAGACATACAAAGCTGAAAGAATTTATCAACAGCAAACCTTCCCTATAAGAAATGTTAAAGGGAGTCCTTTGAGCAGAGGAAAACAACAGCAAATGGAAATCTAGATCTATCCAAGGAAGGAAAATATCAAATCTGTAACTATGCAGGTTCTAGACGGAAACATCTCTGTCATTTCCTCCCTCCCATCACCACTCAGTCCATGTTTCACTTAGAAACACAACTGAATGAGGCTTCACTACTCATGTATACTTTATACATAGATCCTACATGGTAAACTGGATTTATTCAATAGTCATTCAATAAATATTCATTGAGGCTGTACTATATTTCAGACACTGGGGATAAGCTCACTAAAACAGACGAGCCCCCTTAACAAGCTCATTGAGCTCACACTCCAGCATTTGACCTTCTAATTCACAGACATAAGAACATAGTATCAAAATCACACTGCAATTCGCTAATTTTGTTTTATTTATTTCTTCTTCTTATTTTTTTTTACAATATTGTATTGGTTTTGATTCCCTTCAGACTGCAAAATCTTCAGTTTGGTTGTTTCATTTGTCTTTATAATTCAGTAATCCAATACAACAATCCAATTATTAATACATGGCCTATATATACTGTCAGTACTGTTAGTGACATAGGCCTAGAACATAATGCAATGTAAACAAAGTAATTCTGTTGTTTTTCATTTTGTGAAATTTGTATCATGCTGCTGAAATTGGAGTAGGAAGAAAGGTGAAAAGGAACAGACATTCAGGACTAGAACAAGATTCTGTTTCTTTTATAATCTATACATTTTATAAAATGATGTTCAGATGCTCACTACAGACATACACAGTAATGCAATTGAAATGAAAATGCACAATTATCTGAAAGCCAAGAGTACCTGGAAGAAGCAAATATGCTAGCTTTAAGTGCTCATTTTGTTACTAAAATTATGAATAAACCTGGCTTGGAACTTCCTGGCAGCCATAGCATAAAGAAAATACAACTGGTAAGAAATTGTGGTTGGTCTTACGGAGAAAATATTATTAACATGCAAATACTCACTGCCTTCTACTTTCTTTTCCCTTGATGTATTAAAATATTACTTCTCCAAGCCAAGCTTTTGATAGATGCTAGAGTTGTTAAGGGATGTGGAGAAAACAAGAATATACACCATGAGGAAACTCAGGTCTTCTATATCACTATCTGAAGGGAAAATCATGTATTTTGGTACTTTGCTATTATGAAAGATGTTCTTGCCCAGGAAGTAGGTTACTACTTTGAGAGCATATGTAAATCATATCCATCATTTTACACTGGTTAAGTGCCTCACTTACTTTTGCCAATGAGCAGCCAAGCAAGTACTCGTCTATAAGATTCTGAATATTGAATCACTGGGAGCCAAAATGGTGAAATACTGAAATCATCATCTACAAATCATCAATGGCTAATTTTATGTTAGGTTTTCATTTGAGAAGAAAGGAGAAAAAGTATATTCTAATCCACTTCTTAGGAGCAGCCATAATCAGCAGCTACCTGCAATGATAAAACTCAATAAATTAAGCTTCATTAAAAAATCTGTTCAATAGCAACAATAAAAAAGGCATCAATGGATTTTCACTTTTCAAACTTCAGGAAAATGGTTACGACTCATTCAGTTCAGTTCAATTCAGTCACTCAGGCGTGTCTGACTCTTTGCAACCCCATGAATCGCAGCAGGCCAGGCCTCCCTGTCCATCACCAACTCCTGGAGTTCACCCAAACTCATGTCCATCAAGTCAGTGATGCCATCCAGCCATCTCATCCTCTGTCGTCCCCTTATCCTCCTGCCCTCAATCCCACCCAGCATCAGAGTCTTTTCCAATGAGTCAACTTTTCGCATGAAGTGGCCAAAGTATTGGAGTTTCAGCTTTAGCATCTTTCCTTCCAAAGAACACCCAGGACTAATCTCCTTCAGAATGGACTGGTTGGATCTCCTTGCAGTCCAAGGGACTCTCAAGAGTCTTCTCCAACACCACAGTTCCAAAGCATCAATTCTTCAGCGCTCAGCTTTCTTCACAGTCCAACTCTCACATCCATACATGACCACTGGAAAAACCATAGCATTGACTAGATGGACCTTTGTTGGCAAAGTAAAGTCTCTGCTTTTGAATACGCTATCTAAGTTGGTCATAACTTTCCTTCCAAGGAGTAAGCATCTTTTAACTTCATGGCTGCAATCACCATCTGCAGTGATTTTAGAGCCCAGAAAAACAAAGTCTGACACTGTTTCCACTGTTTCCCCATCTATTTCCCATGAAGTGATGGGACCAGATGCCATGATCTTTGTTTTCTGAATGTTGAGTTTTAAGTCAACTTTTTCACTTTCCTCTTTCACTTTCATCAAGAGGCTTTAGTTCCTCTTCACTTTCTGCCATAAGGGTGGTGTCATCTGCATATCTCAGGTTATTGATATTTCTCCCAGCAATCTTGATTCCAGCTGGTGCTTCCTCCAGCCCAGCATTTCTCATGATGTACTCTGCATATTAGTTAAATAAGCAGGGTGACAATATACAGTCTTGACGTACTCCTTTTCCTATTTGGAACCAGTCTGTTGTTCCATGTCCAGTTCTAACTGTTGTTTCCTGACCTGCATATAGGTTTCTCAAGAGGCAGGTCAGGTGGTCTGGGATTCCCATCTCTTTCAGAATTTTCCACAGTTTATTGTGATCCATACAGTCAAAGGCTTTAGCGTAGTCAATAAAGCAGAAATAGATGTTTTTCTGGAACTCTCTTGCTTTTTCCATGATCCAGCAGATGTTGGCAATTTGATCTCTCGTTCCTCTGCCTTTTCTAAAACCAGCTTGAACATTAGGAAGTTCACAGTTCATGTATTGCTGAGGCCTGGCTTGGAGAATTTTGAGCATTACTTTACTAGCGTGTGAGATGAGTGCAATTGTGCAGTAGTTTGAGCATTCTTTGGCATTGCCTTTCTTTGGAATTGGAATGAAAACGGACCTTTTCCAGTCCTGTGGCCACTGCTGAGTTTTCCAAATTTGCTGGCACATTGAGTGCAGCACTTTTATAGCATCATCTTTCATTTTTTTATAAATTATGTGATTAGATAAAAAACAATGGAAGAAATATTATTTTGAAAGAGAATGTTTGTAGCCTGCTGTTTCTTTTATTGTCTTAATATATAGAAGGAGATATTATTACAGAAATATCAATCTATCTCTTTTTGCTTTTTTATGTTATGTCAAATTCCACAGAATGCAAGATGGCACTAAACAAAATGCTTTATTATTTTCCTCTGTTTCATTCCATTTCATTAAGAACTCTAATCCATTGCTAGAATTTCATTTAGTTTCTTTCTGACACCTTTGACAAGTAAATAAGTTACTGGGGAAAGTCCTCACCAGTCATTCATTCCTTAAACTAATATTTACTGGCTCTCCTATGGACCAAACAGGACTCAAGACAGTGCACAAATAGACTAAAATCCCTGCCTTCACAGAGTTTAAATCCTAGTGCAGGAAGAAGGACAATCAAACATATAAGTAGAGACTAAGTCCTCAGTGATAAGACTGATAAAGAAAAACAAATCAGGGCTAGGGAATGGGAAATGCTGCTGTGGAGGGCTGGCAGGCTTTTTTTGTGGTGTTTTTTTTTTTTTTTAACTTGCTATTATTCTTTTTAAAATTTTTAGTAATTTATTTAATATCTATTTTTGGCCACACTGGGTCTTTGTTGCTGCACACGGGCTCTTTCTCTAGTCGAGGCAAGAAGAGACTACTCTTTGTTGCAGGGCTTCTCATTGTAGCGGCATCTCTTGTTGGGGAGCACAGGCTCTAGGGGGCCCGTGGGCTTCAGTAGTTGTGGTCCATGGGCTTAGCTTCCCCGCACCATGTGGGATCTTCCCTGACCAAGGATTGAACCTGTGTCCCCTACATTGGCAGGGGGATTCTTAACCACTGGACTACCAGGGAAGTCCAGCTGGCTGCTTTAAAGTGAGAGAAGAGACTCTCAGAAAGAGTGACATTTGAGCAAAATTTCAAAGGTGCATGCAGGAAGCAGTCAGGTAAATAAATACCTGTAGAAAGAATATTCCAGACACAAGGAACAGGCTTGACAGGATTATGAAATAGTAAAGAGGCCACCACCACCAGAGTAGAGGGGGGTGAGTAGGACAAATCAAGCCAGTGACAGAAGGGACAGAAGGTCAGGGTGGATCATGGAGGCCACTGTTAGAACTTTGGTTTTTACTCTGAGTCATAGGGGGTTTGAAATAAGGAAAACCATGAAATGACACACATATTTTATATTATCACACTGGCTGTTGTATTGAGCACAGACTACAGAGGATTAAAACAAGGCAGGATTTATAGGAGGCTTCCCAGGTAGTGCATGTGGTAAAGAACCTGTCTGCTAGTGCAGGAGACATAAGAGACGTGGGTTTGATCCCTGAGTTGGGAAGATCCCCTGGAGGAATACCCACTCCAATATCCTTGCCTGGAAAATCCCATGGAAAAAGGAGCCTGGTGCGCTACTATCCATGGGGTTGCAAAGAGTCGGACACGATTGAAGCGACTTAGCATGCACACAGGCTTTATATGAGTCTATTGAAGTGGTCCAGGCAAGAGAGGATGGAGGTTCAGGCCAGGGGGTTGCAGTATGCACGGAGAAAGACTCCTTGCAAATGGTTGCCCACCCAGCAGTTCTTGCAGATGGGTGCCAGGGACTGACAATCATATTTTCTCAGAAAAGCCTTTTTTAAATTAAAAAAATTATTGTCTTTAATATCAGGAAGTTTTGAAGGCCAAGTCAACATTTACATGGGAGTGACTAGTAGGAAAAGGCTGTTCCTAGTGGAACTGGAAACACAGTACCTCTATTTCTAAGGACTGATGTTTACTCTTTAAAGCTCTTGTTTAAACAACAAATAGGAAAGCTCATTTGTTTTTACCCTTGCTATGGAAAATGCTTTCTTAATATAACCAGCTTACTTTCTTGCCTTAGTAAATGCTGCTTAATAAACAAACTTTTAACTCAGCTTCTGATGATTGAAGATTTGCATTACCTCAGTATCCTAATTTTTGCCAATAATTCATACTTGGATATAGATGTACATGACACATGAGATTGGCCTGAATATATACTGAATCTTAGGATAACACTCTAGATATTTGATTATTTGTTTTTTAAATGTCTTGTGTTTGTTTTTTGTTATCATACATTTTTCTCCTAAGAGAAGATTGTAAATGAACTCTGGTTAATGAATTACGGTTAATCAAGATGTGGGTTTTTTTCCCCTCTGAATCCAGCCTTTGAGGGGTACAGAGCACATCATTTTCTGACTCTGCAGTTGATTATGAACACACCAAAGAATTACAGAAATTCATCATCTTGTTCTGAAATAAACATATTACTAACCTCAACCATGTTATTCAAAATACAGATCAAAACCACTCTTTCCATGATAAGTCTGTACTTTAATAACCTTTTCTGCTATTCCCTCTCCAGCAACAATTTTTTCTGGACTGACAGGTCTGTTAAACCAGATTTTCAAGCCATGGGTTATTTACATCCTCTGGTACATTTCAGCAAAATTAATTTGAATTGTCCTCCTTTTTCACCAGCTTCTCAATAAATCTTGCTGGCAGTTTAAACAGAAATAGCATCAAGTCAGTCTAGCTTGCGGCAAAAATCACCACTGTGAAGTGTTATGCCCAGAGCTTTCGTGGTTAAAGAAAAAAAAAAAGGAAAAATGAGGGGAGAGCTTTTCAATCTGAATACAACAGAAAATATGTGAAAGTTCACAGTATACGGAAAAGAACAAAATCCTGAAGGAATGTCACACACACACACTAGCTTCCTAGGGCGGCCATAACAAAGCACCAGAGACTGGGTGACTTACCACAAATGTATTTCTGACTGCTCTGGAGGCTAGGGGCCTGAGATCAGGTGACAAATTGGCCTTAAGTCTGACCACCATATAAACAGTGGCAAACAAGATAAGAACACTAAGCAACCATCAGCTTGGGTTGGATGATAAACCCTCCAAAAAGAAGAGGAACTTCTGTAAGTAAAAGAATATAAAATTATAGACAATAATTTGTAGAATCCCTCTCAAGGCCTTGGAAGAGTCCCATGCAAGTGAGAGGCTGGAAGCTTAAGGTTCAGTCAGTTCAGTTCACTCAGTCGTGTCCAACTCTTTGCAGCCCCATGAATCGCAGCACGCCAGGCCTCCCTGTCTATCACCAACTCCCGGAGTTCACCCAAACTCATGTCCATCAAGTCAGTGATGCCATCCAGCCATCTCATCCTCTGTCGTCCCCTTCTCCTCCTGCCCCCAATCCCTCCCAGCATCAGAGTCTTTTCCAATGAGTCAACTCTTCGCATGAGGTGGCCAAAAAGTACTGGAGTTTCAGCTTTAGCATCATTGCTTCCAAAGAAATCCCAGGGTTGATCTCCTTCAGAATGGACTGGTTGGACCTCCTTGCAGTCCAAGGGACTCTCAAGAGTCTTCTCCAACACCACAGTTCAAAAGTATCAATTCTTCGGCTCTCAGCTTTCTTCACAGTCCAACTCTCACATCCATACATGACTACTGGAAAAACCATAACCTTGACTAGATGGACCTTTGTTGGCAAAGTAATGTCTCTGCTTTTGAATATACTGTCTAGGTTGGTCATAACTTTCCTTCCAAGGAGTAGGTGTCTTTTAATTTCATGGCTGCTATCACCATCTGCAGTGATTTTGGAGCCCCAAAAAATAAAGTCTGGCACTGTTTCCACTCTTTCCCCATCTATTTCCCATGAAATGATGGGACAAGATGCCATGATTTTAGTTTTCTGAATGTTGAGCTTTAAGCCAACTTTTTCACTCTCCTCTTTCACTTTCATCAAGAGGTTTTTAGTTCCTCTTCACTTTCTGCCATAAGGGTGGTGTCATCTGCATATCTTAGGTTATTGCTATTTCTCCCAGCAATCTTGATTCCAGCTTGTGCTTCTTCCAGCCCAGTGCTTCTCATTAAGCTTAAGCTTAGTTCCAAATGGTATATCTCTCTACACTACAAGGAAGAAGCTGCCTCAAAATCAAAACCCTTCTGTATTAAAAATTCTTTCCCTCACTTCCCTCCCCATCCATCACTCAGGTATTTCCCTCCTTCAGCTCTGGTGTGTCTGTGTTTTGTTCTAAATGGGCTTTCCTGCTACTGCCTTTCTTTGACCTCCAGTCCCCTTTGGTTCATGGATGGCAACAGGATGAGCAAGTGAGGGGATGCAAAGCTACGGCTGAGCTCAGGAAATACCCAGGCCACAGACAGTACTGTCATCTCATTTAGAAAGGAGCATGTTTTTGGTTACTCTCATTCTGACATTAAACAGAGATTACATTTTGAGTAAATTAGAGAGCAACCTTTTGTATTTAACAGATGAGGGCAAGCCACTCCTCTCTCATACCATTGAAAAGAGGATATGAAGATTTCTGGAAATGAGGTGTGCAATTTATATAAAGAACCCAGGGCCTTCTAAGGAAAAGCAACCAAGATTACTATGTATTTACCCAGAGATTTCAAAGCTATAAAAGCTAATGAGATGGGGACTTCCCTGGTGGGTCCAGTGGCCAAGATTCCATGGTCCCAAGGCAGGGGGCCCGGGTTCAAACCCTGGTCAGAGAACTAGATCCCACATACCACAACTTGAAGATTCCTCATGCCGCAGCAAAGATCAAAGGGGCCGTAACTAAGACCCAATGCAGCCATATAAGTAAATTTTTTTTTTAAACACACTAATGGGATGAACTGCATTGGCCTGAATTGGCTTTGTCCAAGGCTGAATGCCAAAAAAGGCAAAGAGACCCTTGAGGGAATGAGACACAATAACAATTGACTGAGACTGAATCAGCGGACTGGTCCCTGCCCTAAGACCATCAGAGGGGGATACTGGTTCTGGATCTATAAGGTGAATGACACCACCTAGACTCCACAGAGACAATACTGGTACTATGAACAGTAGGCAGGGTGAGAGACCAATGTAACTACAGAGCTGTAACTTTGGGGACACCCATGTTCTTTACTGCAGAGTGTTCAGAGCCGAACATAAAACTGATGATAGAGAAACCTCTTTTACACACTATCCATCCCCCTTTCCCTGGCCCCCTCCTCACACACATCACTCAGGTTCCACAGCATTTCCTGGAACCACCATGAGCCCTTGACTCCAGTTCTTCCCACAGGGGCAGTGGTGGTGGCTTTGGTGGCAGGGGCATGTCTGGGATTCCGCTGCATTCCCAGTATCTCAAAACTCTTTAGAAGTCCTACAGTAAGGCAGCTTTTAAGCACAGTGGAAATGGTACAGATTTGGCAGACTTCGGTTTGAATTCTAGCTCCAGCATATACCAGTCATATGATCTTCAGCAAGCTGACATATCTCTTTATACCTCAATTCTTTCCTCTGTATGCTGAAGTTATTATAAACAAACGTTGAATGGATTTGTCTAGAATACACAGCACAGTATATAGCTGGCGTGTCCTCAGTAAATATTAGTTCTGTGCCTTTGTGCCCCCAAAGATTTCCCTGGCAATGTTGGACCAATGGGAAGTTTTAATTTGGAGTATGGAATTAAATGGTGCTCAAAACAAGCCTTCTTATTATCACCATCACCTGGACATCACTATTATAATCCCACAGACCAACATAAGAATATACAGAGAGGGACTTCCCTGGTGGTCCAGTGGCTAAAACTCTGAGCTCCCAGTGCAGGGGGCCCAGGTTCGATCCCTGGTCAGGGAGCTAGATCCCACATGCTACAACTAAGACCCAGAGCAGCCAAATAAATAAATAAAAAATTAAAAAAAAAAGAAAAGAAAAGAAAAGTGCTTTGTAATCCAGGAAGTAAATATACCTTAAAAAAAAAAAAAAGAATATACAGAGAATAAAAATACTGATCACAAATCAGCCTTAAGTTTGACCACTATATAAACAGTGAGGAACAAGATAAGAATGCTACGTATCACTCAGCTTGGATGATAAACCCCCCAAAATGTAGATAAGCTGATGATGCAGGTAAAGAACAAAATGCATATGAAATCAAATGACTAGAACCTGACATAACTTGCTTTGGAGCAAGCAGGAAAGAAAGCAAGCAAATCAACTTCAAGAAACTTCCCTGGAAAACCCCACCTCAAACTGATCACTTACTGTGAATTCTCTCCACTTTTAAGTACATAGGTTGGTCTGCCTCACACATACATCTTTTTATGTTTCAAGTTTTTAATCTCTTTAAATTTATTGCCAATTCCACCTGGGAGTAAATCTTAGCTTCTATTTCTTTTGTATACTCCTCTTGGGTAGGAACACAAGAAATTTTAAAAACAAACAAAAAAAGCAAAAAGAAAGGGAGAGAAGAGGCAGTGAGGGAAAAAGGAGAACGAAGAAAGCAAAAAGGAAGGCCAGCTTCAAAAAGAAGGCTGAACTCTGTGGTGAAGCATCCTGTGGTGAAATATCCCCACATTAGGAACCCTGGAAGTTTGCAAACTGTTTGCTCTTGGCTGTTCTGTTGAACTTGAGGCATTCATCTTCTTGTAATAAATGCTTGTTGGAGAATTCAGCATAAGGAACCATCTGCCATTCTTGACTTGAATCATCAACAATAGGCAAAGAACTCATTTATAGACCATATTGGTCATTAGTGACTAATTAAATGTGGGGAAAAAAGGCAATACTTTCCAGAACAGCTGTTTCAGACAGACAAGACAGCAAAAATTACTGCACAACTGGTTTAGTAAAGAGTTTTTTCTCTGGACTCAAATCCAGGTATTTTCCTATGATGACAGCACCTAAAACAAGAAGTAAGTCCCATTGGCAGAAGAACTTGAAAATGAGCATTACTGGAGTCCCCTTCAACCTACTCACCATGATGGAGGGGGGATATTTACACCTGCCCAAGCATATTGCCATTAAGAAGTGATCCCTCCCAGCTCCCTGAATTCCCATTGTGCTTTACAGTGCTCATGAGGCTCTGCAATGGATTATCATCCTATGTATGTATATATGTGTGTATGTATGTATTTGGCTGTGCTAGGTCTTAGCTGTGGCATGTGGGATCTAGTTCCCTGACCAGGAATTGAACCCAGGCCCCTTGCATTGGTCATGTAAAGTCTTAGCCACTGGATGACCAGGGAAGTCCCAGATTATCACCCTTTGGATTCATGTCTTTTTATTTCTACTATCTGTAGATTCTTTAAAGCAATAACTGTGCCACATTCAACTCAAACTTTACATAAGACTAACATTAGAGGTCTTTTACTGAGCCTACAATGAAAAAACATTGTTATCAATTCATGAAATCCTCATTGTCGTTTGCTTGAAATTTGTTATCTATTGCTTCATCTGGGCTTGAGTCCCTAAATCCAATAACTATGTATGGACTTTGTTAGATAAACACAAGATGGCATGGTCAAATACCAGAAACATGAGTAGGAGGTCAAGAGACAGAGTCTAATTCCGGTGCTTTTCCTAAATACAAAAATAAGAATTCCCTGGCAGTCCAGTCCAGTGGAATTCCACTGAGGGGAGCACAGGTTCTATCCCTGATCAGGGAACTAAGATTCTGAATGCTGAGCAGTGTGGGAAAAAAAAAAAAGTGAAGTTTGATAAGTCACATATCTTTTTTATACTTCAATTACTTCATGCATAAAACAAGGGAAAAGAATATCCACCAAGCAAAGAAATAAGGAAGGGAAAGGAGGAGACATTTATTGGTGCTTAAGAGGAGAGTGAAAAAGTTGGCTTAAAGCTCAACATTCAGAAAACGAAGATCATGGCATCTGGTCCCGTCACTTCATGGGAAATAGATGGGGAAACAGTGGAAACAGTGTCAGACTTTATTTTTGGGGGCTCCAAAATCACTGCAGATGGTGATTGCAGCCATGAAATTAAAAGACACTTACTCCTTGGAAGGAAAGCTATGATCAACCTAGATAGCATATTCAAAAGCAGAGATATTACTTTGCCAACAAAGGTCCGTCTAGTCAAGGCTATGGTTTTTCCAGTGGTCATGTATGGATGTGAGAGTTGGACTGTGAAGAAAGCTGAGCACCAAAGAATTGATGCTTTTGAACTGTGGTGTTCGGTCCCTTGGACTGCAAGGAGATCCAACCAGTCCATCCTAAAGGAGATCAGTCCTGGGTGTTCATTGGAAGGACTGATGCTGAAGCTGAAACTCCAACTTTGGCCACCTCATGCGAAGAGTTGACTCATTGGAAAAGACCCTGATGCTCGGAAGGATTGGGGGCAGGAGGAGAAGGGGATGACAGAGGATGAGATGGCTGGATGGCATCACTGACTGATGGACATGAGTTTGAGTGAACTCCAGGAGTTGGTGATGAACAGGGAGGCCTGGCGTGCTGTGATTCATGGGGTCGCAAAGAGTCGAACACAACTGAGAGACTGAACTGAACTGAACTGAACTTATTACATGCTAGACAGACCCTGGATTAGGTAAATCTCTCTATGCAAGTCTCATAATAACTGGTGCATCAGTTTCCCAGCTTTACAGATAAACAAACTGAGATTCAAGAATAATAATCAGCAAAAAGTCAGTCAACTAGCAATTGGCAAAGTGAAAATACAGACTCTGAGAATCTAACTCCAAAGCCCTCAGGTCAAGCCATTTGACACTTAGTGCAAGTCACTGAGCTGGCACCTGATGGTTACCAAGAATAAGTGCATGCATGCTCAGTTATGTCCAACTCTCTGCAACCCCGTGGACTGTTGCCCGCCAGGCTCCTCTGTCCATGGTATTTCCCAGGCAAAAATACTGCAGTGGGTGGCCATTTCCTCCTCTAGGAGATCTTCCCAATCCAGAGATATAAACTTCCTCTCCTGAGTCTCCTGCATTGGCAACGTGGATTCTTTACCACTTGAGCCATCAGGGGAACCCTACCAAGGATACAGAGGTGAACTACACAGAAAGCAAAATGTCTATGAGAGGATGAAAGCACATGAACAAATAATTGTTCCAGAGTATGCAAGTAGAATTCCTTCTATCCACCCTGCTCCTTTTAAAGAGGCTGTGAAAAATAAATTATGTAGATGTCAAAAGGTGTATTTTTACTCACCTATGTCTAATATTGTAGTTCTTACTCTAGGAAATACACTTTAAATAAATAATTCTTGATTTCTGTCCATAAGGAGATTATAATCTTATTAAAGAAAATATCAGTGCTTCATTTATCTATGAAATTCAGTCACATGGAACCATATAGTCCTTAAAATAACAGACAAAATTGATATTTCTAATTTTGCTTTTGAGCTTGACAACTGTTGCAATGAAGACCAGTGTCTTTGCAATGAAATAAACACAATGTTGTCATACATGAGAGTCTTCAACTTTCTGAACGTTAAGTCAACTAACCATAATTACTGTGCTTCTCTTTGTAGCCTTCCAAAACTGACTCCCACCCTCAATATCCTCTCATGTCTTTGTTTGACAGTGGTATTTAAGGCAAGAATTATTAAAGATGGGGGCTGAGTCATGTCACAAGTTACTCAGTTTTCCTGGGTCTCTCCCATGCATATATGTTATTTAACTTTTGTTTGATTTTCTCCTAATTAATAAATAAATAGCTTTTAAAAGAGAAAAAAGAAGGAACAGAACTCCAGTAACCTATGAAAAAAGGTTACCTATAAAGATATATAAAATATATATTAATTGGAGCTCTAGAATAAAAGTAGAAAAAAAGATAATAACCTCCAGGTTTCAGTAGGTTTGTTAAAGGAAATATTCTGCCATCCATATTCTGGCTTTGCCTATATATTCCTCTATAATTAAAGCCACTTTTTGATTAAACAATATTGTAAAATTGTAATAGCACTTCTCACTTGAACCAGTAATATTAACTTTTATTCATAATATCTTCTTCCTTGTATACCCAAGAATTATGAATACTACATATGAAATCAAAACATAAAAATAAAGGAAATTTCAAAAGAAAGTCAATCCAAAACATATGGGAGCATTAACTAATAATTATGAGGGAAAAGAGTTGTGGAAGGATGTTTTGTATTATTTTTCCTTCAGTAGCCTTCACTTTTATATCATTAAGGTCTTTTATAAGCAGAATTTTGTTGAATTTCTTATTTACTGTTGAAATAGTATTTAAAGCATGTATACATAACCCATAAGCTTAAATTCAGTGAAGCAGTTATTATACATTAATATTTATTGTGTTATAACTGTGCATTTTCAAAACACTTTTTCCGACTGCACATCACAAAGGACTGAATTTTTTATCCTTCTATACAAAATAAGACCTACTGATTATTTCTTTGTTTAAACAAGCATTTGGAGAAAACCCCCCCAAAACCAGTAGGTAAACACTTTTTAAAAAAATTAAAACATATATACCTCTCTCTTTTGAAAAACAGATTTTTATTACTAACACAGTGAGTTCATTTAATACTCCATAGTTGACTTATAAAGCAAATGTTCTCTCTAGGACTGCCTTGAAATCTCCTCAGATGTCTACAAATCCCTAAGTTAAGAATTTACTATGAGATGAATACTTCCATATTTTGGTGATTGTTTAGGAAAGTTCATCACACAAAGAAATAACAAAAGAATGGGGCTAGGATTCTCAGGGACTGAGCTGAAAAAGTTCAAACACGAGTGGATGTAAAGACTCTAAGGCTCTTCATCTTTCCCCAAGAGAGCTATTTACATGTGGGCTTCAAATGCTACCAGGTAGTTAGGTACTATCTCTCTTCCTACTTAATCCACTTTGTTCTCAATTATTTAGAGATGAGAAATCTCATGGGAGTAAAAAGCCTAGAACTCATATTCCCTCCACTGAAAATAACAAGGCTTAAACCAAGGGAGACCAGCACATCAGTATGAAGACAGGAAAAGAGGAATTCTGTATGTAAATTCACCAGGGGTTAAGGGTTTCATAGTCTGTGGGCACAGTGGCAGGGACACAGGATGTGGCAGTTGCCAGAACTTGTCAAAAATTGTCCTCTATATAAGTGCCTTGGAGAAAGTGTCTATAGAAACCGAAAGAGCTATTGTATTAAAGTGTTCATTTGTGGCCCCAATACTCTTATTTGGGGATTCTTCTGACTAAGTCTTAGGGCTTTCCTGATTGCTCAGCTGGTAAAGAATCTGCCTGCAATGCAGGAGACCCTGGTTCAATTCCTGGGTTGGGAAGATCTGCTGGAGAAGGCATAAGCTACCCACTCCAGTATTCTTGGGCTTCCCCTGTGGCTCAGATGGTAAAAGACTCCACCTGCAATGCAGGTGACCTGGGTTTGACCCCTTGGTTGGGAAGATCCCCTGGAGAGGGGAAAGACTACCCACTCCAGTATTCTGGCCTGGAGAATTCCATGGACTCTATATATCTGTAGTCCATGGTGTCGCAAAGAGTTGGACACACCTGAGTGACTTTCATTTTTCACTTTTCTGACTAAGTCTAGTGTTGAAGGGGAATATGACCTTTTTCTCACCAAGGACACCTGGGCAAGTCTACATTAGGGTCAGAGGGAAGCATGGAAGCAAATGAGATTTCAGGACCTGCAGGTGGGTCAGTTCACTAAGAAACATTCACTAACTTCCTGTCCTACCCCCACCAGCAAGGTAGTAGAAAACAAGTATTAAAAGCATTAATTCTTGACCACAGTGTGCATCAAAGGGAACCTTACAAATACTTAGAGCAGGTAATTTTCAAAAAAAAAGATGAAACACTCCTGCAGATAAAAAGGATTGGAGCCATGGTAACTGTATAATAAATAGCAGCTAAGTTTTATTGATCCCTTTTCATAAAGCAAGCATGGTGCTCCACATATATCATTTAATCCTCAAACCAAGCCTATGAAAGAGGTACATAATTACCTCCATCCAACAGATGAGAAAAATTAGGCTGACCCAAGATCACACAGCTGGCAACAATCAGATTCCAGAAACCAGGCATTCAATTTGTGAGGTCCACTACAGTAACCACTAGTCCCAAGTGACCATTTAGAGTTTAATTAAAATTAAATAAAGTTAAATTTTTATTTTCCCATTTGCACTAGCTACAGTTTAAGTGTCATTGGTCACATATGGCTAGCGACTATTGGAGCAAGGAGTGCCAGATGCAGAACATTTCCATCACTGCAGAAAAATCTATTTGACAGTGCTATTGGAACTAGTACACAAGTCTCAGGAAGGTTAAAGAAACAAAGTAACTTAAAAATACACACTCACACACACACACACACACACACACTTTCCTCTCCACACATAGCTCTCTAGTGGTTTTACTGAGCTGAGCATCATCTCAGCCAAGTATAACAGGAGAGAAAAAGAACAAAACAAGAGTCAACATGATCACCACTGAGAATCATGGAGGAACTTGGAATGGTGGGAAGTCACATAACAGTAGTCCCCAATCTTTCTAGCACCAGGGGCTGGGTTTCGTGGAAGATTTTTCCACAGACCAGAGAAGGGGGATGGCTTGGGAATGATTCAAGCACATTACATTTGTTGCGCGCTTAATTTCTATTATTATTACATCAGCTCCACCTCAGATCACCAGGCATGAGATCCCGGAGGCTGGGGACTCCTAACATAAGGCATTGAAGAGACTTCTGTGTGAATGACTTAAGAACTCTGTAAGATCAAGCCTCCTCCTTACTTTCACACATTAAAGGGGAAACTCTCTGATGAATAAACGCATGGACATCCAAGTCACAAATATAATGTGACACATTTTGCTCACAAGCTAAGACTGGCATCCCATCAGCTGTACAAGTAGTATGTTGTTATTGTTGTTTAGCCACTCAGTCGTGTCTGACTCTTTGCCACCCCATGGACTGTAGCCCACTAGGCTCCTCTGTCCATGGGGTTTCCCAGGCAAGAATACTGGAGCAGGTTGCCATTTCCTTCTCCAGGGGATCATCCCAACCCAGAGATCAAACCCATGGCTCCTGCCAAGTCTCCTGCTTGGAAGGCAGATTTTCTACTGCTGAGCTACCTGGGAAGCCCATACAAGCAGCATTCTTGTTGTTCTTGTTCAGTTGTTGTCCAGCAATTTTTCACTCCATGCATTGCAGCACACCAGGCTTCCCTGTCCTTCACCATCTCTCGGAGTTTGCTCTAACTCATGTCCATTGAGTCAGTGATGCTATCTGACCATTTCATCCTCTGCCGTTCTCTTCTCCTTTTGCATTCAATCTTTCCCAGCATCAGGGTATTTTCCAATGAGTCAGCTCTTTCCCTCAGGTGGCCAAGATATTGGAGCTTCAGCTTCAGCTTCAGTCTTTCCAATGAATATTCAGGGGTGATTTCCTTTAGGATTGACAGGTTTGATCTCCTTGTTATCCAAGGGACTCTCAAGAGTCTTCTCCAGCACCACAATGTGAAAGCATCAATTCTTTGGCATCCTGTCTTCTTTATGGTCCAGCTTTCACATCTGTACATGACTACTGGAAAAACCATAGCTTTGGCTATACAGACCTTTGTTAGTAAAGTGATGTCTCTGCTTTTTAATATGCTGTCTAGGTTTGTCATAGCTTTCTTCCAAGGAGCAAGCGTCTTTTAATTTTGTGACTGCTGTCACTGTCTGCAGTGATTCTGGAGCCCAAGAAAATAATATCTGTCATTGCTTCTACTTTTTTCCCTTCTATTTGCCATGAAGAGATGGGACCAGATGTCGTGATTTTCATTTTTTGAATGCTGAGTTTTGAGCCAGCTTTTTAACTCTCCTCTTTCACCCTCATGAAGAGGTTCAGACATATGTGACCAGAAGAGTTCGAGAAGATACAGTGCTTCCAAAGCTTTCTGAAAAGTTCCAAAACTTTTCTTAGAATAGTGATTGTGATAAGAAATCATAGTTAATGCTAAGACCTGGAATTTTAAAGCAATTTTTCTCTTAGTTCTACAAAATATATATCAGAACGTTTCAAGTACAATTCTAACGCACTTGCTCAGCATGATTCTCTCAGTAGCAGGAGTGCCATATTCTGTTGCTGAATTGATGTTTCTTTAGAATTAATATTTATGCCAAATGACAGATTATATAATGCAAACCTAGTTTAAAAATGTATCACAAGCTGCAACAAGTAAAATTTTAAATCTTATAATTTAAGGATAAAATTAACCAGTTAGATACAGCTCTAGAACACATACCCAATCAGAAACAGTCTTTGATTTAAGAAAAATAGCAAAATCCTTTTTGTTGAGCAGAATTTTGCTTTTCTCCCAGCAATTTTTATCAAATGTTTGATGGCAAAAGGTTTTCTTGTGTCACATGAAAGATAATTTTACTTTTTAAATCAACAAACTTGTTCCTACCTCTGCTGCTGCTGCTGCTGCTAAGTCACTTCAGTCGTGTCCGACTCTGTGCGACCCCATAGACTGCCTCCTACCAGGCTCCTCTGTCCCTGGGATTCTCCAGGCAAGAACACTGGAGTGGGTTGCCATTTCCTTCTCCAGTGCATGACAGTGAAAAGTGAAAGTGAAGTCGCTCAGTCTTAGTGACCTCATGGACTGCAGCCCACCAGGCTCCTCCGTCCATGGGATTTTCCAGGCAAGAGTACTGGAGTGGGGTGCCATGGCCTTCTCCAGATCCTACCTCTCTTCCCCGCCAAATCATAAGCTATGAACCTGGTAAATTCATGCCGCACAGAAGTTTACATGTAGAAACATCTCCCTGACTTGGCTGTCTAGCTGCTGTCTTCCCCAGTCCTCTTCCCCAGGCTAATCCTTTTTGCAGTTTCTCATATATCATTCCAAAGACACTTTACACAGACACAGGCATAGCTCTACATGTCATTTCTAAAAACACAAATGAAAACATCACTGTAACAATTGTTTCCGGCAAAAATCAATAGATGCTCAAGTTAGCAGACAAGAAAATATAAGTAACAGGATACTCACATAGTCTCAAATTAACTTCCCATAAGATACTTATTAATTAGAAGAGGAAAATATAACAACTTGATCATGGAGAATTTTGCAAGACACTGTGTTAACCAAGTAATCAAGTTGACGCCTCCAGCAAAGAGAGATGTCCCTGATACGCACTATGAATTACACAACACCACTTCTACAATTTTTTTGGCCAAAAAAATTGAAACCTGAGTCAAATCATAAGAAAACATTGGAAAGACCCAGTTGAGGAACACTCTACAAAATGTCTGATGAATCATCTTCAAAAGGATCAAGGTCATGAAAGGCAAAGACTGATGAACTGGAGGTGCCAACCCAGATCAAACTACACTAAAGGATATTAGTGGAACAACTGCAAAAAAATTGCAAAAAGTCTGCAGTGTACTTAACAGGATTACATCAGTGTTCATTTCCTAGTTTTGATCATTGCATTGCAGTTACGTAACGTGTTAACTCTGGGGAAAACCAGGTGAAGAATAAACAGGAATTCTAGTGCTACTTTTACAAATGTTGGTAAATACAAAATTACTTCAAAATGAAAAGTAAATTTTTAATTAAAAACACAAATAGTAGAGTTCTGTATATATTACTCTTCATCTTTCACTCTTCACTTAAAATACGTCTTAAAGATTACACCATGTGTGTATACATACATATCATATATACATATATATAGCTACTGCATTTTAATGGACTGCTTCATTTTATAGATTTATATTTGACCAGTTCCTTATTAATGAGTACGCAGGCAATTTCCTAGCATTTGCAGTTATCCTTTTATGTAAGACTTGCTGTACACATAGTTATCAAATCCAGATTTGAGAAAAATAACATATGTTATTTGCTGATACTATAAATTCTCAATGTTACTGTTAAACGGAACTGATTTTTAATATTGTCTTGTATATTTAACATATACTCTTTGACTTTCCCTTCTCTTCTGAATTATTTAACTTGGGAGAATAGAAAAGCCAAAGTATCACGAATTTTACCAATTAAGACACTTTAAATTGTAAATCGGAAATTCCAATGAACCTATCTTCTCAATTAAGACTCCAACCAAATCGTTGGTGTACAAATTAGGTGTTCTAAAGATCTGTATCCTGAAAGCCTAAGAGCCTAAAATAAGCTCAATAATTAAAAGGATCTACGTACACTCCAAATGTTGTAATAAAATACTAAAGTGCACTGGAAAAAAAAAGATTGTACTGATAATCAGAAAACCCTGAATGTCATAGAACAACCTTGCTTACTTTGCATTCACCACTTCAACTTACTTTAGCAACTAGGCAAGCAAGCCATTCTGATCCCAAATCTGCGGTAATGAAAGAGGGGAGGATTTTTTTTTTTAACTTTTTGTTCTCATAATTCTTTTCCTCTGAAAGTCTTCTATGTGTTTTTCAAATATGGTTTTTCTCATCTGTCAAAGGAAGTGGTTGAATTAGATATTTTAAGGCCTTTTCTAGCTCTAAATTCAGCTGTAGAACACTCCAGACAACATCATAATGTACACTGATACATGAAAATCCTCAGGAAAAGAGGTTTAAGCAGAGGTGAGAAAAGGAGGAGGGTGAGGGGAGGACTGGACCAGTTACTACAAATTGTATCATATTCCCAAGACTCCCTGGACCTCAGGCCTGGAACCTGGTTTAGGTCTCAGAGAGGGCTCCCCAACCTTTCTGGAAAGTGGAGGTGGAAAGAGAGACTGGGAGACCATTTTTCCAGTGGAGAGAGTTGAAGTGCCTGAGCTGTATCTGGGATCTTGTGATCATTATTGAATGATATTGAATGATTTAAGATTAAAAAACTCCATCATGTCATTGTTAAGCATATAGCTCTGACCTTGGATAAGTCATTTAAATGCTTTGAACCTCAGTTTCTCATCTATAGGAGCACTTCCTTTATAGGTTGTTGTGATGATAAATGACACTATTGCTGTTGTTGTTTAGTCACTAAGTTGTGTCCAACTCTTTGCCACCCAATGGACTGTAGTGCCAGGCTCCTCGGTCGATGGGGTTTCCCAGGCAAGATGGAGTGGATTGCCATTTCTTTCTCCAGGGGATCTTCCTAACCCACAGATTGAAACTGACTCAGGAAAATTCTTTACCACTGAACCACCAGGGAAGTCCCTGATAAATGACATAAAACAATATAAAACCCACTTCCACATTATTAGTATGATGGTGGTTATTCTTAGCATTGGGTCATTGGCCTAAAAACTGATTCAAGGCCTTTAATACAGAGAATTGTAACACTAAACAAGACATTAACCCAGAAGAGCTGTAATTATTGATGAATAATAGAAGCCTTTCCATCAGCATAAATTACAAAGCCAGGAATCAGTAGCAACAATAAGAAAAGAAGGAGACAGATGGCCTTTGAGTCCCACTAATGAACCAGATATTGATTTGAAGGTCAAACACCATTATTCTCATAATTCTTTCTCTTTTAAAGTCTTCTATATATTCTTATCATTAAAACAGCATCTATAGAGCATTATGCTGGCTATTTCACAAAGCAAATGAACAATTCCTTTCCTATGTCTAGCTTATAACAAACCAAGAATAAATACAACAAACCAATAAATATTTGAGTTTTCTTCTGAAGATCAAGTAAATAGAGCATTGGATGAGGTATAGAATTGCTACTAGGGATTATTTGTATTTTTCACAGAGGGCTTAACAGAGATGATGAGATATTAGGAGTCATCTGAAGGAAAAGTTAGGATGCTATATTGGTTTCCTGTGGTTGCTGTAACAAAGTACCACAAACAAGGTAGTTTAAAACAACAGAAATTTACTTGCTCACAGTTCTGATGACCAGAAGTTCAAAATTATTATTACTTAAGCAAAATCTCCCCTAGAGCCCTCCAGAGACTCTAGAGAAGAATCTGTCCTTGTCTGTCCAGGCTCCTGTGGCTGCTGGCATTCCTTGGTCAGTGGTTGCATACCTCCTGTCTGTCTGTGTTCACCCTGCCCTCTCCGTGTCTGGCTCGCATCTCCCTCTCTCTTATAAGGACACTTTTGATCAGACTTAGGGCCCACCTAGATAATCCAGAAACTCACATTTCAAGATCTTTTATTTCATTACATCTTCAAAGACCCTTTTTCCATCTCTAGTAACATTTGCAGGTTCCAGAGATCAGGATCTTCTTTCTTTGGGGGTCCCCATTCAGTCTACTCATGCAATTCTTACATTTGGGGGAGAGCAGTCTCCAAAAAGCTTCCCAGGTGGTAAAGAACCTGCCTGCCAATGCAGGAGACATAAGAGAAGCCGACTGGATACCTGGGTCAGAAAGATCCCCTGGAGGAGGGCATGGCAACCCACTCCAATATTCTTGCCTGGAGAATCCCATGGACAGAGGAGCCTGGGGATCTACAGTCCATAGGGTCGCAAAGAGTGGGCCATGAATGAAGCTACTTAGCATGTACGCTAGTGTTCAAGAAAGCTTGCAGTTGCAGTAAGGCATGCACTGGATGGGAGGGGAGTTTGGGGAAAAATAAATACCTGTATACGTATGGCTGAGTCCCTTCCCTGTTCACTTGAAATTATCACAACACTGTTAATCGGATATACCCCAATATAAAATAAAAAGTTGTTTTCTTTTAAGTAAGGCATGCAGAGTTTGTCACAGACACAGGAACAAAATGTTTGTGTTTTTGTTGCTCTTGTTTGTCAGAGTTTCTGACTGAGAGCCTGAAGGAGGACGCACTGAGAGGTAAAATCCAATCAGCAGAGGATCTGGAAAAGAGGAGTGCGGTCCCAGGAAAGCCCAGGGACAAGAGATCCCAGGCTCAGCAGGATCCTGGGCTGGAAATCGATAGTACGTCCCCAAATCTGCCTGTGGGTTTCAGCATGTCTGCCATGACATCAGCGATCTTAGCCTGTCTACCAGGAGCCCCAGGACTCACATGGAACCAGAGGTTCAAACACAGACAGTCATGCCAACACATTCATCGATCTCCATCCACAGCTCAGTTACAGTAGCCCTTCCTGTTCACAGTTCAGTTGCATTTCCATCTCGCTCTATTCTTTGTACCAGATGATCTGCTCTTTCTTTTTGTTTTATTCAAACTAAGAGTGTATAGAAGTACTTGATAGTAACACTTTATGTGAGGCATGTGAGATCCTAGTTCTCCAACCAGGGATCAAATCCACATCCCTCACCTTGGAAGGACACTGGACCACCAGGGAAGTCCCATGCTCTTTCTTACCATTGCTAAGAAATATTTAGATTAAAATAAACCCTCTATAGTCATCACCTAAGTTTTGACTTCAGTTTAATACTTGTCTCAATACCATTTTTTACATTCCTTGTCTTAATAAAATGTATTGAGGGGTAAACAGAATGACAAAGACAAACAGCTTTGTTTTTCCTTTTACCCTTTGAATGAAACTAAATGGGACCAAGCAATTTTCTAGGAAGCTAATGAATTTAATTTCTTTTTATCACTGTCACTTGGGTGCGAGATTATACCCTCCATGTGACAGCCTGAGCGCATCCAGCAATCCTAGTTATAAGGGATTGATGGCTCTCTAGGAAATACAAGGCGCCTGTCGCAGGAGATGCTTCGGAGGAGAAACCGGGCATGGCTTTAGTTTCTCTCCTACAATGCACTCCAGCATGGTGCACAATCCCTGGGTCCTACATTAATTCCTGGGTTCAAACTCTTGCTCCGAGATTTATCATTCATGTGAAGTGCTTCAGAGGGATTCTTCTGAGGGTTAAATCAGACAATATAGGTTTTATCGATCAGTTTAGCTGGGCTACAGTGTCCGTTATTCAAGCAAACAATTTACATGGTGCTCTAAAGGTCATTTTGTACATGTGATTAAAGTCCATACGTGCATGCATACTCAGTTGATTTGGTCATGTCCAACTTTTTTTGCAACCCTATGGACCATAACCCACCAAGCTCCTCTGTCTATGGGATTCTCTAGGTAAGAATACTGGAGTGGGTTGCTGTGCCCTCCTCCAGGGGATCTTCCCATCCCAGGGATCCAACCTGCATCTCCTGCAATTCCTGCATTGCAGGCAGATTCTTTACTGCTGAGCCACCAGGGAAGCCCTGAAGAAAGTCCATAACCAAGTGATTTTAAGAAAAGATTAGCCTCGAGAATTTGAATAAGTCTGATTTAATCAGCTGAAAGGCTTTAACAGCAGAGCTGAGTCATCTCAGAGAGGAAGAAACTCTGTGGAATGCAGCTTCAGCTTATGTCCAAGTTGTAGCTTGTCCTTCCTAACAACCCAGCCTATGGACCCCCACAATGGCATATGGCAATTCCTCAAGATAAATCTCTTGATAGATACCCTCTACAGGTTCTGTGTCTCTGGTTGAACCCTAACTGGTACAACATATAAAACTATGGAATAGGGACTGACACATAGTAAGGCTCAGAAAGATTTTGTTACTAGTTTTATTGTTCGTGATGGTGGTAGTGAAGGTAGTAGAATTGTTACATAACAAACTTTTAGAATTTCCCAACACCTCCAGTTTCCAATATGATGTCTCAATGGCCCCAACAAGAACATTATTTTTGAGTCAGATTATGTGACTCCATGCTGGGTTCAAAAAAAAATGCAGCTACTAAAATACTCCATTTACACTATTTTATAACAACTGTAAATGGAGTGTAACCTTTAAAAATTGTATTAAAAATTCCATAGTCTAACCCTATTTTTGTCAGTATTAAGCCTACTGAAGTGTTAGTCGCTCAGTCATGTGCAGTTCTTTGCAACCCTATGGACTGTAGCCAGCCAGGCTTCTCTGTCCACAGGACTCTCCAGGCAAGAACACTGGAGTGGATTGCCATTCCCTTTTCCAGGGGATCTTCCCGACCCAGGGAACAAACCTGCATTACAGGTAGATTCTTTACTGTCTGAGCCACCAGGGAAGCCCAAACTGAACCCTCCTCCAAAAAGGATAGATTTGGCCTTGGCTCAAGGGTAGCCTCGGAGAAGGCAATGGCACCCCACTCCAGTACTCCTGCCTGGAAAATCCCATGGATGGAGGAGCCTGAAAGGCTGCAGTCCATGGGGTTGCTGAGGGACGGACACGACTGAGCGACTTCTTTCACTTTTCACTTTCATGCATTGGAGAAGGCAATGGCAACCCACTCCAGTGTTCTTGCCTGGAGAATCCCAGGGATGGGGGAGCCTGGTGGGCTGCTGTCTGTGGGGTCACACAGAGTCGGACACGACTGAAGTGACTTAGCAGCAGCAGCAGCAAGGGTAGCCTGTATCAGTGGATATATTATTAGCTTGATTATAATGATTATCTAACAATGTACATGTATATTATATCATCAAATCATATACCAGAAACATACTATTTTAACTGTCAATTATATATATTTCCATTTTTTAAATGTAGCCTGTTAGCAGATATTTTTAAAAGTCATTCTACTTAACAGACAAAGCAACATCACATTTCAAATCATGTCATGCAGTTTCATAGACCAATAACTAATTTGTTGTTGTTCAGTCACTAAGTCAGGCCTGACTCTTTGCAACCCCATGGACTGCAGCACGTCAGGCTTCCTTAATAACTAATACACTTCCTTAATACCTAATATGCTTCCCAATAAAGATATTTTTTAGGCAACCATTAGTCCAGAGAAACTCCTCACTAATTCATATTAGTAAAAATTTTACATTTGCATTTTTTAAAGTCTAGGAATCATATTATTTCTTTCAGTTAACTTGCCTTGTATTTCCAATAGTTTTTAATCTATTACTTTTCACCTCTTCCTTTCTTCCTCTGTTATTTTCCATTTAACATGAGCAGGTTCCTTAGTCTTCTAAGGATAGCTTTACTGTATCTGTAACTGCTTCAAGTTTGAAGTAAGAGGCACACAGACTACTCTTAGATCTAATAAAGTCACACTGTCTACTTTCCTAAATGTCCCAAGAAATTTGAAATATCCTGTGTGTGTGTGTGTCACTCAGTCATGTCCAACTCTGCGACGCTATGTACTCTAGCTCACCAGCCTCCTCTATCCATGGAATTCTCCAAGCAAGAATACTGGAGTGGGTCTCCATTCCCTTCTCCTAGGGTTCCTCCTGACCCAGGGATCTCTCTGATCCAGGGATAGAACCCAGGTCTCTGGTGGCTCAGACGGTAAAGCGTCTGTCTACAATGAGGGAGACCTGGGTTCGATCCCTGGGTTGGGAAGATTCCCTGGAGAAGGAAACGGCAACCCACTCCAGTACTCTTGCTTAGAAAATCCCATGGATGGAGGAGCTTGGTGCAGGCTACTGTCCATGGGGTCACAAAGAGTCAGGTATGACTGAGCGACTTCACTTCGCTTCTCCTGCATTGAAGGCAGATTCCTGACCATCTGAGCTACCAGGGAAGCCCATACAAGGTATTTCTCACTTTTTCTTTATCTAATAGTCTCTGTTACTTCAATACTGTTTCATCCTCCAGAAGTATGCTTTACTAGTTCATTCAAAAGTTAGTTACTGAGCACCTATTTGGGCAAAAAGAATGCATCCCATGTCCTATTCTCATGGAGTTTTTGACAAGGATGACATAAACATAAATAACTGTATTATTTGAAAGATTGATATCTGCCATTAGGATGGTTCGGACAGTGTTAAAGTGATTCTGAGAACAGAAAGGTCACATCTGGTTGAAATGGGTAATTAAACTGAGAAAAATCTAACAGTATAGATGGCTTCTGAGAGGATTCTTAAAGAATGGGAAGGATTTCAACAGCTTGGCAAGGAAGTAGGGGTCATTTCAGAAAATGAAAACATCACATGAGCCTGGGAAGTGACTCACTTTATATATGAAAAGAGTGAGAGCCAGACAAGAACTTGCCCATGCAGAACTGAGGTATGCAGCTAGTTAGTAGTAATAAGAACACCAAGAGAGTCTGGAAACCCAAGGAAGCCTGTACAGAATCTTTTGACTGCAGTTCCTTGTTCCTTCTAGTTATAAGACTGAAATTTGAACTGCTGGCCCTTCCTTTAAGAGGACATCAGGCCTAACCTCCCACACTCTATATCCCATTCTGCTCAACCACTCTCAGAACTCTCCCACCCTATCATTCACCCACCCCTTGCCCTCCAGTCCGGATCCCAGAGTCCTACATCCACCCCTTCCGTCCTTCTCTACCCTCCTCTTCACAGGACGATATGGAACCCCCAGTCTGTCTTCCCTTTCTCTGAATGGTTCCTTCACCTTCTTTCTCTAACTGAAATTTTATTCTTCCTGAGGACACAAGGAACACTTGCTTTTTCCTTTAGAGCCTGTGATGGCTGATGTCATCAGATCCTGGCTGATGTCCTCTTAGCTCCCAGTGCCACTTTCAAAGCTTTCATTGGCCTCTCCTTCTTCAAAACATCCAGCTCCTTTGAAGTCCATACCATTGGACTACAATTCACTCACTTCCACCTCCAGAGAGCACATATATCAGTGTCCTGATCACTCCCGCATTTACCAATGACTTTGTTCTCAGTCCATCCCTCATGACGTCCTCACTATCCTCCACACCCAGAAAAGTCACTCACATGCAAATTCCTTCTTGTATTCTCCCCTTCTCTTCCTCCTTCCTACTTGCCTGGAATATCACCAAATCTCCTTAAACTCAACTCTGGCCATATTCCTTGTAACTAAAGTTTGATAAAGAAAGCCATTTTGGGACTTCCCTGGTGGTTCAATGGTTAAGAATCTGCCTGGCAGTGCAGGAGACATGGATTTGATCCCTGGTCAGGGAACGAAGATCACACGTGCCTCGGAGCAACTCAGCCCATGCGCTCTGGAGCCCACACACCACAACTACTGAGCCCAAGGGCCACAAGTAGAGCTTTTGCACTGCAACGAAAGATCCCATGTGCCACAACAAAGACCCCATTCAGTCAAATAAATAAATATTAAGAAAAGAAAGAAAACCATATGATATCCCTAATCAGTCCCACCCAGGACTGATCTACTTTAGAATGGACTGGTTGGATCTCCTTGCAGTCCAAGGGACTCTCAAGAGTCTTCTCCAACACCACAGTTCAAAGCATCAATTCTTCGGCGCTCAGCCTTCTTCACAGTCCAACTCTCACATCCATACATGACTACTGGAAAAACCATAGCCTTGACTAGATGGACCTTTGTTGGCAAAGTAATGTCTCTGCTTTTCAATATGCTATCTAGGTTGGTCATAACTTTTCTTCCAAGGAGTATGCGTCTTTTAACTTCATGGCCGCAATCACCATCTGCAGTGATTTTGGAGCCCCCCAAAATAAAGTCTGACACTGTTTCCACTGTTTCCCCATCTTATATCTGCCATGAAGTGATGGGACCAGATGCCATGATCTTCGTTTTCTGAATGTTGAGCTTTAAGCCAACTTTTCCACTCTCCTCTTTCACTTTCATCAAGAGGCTTTTTAGTTCCTCTTCACTTTCTGCCATAAGGGTGGTGTCATCTGCATATCTGAGGTTATTGCTATTTCTCCCAGCAATCTTGATTCCAGCTTGTGCTTCTTCTCATGATGTACTCTGATGTACTCTGCATATAAGTTAAATAAGCAGGGTGACAATATACAGCCTTGACGTACTCCTCTTCCTATTTGGAACCAGTCTGTTGTTCCATGTCCAGTTCATCTGATCTTAAAACTCACCCTCCCAATCCAAAATACCCTTTAATATTCATCACATTTTTTTCCTTCCCTTTAAAGCAAAAACTTCAAAAGAATAACTATTAAGTAATCTCCAGTCTCCACTTTCTTACCTCCCAATCTCATCTTGACCACTTCAGTCAAGCTTCTAACTTTTCCATTTTCTCATAGAGGTCATCAATCTGATGTTGCCACATCCAATGGACACATCTGTGCCTCCATCCTACTGGGACTTTTAGCAACACTTAGCTTTATTGATCAACACTTACTTCCTGAAACACTTTCCTCTCTTGTCCTTAGTGTCACCTACTTTCCTAATGTTCTTCATACCTCACTGGATTTTTTTATTCCACTCTTAAACCCCTTTGTTTCTACTCAATCTCTGAACTTTGGAATGATCTTGGATTTTTTCCTTTTCTTTACCTACATTTATTTCCCAGGTGATTTCACCTGAGTCTCTCATTCTAGTCACTTTTACCAGCAGAGTATAGATCCCTGACTGGCCTCATAGTCTTTAAAGAGACAAGCAAGGATGATTCCAGGCAGAAATTAAGTTGCAGTTAATCAAGCATACTCCCCACCAAAACCAGACAGAGTTCCCAGGTTCATTCACACGCCCACTTCTCCCCGAGTAATAGTCTTTCCTTAGTTAGGACATTACACAGGCTTGTCCAGACCTGTCCTTTCTGTTTAGTGTTCATGGTTCCACTCTGAAGCTCCGGAAGTACCTCTTCCTTCCTCTCCCAAGTCCACTTCCTCTCACAGAATATTTCAAAGTTAAACCCAACACAGCCACTTCAAATTTACACAGATCTCCTGACTCTGCATCCAGGATTTTTTTTCTAGTATGTCAGGCTGCCTCTCAGACTCTTACTGATAAGTTTCATTTTATGTTACTCTATGTAGGCCTTTTGCATGAAATTCTTATCCTCCACCCACCACCCTCCCGTCTCCACCAAAATAACTGACCACTCATGCATGGCTCCATAACACTCTTATGCATTGTGGCATAGAGTTTGTTTTTCTAAACAAGTAAAACAAAAAGCTTGGCTTAAAAATAATAAACATGTTATACTCATGCATATCAGCAATATTTTAAAACAAGATTTGTTTTCTCCTGTTTTCCTTCACAACAATCTATTACTATGTCAGATTTCAAAACAAAAGCTAGTTTCCACAGGAAGGGAAAACAGGTCAAGGGAAACGAGGTTTAGATTTGAAATTTTACATAGCTTTCCCAGAAACAGTGACGGTTATTGGCACTTTACCACTTTTAATCCTGAGCATGAAATTCAAACTTCTATGGAAACAAAACTATGTAACTATGAACAAAACAAACAACACATTGGTCCCTTCCTGGTGTGAACTTTGGGTACATTTGGCAGCTCTTTCAAATTGTGAGTAATGTATCTCTCCTTCTTTAGCCACTTTTAAAAGGTCAGATTCTAAACTGTCAGGAAGGGTTCTGCTGCTACCGCTGCTGCTAAGTCGCTTCAGTCGTGTCCGACTCTGTGCGACCCCATACAGCAGCCCACCAGGCTCCGCCGTCCCTGGGATTCTCCAGGCAAGAACACTGGAGTGGGTTGCCATTGCCTTCTCCAATGCATGAAAGTGAAAAGTGAAAGTGAAGTCGCTCAGTCGTGTCCGACTCTTAGCGACCCCATGGACTGCAGCCTACCAGGCTCCTCTGTCCATGGGATTTTCCAGGCAAGAGTACTGGAGTGGGGTGCCATTGCCTTCTCTGCAGGAAGGGTTCAAGTGGCGACTAAACTAAAATAAGGCATAAAGAAAGGCCTCCTTTCATGTTTCTCAAAGCATGTTCTACTGACAATGTCTTGGGTAGCGATTACGTTTATGATGAAGTCTATACTTTTGTTTGGGTTATGATTCATTTATGATTTTTAACAGGAACCAGAAATTGCCTCATTACCGTCTTGTTCAAGAAATATGTCTTGCAATGAATTTTGGTATGGTAAACTTTTTTCCCGTTAGGCTAGGATGGGTGTTAAAAATTAAAAATGAGATTATTTCAACAATCTATTGAAGTCAGTGGTTCTAGGACTATAAATCTGTGGCCATGTGTGTGTTCAGGCACTAAGTCATGTCCATCTCTTTGCGACTCCACAGACTGCAGCATGCCAGGCTTCCCTGTCCTTCACTATCTCCCAGAGTTTGCTCAAATTCATGTCCATCAGATGTGTGGCTAGTAAGTATTAATTCCTTTTTATCAGATATTCTGAGACTACATAAGAAAGAAGTACTGGAGCAGTCAGATTCCTGAGCCTAACTGACCATCACTGAACTAGGCACAGAGCAAGGTACCACAGAAACTATGTTCCCACTTTGGGTTCAGATTACACAGGCTACAGATACAGATTACACAGGCTACAGATACAGATCACACAGCCTTGTCCAGAGTACCACATTGATTTGCTACTTGATCTTGGCATTTAAGGTATATTCTTAAGCCATGAGTTCTGTTAATTCAGTTCAGTTCAGTCACTCAGTCGTGTCCGACTCTTTGCGACTCCATGAATCGCAGCACGCCAGGCCTCCCTGTCCATCACCAACTCCCGGAGTTCACTCAGACTCACGTCCATCGAGTCAGTGATGCCATCCGGGCATCTCATCATCTGTCATCCCCTTCTCCTCCTGCCCCCAATCCCTCCCAGCATCAGAGTCTTTTCCAATGAGTCAACTCTTTGCATGAGGTGGCCAAAGTACTGGAGCTTCAGCTTTAGCATCATTCCTTCCAAAGAAATCCCAGGGCTGATCTCCTTCAGAATGGATTGGTTGGATCGATCTCCTTGCAGTCCAAGGGACTCTCAAGAGTCTTCTCCAACACCACAGTTCAAAAGCATCAATTCTTTGGCACTCAGCCTTCTTCACAGTCCAATTCTCACATCCATACATGACCACTGGTAAACCCATAGCCTTGACTAGATGGACCCTAGTCGGCAAAGTAATGTCTCTGCTTTTGAATATACCATCTAGGTTGGTCATAACTTTTCTTCCAAGGAGTAAGCGTCTTTTAATTTCATGGCTGCAGTCACCATCTGCAGTGATTTTGGAGCCCAAAAAAATAAAGTCTGACACTGTTTCCACTGTTTCCCCATCTATTTCCCATGAAGTGATGGGACCGGATGCCATAATCTTCGTTTTCTGAATGTTGAGTTTTAAGCCAACTTTTTCACTCTCCTCTTTCACTTTCATCAAGAGGCTTTTTAGTTCCTCTTCACCCTCTGTCATAAGGGTGGTGTCATCTGCATATCTGAGGTTATTGATATTTCTCCCAGCAATCTTTTTTTTTTTTTTCTCCCGGCAATCTTGATTCCAGCTTGTGCTTCTTCCAGTCCAGCGTTTCTCATGATATACTCTGCATATAAATTCAATAAGCAGGGTGACAATATACAGTCTTGACGTACTCCTTTTCCTATTTGGAACCAGTCTGTTGTTCCATGTCCAGTTCTAACTGCTGCTTCCTGACCTGCATATAGGTTTCTCAAGAGGCAGGTCAGATGGTCTGGGATTCCCATCTCTTTCAGAATTTTCCACAGTTTATTGTGATCCACACAGTCAAAGGCTTTGGCATAGTCAATAAAGCAGAAATAGATGTTTTTCTGGAACTCTCTTGCTTTTTCCATGATCCAGCAGATGTTGGCAATTTGATCTCTGGTTCCTCCGCCTTTTCTAAAACCAGCTTGAACATCAGGAAGTTCACAGTTCACGTATTGCTGAGGCCTGGCTTGGAGAATTTTGAGCATTACTTTACTAGCGTGTGAGATGAGTGCAATTGTGCAGTAGTTTGTGCATTCTTTGGCATTGCCTTTCTTTGGAATTAATTAGTGGACTGTTAATATAATAAAGGCAGTCATGATCCTGAGTGTCCTAAATGTTTTAAATGTCAGTTCCACCTTATACCAGCTATGTGACTTTAGACAAATTGATTAATCCCTTAGCTTCAGTTTCTTCTTCTGAAAATCAGAGTGCTGATAAGTAACCTCAGCAAAACTGTAGTCTGGACTTAATTACGTAAATACATGTATGTATCTGGTTCCCAATAAATGTTAGTTCCTTACCCTTACATAAATTTAAATCAGGAATCAGTGGCAGATTCTATTATATCATAACTGCTTAGTGATTCACATGGGTACTCACAAGAGTATTCACTTATGTGCTGCCTCTTTAGAGACAAAAAGATTTCTAGGACTTTGGAGCTAATGATAAGAACCTCCATCTTATATCCATTTCATGGATAGAATGCACAGCTTACAAATGCTGTTGAGGCAGTGGGGGCAGTGGGAATGGGGCAGGGCTGGGCAGAGGCTAGGCAAGATGGCAGACATGGAGACCGAGTTGGTGTCCCTGATCCCGGTATCGCTGCCCACCCATTGGTTCTTCATTTTATCCTTCTTGGACTGCTGCTGCTGCTGCTGCTAAGTCGCTTCAGTCGTGTCCGACTCTGTGCGACCCCATGACAGTAGCCCACCAGGCTCCCTGTCCCTGGGATTCTCCAGGCAAGAACACTGGAGTGGGTTGCCATTTCCTTCTTCAATGCATGAAAGTGAAAAGTGAAAGTGAAGTCTTTCAGTAGTGTCCGACCCTCAGCAACGCCATGGACTGCAGCCTTCCAGTCTCCTCCATCCATGGGATTTTCCAGGCAAGAGTACTGGAGTGGGGTGCCATTGCCTTCTTCATCCTTCTTGGACTACAGGGACCTAATCAATTGTTACAACGTCAGTCAAAGTCTTAGTTAGCTATCAAGTCATGATCTGCTGTGGAAAAGACACTGCAAAAAATAGTGGCTGATATCTGAGGAGGACAAAACACAGAAGAGTCAGTGTTGGCAATTCCTCTTCACTGATATTTGTTTTAATGTAGGAAGGTATAATGACCATAATGATGCTATTTAAAAGGCCTGGAATGGTCTCAAGAAATATTTGAACCCACATGTCCTCAGATGGTTTATTCTCTAAAAGAAGGTGGGTAATCAAAAAGGAAGATATATTCTCTGGTTCAATCCCTGGGTCGGGAAGATCCCCTGGAGGGCATGGCAACCCACTCCAGTATTCTTGCCTGGAGAATCTCTGTGGACAGAGGAACCTGGCAGGCCATAGTCCATGGGTCGCAAAGAGTCAAACACGATTAAGCAACTTAGCAAGCAAGCAATAGATGCTGTGGAAGCTCAGATGAGCTGCAAGCTTCCTGATTATCATCCACAATGGGCAAAAGTCAGTCGTTCCTGGTTTGTTGGGAAGCATGGTGCTGTCTAATCACTATTATTCTGAGGATTTTTATACTTTGATACAGCTTCTGGAGGCTTCTAGCAGAGATAGGGACTGAAATACTGTCTCCCTTTAACTTTTTGCATATATACTGGTTTCATTCAGTACATATAGCAACGGAAACTGCAGAGGGCCAAAACAAAAATGAAATCTTCTGCTAATATCCAGACCAAATGGCTCAGAATCCAGCTGCTATTGACATGTTTAAGTGAAACTTTTACTGACTGGTTTACTTCTTATGTCAACAATGTTGTACTGGGAAGAGGGCTTCCCTATCATCAGAGACCAAATTTTCAGGTATGTTCATGACCCAGTGTGTGTAGCAATGACTGGGGATATTACAGTTTCAGTTTCCACATTGTCTCTGCCAGAATTTAGTTCTTTACATCCACCCCACTATTTCTTCATATACCAAATCAGAATTGAAATGTCAAAAGACGCACTTCCTGAGAAGGCTTGTCAGTTAGATCATTGCTACTGGAGGATAACAAATGCTGAAGGTGATGTGGAAGAAGCTCAAGGACCTGGAGTAGTTGCTGAATTTCCAATCATCAGTCCAGGCCAGGTATATGAATTCACAAGCTGTACCACATTTCTCTATAACATCAGGCTATATGAAGGGATATTATACCTTCCATTTTCTTTACTTGAAGAACAAGATCTTTAATGTTGTCATTCCCAATTACATATGGCATGTCTGACATTCTGGGTATGTATAACTCAATTGGAAATGGGTTCTGATGAATATAAAGAGATGGAAGAGGAAGAAGTGGGGGAGAAGGAAGATGATGGTAAGAATCAGCAGATAAGGATGAATCTTATGAAGATGACCAGGAGGAGAGACAGACAAAAGTCTTTGATGTAATCATTTGAAGACATCATTGTTCTCACTTTTTTCTTTAAGCAAATTGACTTCACTGGTGGCTCAGATGGTAAAAAGTCCGCCTGCAATGCAGGTGACCTGGGTTTGATCCCTGGATTGGGAAGATCTTCTAGAGAAGGGAAGGGCTACCCACTTCAGTATTCTTGCCTAGAGAATTCCATGGACAGAGGAGCCTGGTGGGCTACAGTCCATGGGGTCGCAAAGTGTCAGACATGACTGAGCAATTAACGCTAACACTTCCACTGCTGATGGAAGACCTGGGGTGAATTCTCAATAATGTAAATAAATTGTTCTCAGCTTATAGCAATAAAACTAGCATGAAATGTTGTGCCAGGCCTTGGGTTCTAAGCAACACTACTTTAGGAATTGGATTTGTGTTTCTGAGGTAGAGGAGGAAATGGGAATTTTTTTTTTCTCTTCTTGAAGTCAATGGGAGAATAGTTCTCTACTAAGAAACAGACATTTCTTTGTTTAAAAATTTTATACTTATAAAAACATGTAAGTGGGAGGAAATTGTTTTGAATAAGGATTTTAAATGAAGCAGAAATACCTGGTTGTTTGTTCTTTCTTAGACAATTTGTCCTTGAATTTAGTTTTCATCACAACAACCTTGCTTTAAAGTCTATCAGTACTTGACCTTGAATCTGGTCTTCAGCTCTACCAACCTTGAATTTAAGTCTTCAACACTATGACCTTATCATATTGTTCACAGATGCATCATTTTTGAGGGGCGATTTGTAAAAGTATCTATTGCGCTATTTACTAACAAAAGATTCTTCTCAATGTCTCATGTAGTTTAAATTTGTAAATACTGCTACTGTTTTGTGTCCCCTTCGGTGATTCCTGGATATTTTGTACTCATAGGGAACTAACTGACTAAATAGCTTGAACACTGGTTGGTTGTCCTTTCTTGACTAACTTTGTGATAAGTGACATGAATTTTATGTTAAGATTCAGTACGTTTTCCTGAAACATGGATTTCTTTATAATTAGATAATTGAGAGTCTGGAATGAAATCCTCCAAGTGTCAAAAGTTCACATTTTGAAAACAAATTTTAGTTCCAATCCTGTATTCTGGGTAATTGACTATTTCCTATAAACTAGCATTAACAAGCAAAAAACAAAATATTGTTCAGCTAAAATAATAAAAAATATTAAGGCCATTATAATAGGAAGGAATGCTTGTGGACTCAGCTAGATTTTTTTAACTCGATTTAGTCAGTTTGTAGCAGCACTGAGCTTACTAAAGTGAACTTCAGAGAAAAGGGAAGGAAGTGGTTATTTCAGCTGCAAAAAACAATATGATGAGAACGCAGAAGAAAATAAGATGAGACCAGAGCAAACACAAAGTCTATCAGAATGTTCCTCTGGCTTCACTGATACGTATGCTGTAGATGCTGCACTAGTTCAGTTCAGACAGTTCAGTCGCTCAGTCGTGTCCGGCTCTTTGCAACCCCATGAATTGCAGCACGCCAGGCCTCCCTGTCCATCACCATCTCCCGGAGTTCACTCAAACTCATGTCCATCGAGTCGGTGATGCCATCCAGTTATCTCATCCTCTGTCGTCCCCTTCTCCTCCTGCCCCCAATCCCTCCCAGCATCAGAGTCTTTTCCAGTGAGTCAACTCTTCAAATCAGGTGGCCAAAGTACTGGAGTTTGAGCTTTAGCATCAGTCCTTCCAATGAACACCTAGGACTGATCTCCTTTAGACTGGTTGGATCTCCTTGCAGTCCAAGGGACTCTCAAGAGTCTTCTCCAACACCACAGTTCAAAAGCATCAATTCTTCAGTGCTTAGCTTTCTTCACAGTCCAACTCTCACATCCATACATGACCCCTGGAAAAACCATAGCTTTGACTAGACGAACAATGCTATTTCCAATTCAGGCTCCTGCCCTGAGCATGACTGCTCTCACTGGCATGAATGTGGAAGGATGGGAATAGAAACCAATCCAGTGAAGTCCTGGATTCAATAATACACACAAAAAAATCAATTCTAAGAGGTTTAACTACTTAAGTATACAAAATTACTAGAAGACAACACCAAAGACAATTTTTCCGAGTGGTAGCTAGGTTTGGCTACATACAATTTAAAATTTGTTAATATAAATGACAGACTAGGAGTCACTGACATTAAAATATAAAGCATGTACAAATAAATAAGAAAAATATGATTACAGTAATAGAAAAGCAGACAAGGGAAATAAGTAGAAAATTCCCAAAAGAGAAAATTACAAGGGCCCATATTTATTTTTCAAAAGTTAAACCACACTATTAGTCAAATAAAATGCAAATTATAGGAACTAGAAAACATTGTACCTACCAAAGTTGCTAAAAAAATTTTAATATTAATGCCTAGAACAATGACAGTAAGATATAAACAACAATAATATTTGGGGGGAGGGAGTTTGACAATTTATTAAGAAGCTAAAAATGATTCATCTTTTGACTCAACAAATCTACTTTTTGAAATCCATTCTAATAAAATAATCATGATTGTACAGAAAATTTTATCCATAAAAATGTTCAAATGGCAATATTTATAATATCAAAAAGGGCTTCTCTATTGGCTCAGAAGGAAAAGAATCCTCCTGCAATGCAGGAGATCTGGGTTTGTTCCCTGGGTTGGGAAGATACCCTGGAGGAGGGCATGGCAAACCATTCCAGTATTCTTTCCTGGAGAATCCCTATGGACAGAGGAGCCTGGTGGGCTACAGTCCATGAGATCACAAAGAGTTGGATACAACTGAGTGACTAAGCACAGCACAGCACATAAAATTAAAAAACTAAAAACAAGGGTCCTAAAATAGAGATTGCTAATTAAATTATGTTACATTTATAAAGCAACGGTGTATGCAACCATCAAAAATGATGTTGTGGAAGAATATTTAATAACACAGGAATATGTTAATAATTGACTGCTAAAATTTTAAAATTTTTTTAAGCTATGAAACAGCCAGGATAGCATTCTTCCGTAAAAGAAGGAGCAACCCAGAGGACTAGGTAGGAAAAACAGTTTGCTCCTTGGGTATCTGCGTGGAATCATTTGTAAAAGTTGTTGCAATACTGTGTTGAGAGGAATTCAAAAGGTACATAGGGCTCAGGGAGAAGAGCTTTGACTCAATCAACAACATCTGGTGGCTACATCCATTCAACAGTGTACTGCTACAATATCTTGAAGTTAAGGATTTTTATTCACTCATTCATTTATTTAATAACTATATGTATTATAATTATATATGCATATATAATTATATGTATATATGTATAATATAATTATATGTATATATATAAATATGTATATATAATTATATGTATTATAATTTTCCTAGTATTCAGGGTGGTGGTGGTAGTTTAGTCGCTCAGTCGTGTCCGACTCTGCGACCCTGTAGACTGTAGCCTGCCGGGCTCCTCTACCTATGGGATTCTCCAGGCAAGAATACTGGAGTGGGTTGCCATTTCCTTCTCCAGGGGATCTTCCCAACCCAGGAATCAGACCCGGGTCTCTGGCATTGCAGGCAGATTCTTTACCAACTGAGCTATGAGGGAAGCCCTGTGTATTCAGGGGGAAAGTGCTAAATCGCTCAACAATGTTGAACTGTACATTTGAGATCACACGGTAACTGTGAAAACCTGAAAGTGAAAGAGTAGATTTCTTTATTCACTCATTTTGATTTAACAATTACTCATACAGAGTTTCCTATGTGCAAGCACCATGCTAAAGGCTTCAGAAATATTTAATCATTTTTTTCTCCCAATAATCATATGATACAATATACTATTATTATTCCCACTTTACAAAGAATAGGTGAGGTGACTTGCCCACGGTCAGAGAGCTACTGAGTGGCAAAACTGGGATTCAGTCCCAGGAAGTCTGTCTCCTGGTTGGGTCACCACACTATTATGTACAACACCTTGCACAATATATGGACCATTGTTGCTGTCACTGTTTAGTCACTAAGTCATGTCCAACTCTTTGCAACCCCATGGACTGTAGCCCACCAGGCTCCTCTGCCAATGGAATTTTTCAGGCAAGAATATTGGATTGGGTTGCCATTTCCTTCTCCAATATGATGCTGAAGAAGACTCCTGAGAGTCCCTTGGACAGCAAGGAAATCAAACCAGTCAATCCTAAAGGAAATCAACCCTGAATATACATTGAAAGAACTGATGCTGAAGCTAAACTCCAATACTTTGGCCACCTGATGTGAAGAGTCAACTCACTGGAAAAGACCCTGATACTGGGAAAAATTGAGGGCAAGAGGAGAAGGGGGTGACAGGGGATGAGATAGTTGGAGGGCATCACTGACTCAACGGACATGAGTTTGAGCAAATTCTGGGAGACAGTGAAGGACAGGGAAGCCTGGCATGCTGCAGTTCATGGAGTTGCAAAGAGTCAGACACGATTTAGCAACTGAACAAGAGCAAGGATAAGTTTTAAACCTTAAATTGAGGACCAGAAAATATAAGATGTTAAATAAATATAGAAGGTGAGAGACAGATTCATGCCAGAAAAAAATTAGTTGAGGATTTATTTCAAGTCCAATAATAAAAATGTAGCAGCTAAGAAAACTAATAATTTTTCAGACTTCATTAATAGAAAAGAAGTAAAGGAGAGGAATGAAAGGGAAAAAATCTAAAAGTGATTGATTGTCTACTGGGTGCTAGGTAGTTTATATATAGAGAGAGTTTGTTGCTTAATTACTAAGTTGTATCCTACTTTTTTGCGACCCCATGGACTGTAGCCTGCCACACTCCTGTCTATGGGATTCCCAAGCAAGAATACTGGAGTGGGTTGTCATTTCCATATAAATCTCAATTAAATCTCTTTGGAGGAAAGGATTTGTGGGAGACTGGTTGCATCATTGGCTTCAGTGGCTCCCCTCCATCTACATGCATTGCTATGTGACTTTGTACCTCTTTCTTCCTTTCCCTTCCCCCTGCTGCCCCATCAAGCGGTAGAATCTTCATTTTCTGAATTTCAGCTGGATTTTCTTTGGCCAAAGAATGCAACCAAAGCAACATCATGCCAGTTCTGACTCCATGTCTCACAAGACCCTGTGTGCTTCCACGCTGCCTGTCTTGGAACCCTGCTAGTCACCCTATGAGTAAGTGTGGACTCACTTGCTAGAAGATAAGAGACCATTTATGTCATCACAGCTGAAGTCATCCTAGATCAGTCAAACCACTGAGTTCAGATATAAGAGAGGTCAGCCAAGTTTAGCCGACCCTACCATAGTCTCTTGAGAAATAACATGTGGTTATTGCTTTAGTCATTAAGTTTTGAGCTGTTTGTTGACATGGCAATAGTCATATGACACTGCATTTTCTTTTGTTTTGTTTTATAAAAGCAAAAACGGAGGCTGAAAGAAGTATTTACCCAAAAGCACCAAATTTTTAAGCCTATCTGGGAAGTCAAATCCAAACTATTTCATTTCAAAGCTCAGCCTCCTAACACTACCATCAAATGTATAACATTCAGATATTAGAATAACCACCTCACTGACTCTGCAGTAAACTTGCTACACAAGAAGTACCATATTTAATTCTACACACTTGAAATGAATCCAGAAGAAACTAAAAATAATTTTATAAACTCTACAAGAAAAACAAGGGAAAGGAGGGTTTGCTTAGGTTGGGAAAAATAAAACTGAAGAAGGACATAAAGAGAAGGATAAATTATTTTCCATTGTTACTGTCTCATTTACTGTGATTCCTTCAGGAAACAAGCTCCCCATACACAGAAAGATACATACAGTCCCTCGAGCCTATCATTGAACTCAGGTGAACTCTCAGTCTTGCGGTGTTTATCACACAAGGGTCTTCTTGACCTTCACAGGCTCACTTTGAGCTTTTAGATGGCCCTTCCCAAAACCATATCTGTTTATAACCACACTGTTCTCACCTTGATTGTTTTCTTAAATCCTTTTCCAGGTAACATGTCTACCAGCTTGACTTGGCCTCTGAAACTTGACTCTTCCCTCTACAATGATGTAATAAGGAAGTTCCTTCATACCACAAACCCAGGTCCTGTCTTGTGCCTCCACTATCACCATCCTCAGAAACACAGAGGGTTATTTTTGTTTTCTGTAATCCAGCCAGAGATGAGGGAGGAAACAGAAGATGGAAAAGGTACCTACTTCTTAACCACCTCAGCCAACAAGCTATGTGTGCCAGATTCCATTAGTGAGAGATAGTCACATGTCCCCACTGAAGTGTAAGACGAATTGGGAAATGCAGCCCTTGGCCACTTCCAAGAAGCCACTGCCCAGTAATTACTCCTCACTCTGAAAAGGGAATGCAAATATTTGGTGAAGAGTCAATCACCACTACTGCCCCTGGATAATAAAACAAATGGGCTTTAAGTTCTATTATAACTCCAGTTTTCATGACTCTCACCTTTCATAAAGGTTCAGCATAAGAAATATCCACTTGCATTTAACTGCAAATTCGTCAAATTTCTAGTCTGAACACATTGATCACAAGCTCTTATATTAGAGCTTCAGGACTTACTGACTAAATAACAAGAAGAATGTACTCCTCTAAACTTTGTATGCCCAGAACATATAGTAACTTCCCAAGGAATATTTGTTGAATAAATGAATATATGTTATCCAGGGTTACCCACACAAAATGAACCTGAATTCTCCCTTGAATTTAATGTCAGAGATGTTTGTTTATTAAAATAAATTTCTACACCTGTCTGCTGCTACCACATTAAGCTAGTGATGGTTCTGTGAGCATGTAATATTATGGTCCTTCATACATGTTCAGATACAGCTTCCTTTGCCTAGATTAATCTATCCCCATATTCACCTGGAAAATAGCCTTTCCCTTCCTCAAGAGTTGGTTCAAGCTTTTCTAGTAAGCAGCCTGAGGTGACCTCTAAAAATGGTACGGTATTCACATGACCCAGAAAATCCCATAAAATCATGCAAATCAAGAGGTTCAGATCTTCGTGTTCACTTTAAGAATACTTGTGAAACTGCCCAGGCCATTAAGAATATGCAATCTGAAAAGCCACCAAGTATCTAAAGGCCGTCACCTTAAAGAAGCAACATGTGCCGTTCCGTCGTAACAACGGTGGAGTTGGTAGCTTTGCACGGGCCAAACAGTGGGGCTGGACACAGGGTCAGTGGCCCAGCAAGAGAGCTGAATTCTTACTGCACGTGCTCAAAAATGCAGAGTAATGATGAACTTAAGGGCTTAGATGTAGATACTCTAATCACTGAGCACATCCAGGTGAACAAAACCCCTAAGATGCAGGGCAGGACTTAGAGAGCTCATCGTCAGATCAACCCATACATGAGCTCTCCCTGCCACATGGAGATGATCCTTCCTGAAAAAGAACAGATTGATCCTAAACCAGAAGAGGAGGCTTCACAGAAGATATCTTCACAGAAGAAAAAGATACCCCAGACAAAACTGAAGAAACAAAAACTTATGGCCCAGAAACAAATGCTGCCAAAAATAAATGCAAATAAAAGTAAACAAACAAACAAAGCGTCGGCTCAAGAATATCTCTCCTCCATGTACTTCTTCCCCTGTGCTTCCATTGTACCCATTACAATTCTTATTCTAATCTATGGAAATTATTTATTTATTTCTGTCTCCCCATTAGATTATAAACCATTTAAAGGTAGAAATCATGGCTTTTCAGCTTTACATTATCAACATCTTGACCACTGTCTGACCTTATCAGAGATGCTCAATTAATACTCATTTAACAAATTATCATTGCTTTAATGTATCCCATACTTAAATAAAAACCATATTAGCATTTGAAGAATGATACACTTCAATGATATATCTCTCACTCCTTGTCCCCTGAACACAAAGTAGGCTGATCTGTTGAGACAAATCAGAGTAGATATTAAAAGCGGAAAATCCTCAAAGTGGTATTTAAGTTGGAGAGTTTCTAATTTCATTCATATTACAATATATACATCTCTCAACACAATAATACATTCTCTCTTGGGTTCTATTACAGTTTCAAGCTGACTTGGACACCTAACTAGACGTTAACCAGTATTTTGTCTGCATGATAATCACTTCAGCAGAATTAATTTTACTATTTTGTATGGGTACTACAGTATTTATAAAGCTGAGTCACTTGCCTTCACCTGAAATCTTTAATTTTTCAGATAGTATAAGAGGAGACAAGAAAAAAAATTAGCTGGAAGCCTATGGGGTTCCTGATACCTACCATACTTACTTTAGTCATCAAAATCTTAACATCAACCTAGTAAGAGATAAGTGTTATTATCAACATTTAGGCATGAGCAATCTAAGCTTTAGAAAGCTTAACATTGTTAGAGACAGGATTCAAGTTCAGATCCATCAGGATCTGTGGTAGGCTGAATAATGAGCCCCTCTCCCACCCACCCCCACCTCCATTAAAATGTCCATGTCCAACCCCCTAGAGCCTTATATGCCAAAAATGATGTGACTAAGGATGTGAGATTTGGATGTTATTCTGGATTACTGGTGGGCCCTAAATGTAATCAGAACCCTTGTAATTGAAAGAAAGCATTTGTCTACAGTAGAGGAAAAGGCTTCTCTGGTGGCTCAGACAGTAAAGAATCTGCCTGCAATGAAGGAGACCTGGGTTCAATCCCTTGGTCAGGAAGATCCCCTGGAGAAGGGAATGTCAACCCACTCCAGTATTCTTGCCTGGAGAATCCCGTCAATAGAGGAGCTTGCTGGGCTACAGTCCATGGGGTCGTGAAGAGTCAGACATGATTGGGCACTAAGCACACCCACAGAGGAAAAGGCATGGCAACCTTGAAGGCAGAGTTTAAAGTGATATATCCAGGGAATGCTAGGGTACTCGAGAAGTGAAAGTGGTAAGGAACAGATTCTCTCCTGAAGCCTCCAGAACAAAACAGGACTGCTAACATCTAGCTTTTAGCCTCTTAGATGTCTTTTGATCTTCTGAACACTAGAACACCAGAAAATAAATTTGCACTGTTTGTGTAATTTGTTGCTGTAGCAACAGGGACCAAATACAGGCTCCAAACTTTGAGAAAATCTACATAAATTAATTCAGTGCAACAAATACTACATAAGACAGAGTACTTAAACGCCTCCCCATCAGGAAAGGGCAACCACTGGAGAAGTGTCAGACCAGACAGGGGAATTCCAAACACAAACACCCTCCAAGGACACTTGAGCCACCCTTATGACTGTTCCACAGGAAAATGTGTTACTCTTTAGCCAAGTACTCCAACACGTCTTCCCAGTTTGGAGGAAGGAATAGTGTGAGAGCCAGTCACTCAGGTAGCCAAGCCATAAAACCTTGTAGAGCTAAATCAAAACTCTGAACTGAATCCACAAACCTGAGGTGGCCAACACAAACCTCAGTAGAACTAGTTGTACTTCCAGTAGCAAAACATTTTTAAACAAGGGCCATAGTACATTTCCAGCTCTCGGGGCAAAGCCTTGCATATATCCTACAGTAGCCCAGCACTGGAATATACCAGAGAATAAGTAACTCGGGGGGAGGGGGGGCGGGGGGGGGCGGCGAAGCTTGCAAAATCTATGCCTAGTCCAGATGGAAAAACCAAGCTACTGGCTTTGAGGCAGTAAAACCTCATGCCAGCAATAGTCTCCTCCAGGATTACATTTGGCATAAGAATGGGAATTATAGTAGTCTGAATTACATGTACTTTTCCAGTGCAAAATAAGTACTAACATGGAATGAAAGAAAGTTTGCTTATCTCTTCTGTTGTTCATTGAGACAATTCTCACTGACACTCAAGGCTGCTGCCCAGTGTCTCCCTCTCAAGGGAAGTGTCCCAAGGAGGCAACAATGGCCAAAGCCAAGAGAGAACAGAAACTTCTGAATAAAATTAGCTTTTGTTTTCCTGCCCTCCTTTGATCTTGATAATATTTCAGCATGAAAAATTTTCAGCACTAATTTTCTGAAATATTCAAAAAGGTAAAGTTCAGAGGTAAAATTAATAATATTAGTAATAGGCACTTCCCTGGTGGTCCCGTGGTTAAGATTTCACCTTCTAACTTAAGGGGTTGCAGGTTCAATCCCTGGTTCGGGAGCTGAGATCCCACCTGCCACATGGCCAAAAACCCAAAACATAAAACAGAAACAATATTGTAACAAATTCAGTAACGACTTTTCAAATGGTCCACACACCAACAAAAAAAAAATCTCAAAAAAAAAAAAAACCCAAAAATAATGATAATGTTGTCTGTTTGGTAAGGGAAGTTTCCCTGATGAGGTGGAGTATAATCTGACTGACAACAAAATATGAATATAATGAGAAAGTGACTGAAATCTAAAGCAATTTTAACAGCAAGTATGGAAAGCAATAATAATATTTTCTAGAATCCCTTAATGAAAAAGCCATCCTCAAATTTTAAAATTCAATTTGTTCACTCATCAGTCTCCCTGAATTTTCTGAACTGAGGGTGTAAGAATTGTCAGAAATCCCAGGAACCATATCTTAATTGCTTAAATGATCTTTACAATGACTTTTATTTCAAATGAACTATATCAGAAAATGTCTCCCTAACATTCACTAAAATCAAGTCAATAGGTGGTAATTGAGCATCAGTGATTCACAAAATGCTGTGAGAGATACAACAGTCAAAGTCAGTGTCCTCTCAGGGTTTATAATCTATGAAAAAGAAATGACAAAAATATATAGAATATTCAATAACAGAGTTTAAAATGTGGGTCAAAAAATAGAAACACATCACAGAATAGTATCTGTGATGTATAGTAGTAGATCAGTTAACAAATGATTCTATAGGAATGGCCACCAGAGGGTTTAAAGCAGAAGATCATATTAAGACTGCAAGCATAGAAGGAAGCCAGGGAATTCAGTTGTTTCTATCACGTTACAGAGTGGCGAGAGCCCAGGAGTTAAATGGTGCAGGCACTAGAGTCATTCAGACCAAATGTCAAACCCCAGTTCCACCACTTGCCAGGCATCGGATCTTGGAAATTACTGAAACACTCTGAGCCTGTTTATCTTCTTCTGTAAAGCGTGGATCAAACCTGCCTCCCAAGATTGTATTGCAAGCAAAGTGAGAAATGTATGTAAAGTTCTCAGCAGAAAGTAGCTGTTTAGTAAGTATGAAAACTTTTCCTGTGGTAGTGGTTATTTATTCTTCAATAAAAACTTTTTCTGTGATTGTCATAACAGACTGTTATTCTCCACAAACCTAAACATCCTTTTTATTTCAGAGCTGTCATGGTGCACCTGTCACTCCCTAGTAAGCGATGGGTTTCCAGCTTGTCATAGATGCCATACAGAAAGTGTCCTTCCCCACCGAAACATTTTTTAAAACTCCTGTCATTGCCACAGGACACAGAGAACTATATATATATATATATATATATATATATATATATATATATTCAATTCTGTCATTTGCATTTTCTACATATTAACTTCCGAAATAGGAATGTGGCTTGTAAGTGATATTCACAGAAACTTGCCAGGAATACCCTTTTTTAAAGAAATTTTTCTCTTAAGATGGTAGTTTATTTTTCAGTTGATGGCACCTTGGCATGAAGGACACATGGTCATGGGACTGGAGAGAATGAAGCTTCCGTACACAAAGGAAGTCAGTTAGTCAGTTCAGTCGCTCAGCCATGTCCAACTCTTTGTGACCCCGTGGACTGAAGCACGCCAGTCTTCCCTGTCCGTCACCAACTCCCGGGGCTTGCTCAAACTTATGTCCATCGAGTCAGTGATGCCATCCAACCATCTTATCCTCTGTCATCCCCTTCTCCTCCTGTCTTCAATCTTTCCCAGTATGAGGGTCCTTTCCAATGAATCAGTTCTTCGCATCAGGTGGCCAAAGTATTGGAGCTTCAGCTTCAACATCAGTCCTTCCAATGAATATTCAGGACTGATTTCCTTTTAGGATTGACTGGTTTGATCTCCTTGCAGTCCAAGGAACAGAAAGGAAAGGTGGGCTCAAGTTTAGAAGCAAAAATTCATGGACTTAATGTCACAGAATTATAAACTTAGAAAGTGCTAAAATGGTAAATTTTATGGCACATGTATTTTATTACAATTAAAAAAAAAAACTTAAGTCAAAGAATATGTAACCATTTCCTGGATTAACAAGTCAGTATTGTGCAAGGGAACCAGCACTGTGTGGGGTGCATTAGAAAAAATCAAAGCCTTCCATAGAAATCAACTGATCGATCCTCTGCCCTCCAAGCCTGTTCTTTGAGGAAGAACATATGCATAGCCTAAGACATCACTACAGTTAGTCATCCATGCTTTAGAGAAAGACACAATTGTTCCCACAAGGGTGAACCTGGATAAGAGTAAATAGAAACCCATAGGAGATGATGGTCAAAACTCATCTCTTAGCCCTACTAGCCAAAAGTGATCACCAGTTCACTTAGTGCAGAAGACTTACAGAATGGTGTTGGAATGCACTACAGATTCTTCAGAGTGTTCTATTGCTCTAGGAATGGCTCTTGAGGGCAGAATCAATCAGGACAACAGATAAATCCTTCTAAAAAACCAAGCCACCCCATTCAGTGAGCCCTGCCACTGTTTCCAAAGAGTGATACAGGTCCCGGTAGTTCAATTCTGCAACTGGAGCTCGTGCTGCTGGGTCAGAAAGGATTCACACTGTGGTAAACCCCTCCATGCCTCACTTAATATATGCTACAATATGAAATGTTCAGGACTGGACATTGCTTAGAAAACTTGGCACTCAAAGCGGCCAATGACCAAGTCAGTCTTTATAAGGGGAAATTTTGTTGTTGCAGTTATTCGTAGTCTTCAGCCCTTGTTCCTACCTTGCTTACAACACACTGGTGTAGCTGGAGATGAGGCTGAGAGACATCCATACAGCAGCTTACCACGTCCACCCTTTTACAGAGAGTCTCCTTTGAAGTAGATGCTCTTTGGACAACACACATGCAGCTCTCACCTTGGAGCCCAATCCAAGGGTATCATTCACCTGCCTCTTCCAACCTCCAGCTGCCTCCAGGCACCTCAGGAGTCCATGTCAGCTGGTGTCAGGAGAGCCATCTGCAAACCAGACTCAAGCTTTCCCCTTTACCTGAATGCAGCCAACACCCCCATGAAGTCACAGCTGTGGGTGCTACAGGCACAATGGCAAAAGCAATGACAGCAACTGAAATGTTAAGAAATGGACATAAATGGTTAAATAAAGTATGGTATATGAAATGAAAAAAAATCATTTAAAATGATGCAACAAATAATGAGATAATTTTTATAACAGGTATGCTGCTGCTGCTGCTGCTGCTGCTGCTGCCAAGTCGCTTCAGTCGTGTCCGACTCTGTGCGACCCCATAGACGGCGGCCCACCAGGCTCCCCCGTCCCTGGATTCTCCAGGCAAGAACACTGGAGTGGGTTGCCATTGCCTTCTCCAATGCATGAAAGGGAAAAGTGAAAATGAAGTTGCTCAGTCGTGCCCGACTGTTAGCAACCCCATGGACTGCAGCCTACCAGGCTCCTCCATCCATGGGATTTTCCAGGCAAGAGTACTGGAGTGGGTTGCCAATAGGGCTGGTTTTTTGTCTTTTGTCCTTGCTATAAGGTTAAGTGTGAACATACACGTTAGGAAACAGTGATTATTTATGGTATGTACATGCGTGCATGCTAAGTCACTTCAGTTGTGTCCAGCGTTTGTGACCCCATGGACTGTAGCCCACCAGGCTCCTCTGTCCTTGCCTGTTCTCCAGGCAAGAATACTAGAGTGGGTTGCCATGCCTTTCTCCATGGGTGGGATCTGGGTGGGATCTTCTCCACCTAGGGATTGAATCCTGGTCTCTTGCATTAGGCAGGTAGGTTCTCTACCACTAGCACCACCTGGGAAGCTCTATTTATACTATACAATTTAAAATATGCAAATAAGCAGGATAAAGAAAGGTAACATCTCCTAATTCCCCATCTCACACACAAAACTCTCAATGGGTACAGAGACTAACCTATCGGAAACTTTGGAACAGCTCCTGCCTCACAAAATCTGCCCTACTGATCATTAACTATATCCTTAGAAATTCATCATGCAGTCTTAATGGCTTTTTTCAGTCTTGGCAGTCATAAAAGGGTACATTCTGTTCCTTTAAATCTGCTAACACCCTGAGGGTGTGGAGATGGGCTGCAGTGTTGGAGGGGAAATTTCAGTAAAGTAAAGAGAGAGAGAGTGGGCATGAGCAGAAATCTTATTGAAGGACAAATTGAATTAAACTTAAAACACAAAAGCATTTCCACAAGCTACTGTTTACTGCTATTGAAGTCTTCTTTGTGCCCATGTTTAAGGCAAAATGATGACAAAAATACCAAGCTTATAAATGATACCACACTAGGGTGAGAAGTAAGAACAAAAAGGGAAAATTGTTAAATACTTTGGAGGAGGGCAGGAGGCAGGAATGTGTTCTGCTTTACTGAACTGGGGCCAGAATGTTTTGTTTTGATTGCTCTCCTACTTCCTTCCTCATTTGTAACACATCCCTTACACTTAAAGCAGAAATTTCTGATCAAAATGTTGCAGCACCTACAAGGTCAAAAGAAGGTTCTCGAAGGATGGTCATCTCAACCATCAACCATGAAGCAATCACCACAGCCCTGCGCCCCCAGCCCAGAGAGCCTCACTTTCCGGTAATGAGGTACCAAGGAAGGAACAAAACTCCCCCGTTCTTCCTGTAAGCCCAGTTAGAGAGGCTGGCCCTGGGCAGAGCTGGGAGGGAAAGGACTTGATGATCTGTGCCTTTCCATCTTCTCCTTCACTGCCCCTTTCCTGGAACCTTTCTCCAAAAGCCACATCCCACATCCGTAGTCTACCAACAGCGTCCCCAGTGATCCCGTTCTTATTTTTTCATGAGATTATTGAACTAAAATAAAAAAGTTTCAAAACTTCCACATAAATTGCTAATGATATAATTCCAGACGTGTGGAGAAAGATATTTAAGATGGAATACCCTCTCAAGAGAGACACTTCAAAGTTCTCAGCATCTTGTCCCTCCACTGCCCCTCACAAACAGAGATCCTCAGTGACCTGCCAGCGAGCTCTCCTCCTCGGATCCAGACTTCACCAGAGAGCACCTGAGTAGGAGCTCCTGCTTTAAGACCACCTAAGAACCATTCTACCTGTATTCATCTGCCAGGGCTGTATTGCAGAACACCACAGCCTGGGTGACTTAAACAGAAACTAATTTTCTCACAATTCTGGGGCCTGGAAGTCTAACACTGAGGTGTTGACCGGTCTGTTTTCTTGAGATTTTGGCTTATAGATGGTCACCTTCTGGCTGTGTCTTCCCATGGTCGTCTCCCTGTCCTAACCTCCCTCTTATAAAAACATGAGTCATACTGCATTAGGGCTCACTGAAATGATTTCATTTTGCCTTAATTACCTCTTTAAAGACTCTATCTCCAAATACAGTTACACTCTGAGGTCCTGGGAGCTAGGGCTTCAACATATGAGTTTTAAAAGAACACAGATCATATATGTGTAGTTATAGCTGATTTGCGTTGTACGGCAGAAACCAACACAACACTGTAAAGCAATTTTCCTCCAATTGAAAAATAAATTAAAAAACAGAAATGGGGGGAAAAAAGAACATAGTTCAACCCATCTTATTCTTCCTTAAAACATCTTCAGAAAAGAATTTCAAAAAGCCACAGAAGGATAAAGCTGTTGTTCTTCAATATAGCTAGGAATGTTAAATCAGGCTTCCTTTACAGGGAAAAAGCCCTAGCAGCTAAGGGATGGAAGAGATATTTCAAAAAGAAGAAACCTGTTGGAAAGTTCCCAGCTGACTCGGCTCCAGGAGGAGAACATGAGAAGAAAACAAGAAACCACCCTGACCATGAACTTGCCATGACACTACCCAAAGGGAGCTGAGGGGTCTCCTTCATTGTCACCAGATAGTGCAGGATGCGAGCACCATCCAGTCAGATGCATTAGGGACTTTGGACCTAAACCGTGAGAGAGACAGGTTGTGATCACCCAGGCTTGATGACTCAACAGAGTGAGCAGTCTGCTGTTTTCCCACACCCAGAAAGAACATATGGCACTACTTTGGGACTGTTTGTCATCTAAGGCAGCCACACCATTCTTTCTCCTTTTGTTTACTTTCCGTAACAATAACTATAACCCATATTGAACTCTCACTGCCTAGCAGGCATGGGGTTGATTGCTTTGTATGCATTTTCTCACTTAACTGAGAAATGGAATATTTCCTGCCAAATCAGTAAACAAAGGATATCACAGTCATCAGCAATTGCAGCCACAACAGAAGGTGAGCTAGTGAGCCCTGAGGGAACTCAGGAAGGAAAGAATACCTGCAGCCAGCAGCCATCAGAACTGTGAACATTTGAACTGTGGTGTTGGAGAAGATACTTGAGAGTCCCTTGGTCTGCAAGGAGATCAAACCAGTCAATCTTAAAGGAAATCAGTCCTGAATACTCATTGGAAGGACTGATGCTGAAGCTGAGGCTTCAATACTTTGGCCACCTGATGCGAAGAACTGACTTGTTGGAAAAGACCCTCATGCTGGGAAAGATTGAAGGCAGGAGAAGAAGTGGATGACAGAGGGTGAGATGGTTGGATGGCATCACTGACTCTATGGACATAAGTTTGAGCAAGCTCCGGGAGTTGGTGATAGACAGGGAAGCCTGGTGTGCTGCAGTCCATGGGGTCGCAAAGAGTTGGACATGACTAAGATGAACTGAACTGAGCAGCCATCAGACAGCAGCCACTCCCTCTGGTGAGCCCTGAGGAAACTCAGGATGTAAAAACACAGGACACTGGCCCCAAATCGCTGAGGTGCATATCAAAGGAATGATTTCAGTGAACCCAAACTCTTGCAGCTTCCTATACATAGAAAAGTGCTAAATTCTTTAACTTGGGATATCTGGTTTTCTTTACTTAATAATAATCTTTCGATGATCAGACTATCTGCCCTTCATTACAAAAGTTCTATATAACCTGGCTCCTCTCCTCGCCTCCTCAGAGTAGCTCTCTCAGGGTTACTTGAGATACTATCTCCCAGATTTGAAGTTCTAAAAATTCCCACTGAAGAAAACATAACTCTCAACTTTTAGGTTGTTAATATTTTTTTAAGTCCACATAACCCTTACATCAGAGAAGGCAATGGCACCCCTCTCTAGTACTCTTGCCTGGAAAATCCCATAGACGGAGGAGCCTGGTAGGCTGCAGTCCATGGGGTCGCTAAGAGTCAGACACGACTGAGCGACTTCACTTTCACTTTCCCCTTTCATACATTGGAGAAGGAAATAGCAACCCACTCCAGTGTTCTTGCCTGGAGAATCCCAGGGACGGGGGAGCCTGGTGGGCTGCCGTCTGTGGGGTCGCACAGAGTCAGACACGACTGAAGCAACTTAGCAGCAGCAGCAGCAGCAACCCTTACATTATTAGCTTTATTTTAAATAGGAAGAAACTATCCAAGACCACACAGCTAGCAAGAGTAAGAGATTGTATTAGAACTAAGAACTCTGACAACAGAGCCCTTACCTACTTCTCTTCATCAATCCACCTTCAAGAGGCAATAGGATTTGGCTAGAATAGCATAGCTGGAAGGAACCACAAGGAATATTTACAGAAGCCAGAGTTCAGATCCTAGCTCAATGACCATGGGCAAGCTATTTAATCTCTCTATACTCAGTTGTCTCCTATACAGTCTGGGGATAATTTACAAAAAGTCCCTCAAAGTAACTCATAAATACTATTATTATTATTTTCTTTCTTAAAATTGTTTACATGATTAAACATGTAACAATACGAATCAGTGAAACTACACTAATACATAAAATAAAGTAATTCCTTGCATTGCGAGCTTACATTAATTAGTACTACTAGTTTGAAGTTATCCTTTTAGTTCATTTTTCAGCAAAGGTGAAATTTATATGGGCCCTTCTTTTTCAGTCCGTTTTTAAAATCACTACTGATTGCTTATTAACATTGCATTTTCATTATCCCTACAGCCTCTCAATCCCTTAGGAAGACTCAGTGGATAATTTAAAATTCATGTTTAATTTATTATACATGCCTATAGCAATTTTTTTTCATAGAGTGATCCTTGTTAAAGTTCCCAAGGCCTGGAGGCACAAATGGCTCCATTAAAAATGTATTTCTCGGTTTTCTTGTGGGACTCGTTTAAAAAGTGCTGGAGTGGGCACATTCATAGCTAATTGACAGTAGATTATATGCTATTCTATTCACCACATTTGAAGAAGCATTCCTCTTTTGTCTGATAATTAGCTGTATGCCAAAACTTTCCATTTTCTGATTTTGGGATTATAATTAAAACATATGACATAAGATAATGTAACTGATTCAACTATTTTCCTGGGTAGTGGTTCAAAGGAGAATTATAGAGGTAAATCAGGAGTATGGGAAAGAATGGAAGAATGGTCAGTATATGCTTCTAAATAGAGGCTTGGAAGGGCTTCCCTGGTGTCTCAGATGGTAAAGAATCCGCCTGCAATGCGGAGACCTGGGTTCGACCCCTGGGCTGGGGAAGATCCCCTAGAGAAGGACATGGCAACCACTCCAATATTCTTACCTGGAGAATCCCATGGACAGAAGAGCCTGGTGTACTACAGTTCATGGGGTCACAAAGAGTTGGACACGACTGAGCAACTAAGCACACACACAGATGCTTGGAAAATTAAGTGATAGTGAGACAGAGTGGAGAGGCAAGGTATTTCACATGCCTTCTCCAGATGCTCCAAATGAAATAATCAGGAAGAAGTGGAGCGCTTTTCTCTGGCTATGACCTCCAGTTTGGGACCAAGATTCATCCACAATTAGGTACCATGTACTTTCCTGGAACAGAAATGAAGCCAGACATGGCATATTTTTCTGCTGGAGCTAGTTCCACAATCAATCAAATGGTTTATGTTCCATTGACGTTGAGCTTGATTTTCAAGTCTTCTAAAACCTAAACTGGGCCTCTTACATATGACTAAGATGATTTCTATTTATTGAGTCAATAAGGTTATTCATGTTTGTAGATATGTGAAAAACATGAATACAACCAAGCATAAATTCCAAATCACATGGTCTGGGAGACATTGATTTGACTTGGATGAGTATGGATTATTTTTCTTAATGTACCTGTAGTTAAAGATCTTCCTTACTATATGTTGTGCCACCAAAACGATAAGGGGTCCAAGCAGCCTTGGGAAAACTTCTCTTTCCCTAGTTAATGGACTCAGGAAAGCCATACACTTTTTAGTCAATAGAGCTTTCACTCTACTTGCCAAACAGATGGACTGTCTGACTAGGGGATGGCTCTAGAATTTTCTATCAAAATAACTGTGTTTTTTTTCAAAATAAGTTAACTTACTTCTAGTAAATATGAACAATGGCCCAGGATTGAGGACAAAAAAATTAAGGGATCTATTTGTAAATATTCCCTGGGGGGAAAAATTGTATATTTTTTTCACTTAGGCTTTATTTAATGCAGCACTGTTGAGAAAAATGATTTTGATTTCTCTCACCGTTTTATCTTCAAAACCCAGCATAGTGCCTGTACCATAGTAGGAGATTTTAAATATTTGTTAAATAGGGGAAACCTATTTGGTTAAAAGTAAGCAGGCTCCAGCATCCTGATCATCTTATATATAATACATTCAAATAGAGAAAAAATGCATTTATTCATCAAAGCATCAACTCTGTGTAAAACACACTTGCCATAATTTCAGTTTTCTTTCACGGAGGAGAAGCAATTAGTTTGGAACAGACCTTCTTCAAATGCAGATCACAATAAAGAGCACTCTCTCAGGAATGGGCATAGCCCCTTATATTTGCAAATCTCTTCATGCTCAATTTCATTAGCTATATTAAGAATAAGACTCTAGAATTTCAGAGGTAGTATCTCATTTTACAGATGAAGAGTAAAAATCCAAAGGCAGTAATTACAGCTGATAGTAACTGAGAACTTACATATTTAATGCTTAAAACCCTAAGGAAAATCTGCAAACCTATTATCTAATCAGCACAGCCATCCTGTGAGGTAGGTACTATGTTATTTGATACTGGAGGAAACTCAGATGGTTAAATGACAAATCAAATGTCATATGGTTTCCAAGTGGTGAAGACAGGATTGGAACCAAGGTCTGTTTTGCTCCAGAGCTCAGGTCCTTTACTGCTTCTGTGCTCTCTTGTCTTCTGAAAGTTCATAAGGGCTTTGGTCAAGTCCATTCCTGGGGCTTCCATGGTGGTCCAATGGTTAAGAATCTGCCTCCCCATGCAGGGGACATTGGATAGATCCCTGGTCTGGGAAGATTCCACATGTCACGAGACAACTAAGCCCATGAGCTGCAACTCCTGAAGCCAGCATGCTCTAGAACCCATTCTTCTCTAGAGTTCTTCTCTGCAACAAGAGAAGCCACCACAATGAGAAGCCCCTGCACTGCAACTAGAAAGTAGCCCCCACTGGCTGCAATTAGGGAGAACCCTTGCCTAGCAGCAAAGACCCAGTGCAGCCAAAAATAAACAAAGAAGTAACCTTTTTTTAAAACAAAAAGCCCATTCCTGGACACGGCACTTTAAGGACATAGGGTCTCCTAAGATTTCAAAGCAAAAGTATTTCTCAAGCGAAAACAATACTGAAGACAAATTACAAAAGGGATCATTTGAAGCAGTGGACAGGGCACATGCACTGAGGTTTGCTAACCTTCACACCAAAGTCTTGGTTCTGAGTTTGCAGCCCTTGGGCCCTGCAGGATGCCTACCTGGTATCATTATGACTGATTCACTAAAAAGCTTCCTCTTAAAATTCCTACTACACAGTTGACATTTTCTTCTCTCTATTCCCTTCTAGAAGCTTCCCTTGCCCATATAATACCCTCTAATAAGTTAAATATGGCCACAAATTCTTTACAGCAACTCCCATTGAAAGGTGGAAACTATTTCCCCAGTGCCTTGAATCTGAGCTGATTTTTGTGACTTGCTTTACCAAATAGTTTGTGGCACAAGTGATGTCCTATGAATTCCAAGCCTTGGCTTCTAAAAGCCCTGAAGCTTCTGCCTTCATGCTCTTAGAACACTGCTGCCATATGAACAAGCCCATCTGTGAGGCTGAAAGAGACCCCATGGGGAAAGAAGCCCAGCGCCCCAGCCATCACAGGATCCTTTACCAAGGCCCCAGGCTGTGAGCAGTGAACAAGGCTGTCCATGACCCGCTGAACTACCAGAGGCTGCAAACAGAGTTGAGACACGTGGTCCCAGCTGAGCTCTGCCAAGATTGCCAAGCCAAAGAACAGTGATAAATAAATGAGTATTGTTTTAGGTGGTTTGTAATGCAGCAGTAGATCACTAACACATACCTTTTTATTCCTTTCTTTCTATAAGTCCTCCATCCACTTGTAGAGTGAGTTCCAAAGCCACTCCTCCAACAAGTTTCCCAGTTTCCCCTGGTGGAAACTTTCTCTGCAGAGCCAGCCTCTCTTAGGTTTAAGTCAATGCCCCATCTTGTGTTATTCTGCAGTCTCACTGAGACCCAGCTGCATCCCTAAATCCCTTCCCCATCCACCAGCTGATGACTGAGCTCTCACCATTAAAGTTTAACTGCTTACATAAAAGCACGAATGCCTATTAAATTTTAAGAGTACCTGGAAGGGATAACAAGTTTGTGCTTTTGATTTTCCTCTTATTATAAAAGTGTACAGGAATAGAAAGTGACCTTAACATAAGGTCACTTTCCCAAAGAGGAAAAAAAAAATTGAATGGTTTTGAATAACTTAAATATAAACATTTAGGGATATAGATGAAATGGTTATGTATCTAATTTCAATGTTTAAATTATTTAATTTAATTAAGCATACATATTTAAAATCATATAAATAACATTCGATTTAGAAATACTGTTTCTCCTACTCTTCCGTTCATTAAGGCATAGATGCAAAGTTGGTGTATGTGTCTTTAGTGGCAAGCCTCCTTTATATTATGAGAGACACTTCTGAGCCATCTGACAGTTTTCCAGACATAATCTTTTCTTTCATCTAGTGTGTTTTAACTATGATGCTGCCACTGGAATTTCTATCTCAAGCCACAAGTACTTATTCACAAAACACTATGACAACTGTTTTTCCATTTATTGTACAAGTGTATATTCATAATCTTAATAATTTAACCACTTACAGTATTGCTTTGTAAAGGGAATTCTAGAAAACTGACTTAAAATGACATCTAAGCCTTGCAATTTGGGGATCTGATCCCAAAGGAAGAATTCATTAAATTGATGTTAAATGTATTTGCTCTTTTTTTAAATTTAGAATATCACCATAATCATCTAAAATTTTATTATTTCTTGAGGTCATTTAAAGCTAATGTGTCTTCCCCAGATAGTATTTTGTGGATCAAAAAACGTCAGAGAGAGCATTCCACAATGCAAAGGATTCTGGAAGGACTAGAATGTAAAGAGACTCCTGCTTTACTGAGGGATATTTGGGAGGGGGCATCAAATTCCCTTATATCACATATATTAATACATACTTGTTCTAGAAACTTCAGATAATACATAAAATTAAAGAGGTGAAAATAAAATAATAAATAATGCTGCTAATTGGAGATTACTATTTCAATCTTTTGGTTCATTTCCTCCCAGATCTTCTTCTTAAGCCTTATTATATATTACATTCAATTCAATTGGCTCTATTATCATTTAATATTATAAGTATTCCCTTATTAGGGATATTTTGTAAGAAAGATAAGCCATCATTCAGCCAACAAGCCCACTGTTGCAGTACACTGATACTGTCTGGGGGAAGGGACAATATCACAAGAAGTCACCAGCCCCTTGCACCTTCATGTTCATGGCTTTAGATTCCCTTTTCCTTTATTGAACTTGGGAAGATTCCCTGGAGGAGGGCATGGCAGCCCACTCCAGTATTCTTGCCTGGAGAATCCCCACGGACAGAGGAGCCTGGCGGACTGCAGTCCATGGGGTCACCAAGAGTCAGATACGACTGAGTGACTAAGCACACACACAAGTACGCACGCCTGATAAAATGAGCACAGGAAAAAAAGAAAAATAAGAATATGACCCAAGTGAAATATACCAGAAGTGAGTACAGGGCAGTCCCTGCCCTCAAAAGAGAGACCTGTAAACAATTAATTGCATAAAACATGTAAGGACTTAAAAAGAGGCATATACAAAATGCTATGGCCATAAAAAGTAGACAGTGTTGACCACTCAGGGGAAGTTTCATGGAGGAGTCAACATCTGAGAATTTGGAGCGTTTTTTGTTAGTTACGTTGTTAATTGCTGGGTTTTTGGATATTAAGACTAAATTTTTTAAATATTTGCAAATTCACAAGAAATCTTTGTAATCTTTCCCCCAGTAAATTCCAAGAACTGAGCAAGTCTGATGTGTAGAAACCTGCTGAACCACACCTGAATTACACACCAACTGAGTATTTCCTGGTCTGGGAATTTTTTCCCAAGAGCAACTTTGGATGGGGAAGAAAAGAACATGAGGGTACCTGGCCTGAAGGGATGGGACAAGTGTGAGCATGAAAGGCCAGAACCATCTCTGCCGCTCCCACACTCATCTCCTTGCCTTGCATTTCTGTGTCCCACACACACTGCAACAACACCTCCACTTGTGCTCTCTGGTCCTCTGAAATAGGCAATCTCCTTTCCCTCCAGTAAGTTCCCAGAATTTATGGGAACTGAGAAGAATTCATTTCTTCCCAGCAAGAATGTAATTGTATTGAGTCCGTGGCTGGATCAGGGTTTGAGGCTTAACTTCACTAAGTATACTGTGGGCTCTGAGTGATCCTGGGTGACTGGCAACCTCCTCTGTCCTCACATTTCTGCCCAAGGAAACTTGCTAACTCTGTGGGTGAAGAAACAGCCACAAGCGAGTAACAGATGCATCCCTTCTGGCCACACTGACCCTACAGAGTCTTCACCTCAGATCTGTTTCTTGCTTTTACATGGCAGCTTGGATTTGACATTTTCTGAACGTCCTAAGGCCACTACACCCAGAACTCTGAGGTCTGTCTCATGTTGGGGGAACTGGGCTGGGACAGTGAGGGCCAGATATGTAGACTTTAGAGTGCTCCCCAACCACCCTACCTAAAGTAACCCCCACTCCACGCAACCCACATAGTTAAGTCTGCATTTATTTTCTTCATAGCATGGGTCACTTTCTGAAACTATCTTTTGGCTTGATTTGTTTACTTATTTATTGTCTGTCTTCCTAGTAAAGTATACCATAAGAACAGGAATCTTGTTCCAACACCTAACACAATATAAGACACTAAAGATGAAATGGTATTAAAGAATAAATGAACAAACAAGAGTAAATGTGACTTCAGAAGATGATAAGGATGACATGGTGCTAAATATCGGAGAAAGAATGACATAGGATAACATCTCTGACCTCCAAATCTCACCGTCTAATAAGAAAAGAATAAGAAACAAAATAATTGCAATACGGTGTGAAAAGCATAATATCAGACATAATACATAAGTGCAGAGATAGTACAGAGGAAGAGGCCTAGATATTTTCGGAAGGAAGTAATTTCCCAATTTAGTTTTAAAGAATTAATGGAAATTTGCCAGGTGGCTAATAAGGGAAATCCTTTCAAGAAGGCCTCTTGGATCATTATTCTGACCTAAACATTTACCTCATTTCCCTTCGCCACGGAAACTTGGGGTTAAAAATACCCTTTAGGATCATCCAGTCCAGCAGTTTTTAAAGAGGACTGCTGCAGTTTTAAAATACGTCCACAAACTCTCTGACGCTCATCCCTTCTGTGGAGCCTAATGCATTTCCCTTTGGATGTGGGCTTAACTTAGTCATTTCTAATGAAGAGAATGTGGGAAAATGATAAAGCCTGACTTCTGAGGCTGGGTCACAAAATACACCGTGGTTTCCATTTTATCCTATCTTGGATCGCCCATTCTGGAGGAAATCAGCTGCCATATTGTGAGGACTCCTAAGACAAGTCTTCTCAGGTGGTTCTGCTGCTGCTGCTGCTACTAAGTCACTTCAGTCGTGTCTGACTCTGTGTGACCCCATAGACGGCAGCCCACCAGGCTCTTCCATCTCTGGGATATGGTGGTGCTAGTGGTAAAGAACCTGCCTGCTAATGCAGGAGATACAGGTTCAATCCCTGAGTCAGGAAGATCCCCTGGAGTAGGAATTGGCCACCTATTCCAGTATTCTTGCCTGGAAAACGCCATGGACAGAGAATCCTGGGGGGCTACGGTCCATAGAGTCACAAAGAGTCAGACACGACTGAAGAGACTTAGCATACACATAAGACAATGCAGGGAGGCCTCTTGCCCACAGCCAGTGAGGGGACCTTCCTGGAAGCAGACCCTCCAGCCCCAGTTAAGCCTTTGGATGATGGCAACTATGGTCAAGATCTTGCCTGCAAGCTCGTGAGACCCTGAATTCCCCAGCTGAGCTGCTCCCAAATTCCAGACCAACAGAAACTGCGAGATAATAAATATCTGTTGTTTTTCAGCCACTAAGTTTGGAATGATTTGTTACATAGCAACAGATAACAAGTATGAGGATCTCAGATAGTATGTATTTATGTGAATCATAACTCTTTATAGTCACTGTATTAGAAATAAAAAGTGAGTTCAAAATATTTGTGTATTAATTCATTTAAAATAATCTTAATAAATATAGTATGTTAGCATAAATAATATTTTATGAAAAATATTTTTCCAAACAAAAATTGTTTAGAAGAATGGCATCACTTTACATTTTTACAAATCTTTTTTTTATGTTTGCTTTAATGGAAGATAGCTCTATTCTTACATAGACTTTTGTATTTAAACACTTGTGAAACTACTGATCTTATAGCTTCTGTAAACTCCACTATACCCTGGTAAGAGAGTAAGAATGAAAGTCACTGACCTTGTCAGCATTCTCTGTAACACCCGTGACATGTAGACGCACAATCATGCTTAAACATGCTCAGTGACTGGAAACTCACTAGTTCCCAAGAAAGCCCACTGCTCCCTCCAAAACCTTTCTATAGAGTTCCTATCTCGGCCATGCTAGTTTTCTCTCTCATTAGTCTTATGCGTTCTCCCTAAGATTATTCAGAATAAGTCTAATCATTTATTTAAGGCTAAGACCATCTTACAGCATATTTTAAGAGTTATTCATAACTTTACGGAGTACATAACTTTACAGAATACTGTTGCCCATGTTTCCTTAAAAAACAACTTTAAGATAATCAGTTCAATTCTTAACAAACATCTCAAAAGAATTTATCGAGTTATGCCCTTCTGCCAGTTCATCTCAAGATCTGCCTGTGATCTTTTACCAGACACAAATATCCTTATAACGGCCGTTTTCAGGTATTAGACTAGCAGAACTTACAGACTTCAAGTATCTGGGATGGTAAAATTAAAAGAACACTGAGGGGCTACCCTGGTGGTAGAGTGGATAAGAACCTGTCTGCCAACAGAGGGGCCACAGGTTTGACCCCTGGTCCAGGAAGACTTCACGTGCCGCTGGGCACTAACTAAGCCCATGCACTACAACTACTGGGCCTGTGCTCCACAGCCTGCAAGGAGCAACTACCCAAGCCCGTGCACCTAGAGCCTGTGCTTCGCAATAAGAGAAGCCGCCGAAATGAGAAGGCCAAGTACCATAAGGAAGAGTAGCCCCTGCTCACCACAACTAGAGAAAGTCTGAGAGCCACAATGAAGACCAAGTGTGACCAAAAATAAAATATATAAATAAAATTAAAAAAAAAAAAAGAACACTGAAAACAACCACTGCAATTCAAAAGAGAGATTTCCCTTTTCTGCTTAAGGGCCAGCCTTCTCATTGCGTTAGTCATCCAAGTTTTGTGTTTTAAGTGCCTCCTACAGCGTCCTGAAAGCTTCAGGCATATTTCCACATAAATAAGCTGAGCTTAGCTATTCATCAAAATTGTCCACTAGGTCCCTGTTTAGAGGTGGCCTGGGAAATGACGTCTGCTGGTTTGTGAGGGTAGAAAGACAACATTTGTGGCTGGTTCTGAATCACAGAAACAAGTTCTGGAAACATCTCCAAAAAGAAAAAATGTATCCAGAATAGAAAATACAGTTTCTTCTCATGTTAATCCTGAACTCTGGGAAGAAGAGCAGTGCTCAGTCAGACTTAAAAACGGAGTTTAAATCCTCTTACATTCACATGAAAATATTTGACACACGTACCAGAAAGATGGTACTCTGCTTATGGGAATGTAAATTGGTCATTATGGAAAACAGTATGAAAGTTCCTCAACAAATTAAACATATAAAAACTATTATATGATCCAGAAATTTTACTTCTGGGTATACATCCAAAGGAAATAAAATCAGTATCTCAAAGAGACATCTGCACTGTCACAGTCATTGAAGCATTGTTCACAGTAGCCAGCATACGGAAACAACCTAAGTGTCCGTCAACAGATAAGTGGCTAAGGAAATTGTGATACAGATGTGACAAAGATATATAGACACACATGTATAAAGTGTAATACTGCTCAGCCATACAAAAGTAAGAAACCTTGTCATTTCCAACAACATGGATATACATAGGGGACATTACCCTAAGTGAAATAAGAAAGACATACCAGAGAAAGACAAACGCTGCATGATTCTACTTATATGTGGAATTTAAAAAAATGTTGAACTCATAGAAACAGAGAGTAGAACATTAGTTACTAGAGGGTGGGGAAGACAGACAGATGCTGTCAAACAGTACCAGCTTTCAGCTATAAGATGAATAAACTCTGGGGATATAACCTACAGCATGGTGACTAAAGTTATTAATACTATACTGTGTACTTGAAATTTGCTAAGAGAATAAATCTTAAACGTTCTCATCACACATACACACAAAATGGTAATTAGGTGAGGTGACAAGGTGTTAATAAATCTAATTGTGGTTAATATTTTACCATGTATATCAAATCATCATGATGTACACTGTAAATATCTTGCTATTTTGTCAACGAAACCTTAATAAATATGAACAAAAAAAACATGAATTTATGGCTGTAAAATATCACATTGTATCTGTAGTATATAATAAATAGCATATACTATTTTATTTGTCAACTATGCATATTAAAACTGAGGGGAAATGAATAGAAATAAAATTATAAACAAATACAAAAAACAAATGAAATGAATCTATCTAAATGCCATTTCTAATATATTCAATCTCCTAAATTAGAAAGATTATAAGATTTATAGAACTTTGTACTGTCCCTGAAAACAATCTAAATTAATATTACACAGTTCAGAGGATTCATTAAGCCATTTCTTGTGTTCTCTCAGTGCATAATAGAGAAAAGTATGAAATTAGTATTTTACTCTTAATAGTACCAGCTAACATTTATTGTTTATTACATCAAGGACTGTACTAGGTACTTTTTAGCTTTAGTTCATTTAATCCTAATAACCACACCAAGTTCTCTTGCTATATCCCTTTTATAGAGAGGAAAACTGAAATTTAGAAAGCATACAGCCAAGGTCACAAAACTAGAAAATGGCAGAGAACAAATCTAAAACAATGACCTATGAAATGCCAAAGCTCAACCTCTAAATCATTGCAGTATAAAATTCTGGTAGCATGAAAAACCTAATACATGTGGATAGGGATGATAATTATTTACAGTTCGATCTTAGAAAGGATGAACTAGGAACTGCTGGCAACACCCAGGACCTCACAAACAGAAGGACCCTTTGATTTCATCATTACACGCGCATCATTAGAGGACAGGAAATGACCTTCTAGGCATGAGGGAAAAGCGGTTGGAGATATGTGAAAACTGGCAAGATGAGGAAATAAGCCGCAAAAAACTGGTTCGACTGCATAAGAGTGATACTGATTAGAACCATTTGTGCGTGCTCCATTTACATTTGTACTGCAACACAGCAGGCTGCACAGATTTTGTTTTTTTATCATGTATGTTTTATTTTATAGCAACAAATTCTTCCCACTGGACCTCTCACATTTGAATGTAGAGAAGCAGCACGCGTGGACTTGGGTGTCATCCTGACCTAGGTCTGAAGCTTGGGGCATTATTTATTGCCAGTGAAGCCTTGGGCAACCTGTACAAACTCTAACCTCAGTTTTTTCACCTGTAAAGTGAAGGTTAAAAAAAAAAAAGGAAGAACATGTTTTAAATATCATATAGTACTTAATACATGTAAAACCACATGGCACTTTGTTAACTATTATTTGCATTGTGATGGTGATTAATAAGCAAGGCCATTTGAGCATTGAAAACTTGAAATGGTTTTGTTTTTCTAATTAGACAAAAGCATTGTCCTCACCTCCCTCCATTTTGCAGCTGTTTCCAATTTATAGTCCCACCTCCTTGCCCCCCACCCCCATGGTGGGACTTCTGTATCCTTCAGCAAATACAACAACTCACTAAGAGAAGCAACAAGGATAAAACAAACAGCGGGTGGAGTAACAGAAGAATGAGAATAAAAGGAAGAGGCTATTTTTAAGTTTATAAAACAACCTCATGCCATGCAGCAGAAATAGATCCAGCATTGTGAACAGAAAAGGAAAATGTCTTTGTGGGCTTCCTGGGGAGAAAGGAAGATAATTTATTGCAGTGAACCATCCAGAGATGTTTGGAGAGAAGGCTTCATCCAGCCCTTAGACAACATTCCCATCATGCCACACATAAATATCCAGGGTCCAGATATAACTGAACTGACTTCAACCAAGAGTCAAGACATCTAAACCAGAAACACGTTAACTGAAGGTGTATTCTATGGGATTTTATACATTTGAACAAGAAGACCAAGAGATACAGTTCCAGGGATTGAATCAGGCCTTAAATATATGGTATTAAATATGAATAAACTAGAGATAATAGCAGAGACCTTAAGCAAAGCATGTAGGAACAAGTTAAGTGCTCAGTAACCTTTGGGAAACTCTAATCTCTGATATTTCGTTTGTTAAAGGGGAGGAGAAATAGTTCACAGGATCTCAGCTTAGAGGGGAGACTTGGCTGGAGAGCAGTCGGGTTGAACACCTGAGCCTGTTGAGAAAAAGAGGGTGCTTCAGGGGGATAGAGCACAGAGCAACAGGGACCCCTTCCAAGAGCCTGCAACTGAGATCTTCACAAAGCTGTTATTTGTGTTTACAAGAGTATTTATTATGTTTATTTGAGATTTATTACAGAAGAAGAATATTGGCAATGGACCAACTTCTAATGAATAGATAATTGGCAAATCACTTATCATTGACTCATTGCTCCTGAGGAAACTGTTTAATCTTATCACTTCAATCTGTCAATAAAACATGAGAAAGACTATGCCCTCACTCTACACCTGAGTACTACGAGAAGTGTGCAAGATGATCACTGCCCTTCAGGAGAGCAGCCACTCAAGCACCAGTGAATTCTTCGAAGTCCAACTCCACTCTGGTACCACAACCACTGTGGAGGAAGAAGGAGTGACTGGTGAAACCTCATTCAGTAATTCAAAAAGTAAAAAGGGAGAGTGAGAGGGTGAGAGTCCTGAATGACCTGAGGTATCAAAGGGATTTGAGACAAATTATGAAAAATAAGAGCGAAAATACAAGCCAAAGATGGAATCACAGTACAATATTTAGATAATAAAGAGGAAAACATCCCAACTGAGTTTTGCAGTCCAGTTCAGTTTAGTCACTCAGTCGTGTCCGACTCTTTGCGACCCCATGGACTGCAGCACGCCTGTCTATCACCAACCAAATGCCTACATAAAAATAGCAGTCAGTTAAAGCTGGGAAGGAAGTAAAGAAAGAAAGGGGGGTGAAGAGTTAAAATTAAACAGACAATGATGTTTTTGAACTGTGGTGCTGGAGAAGATTCTTGAGAGTCCCTTGGACTGCAAGATCAAATGAGTCAATCCTAAAGGAAATCAACCCTGAATATTCTTTGGAAGAGGCAGGGGATGTGATGGTTAGATAGCATCACTGACTCAGTGGACATAAATTTGCGCAAACTCCAAGAGATAGTAAAGGACAGAGGAGTCTGGCTTGCTATAGTCCATGGGGTCACAAAGAGTCAGACAAAACTGAGGGACTCAACAACAACTACAAATTTTTATTCCTTTTCTTTAAAGAAATGATTTCAAGTCATTGCTTACTTTTGACTTTTTTAAACTGCCTTACAGAGCCACAAAGCCAAGTATTTGGTCATTTTAATGGGAAATGTATTATAAAGGTGCTAACTGAAGGATGGTGATTCGTGATGAGTTAAAGAAAATGATAACCCAAGAGTAAGGGTGTATCTGATTTGATCCTGCCCTGTCTAGGGAGAGAGACACTGGGACTCATTTCTATCTGGACTTCCACTTTTTTACTTGAAGAATGAACTTTAGTTTCTCTTTGGCATATCTGAACTGCCAGCATCACTCCTCTTGTGCTTTAGGGCCAATGTTAAGCAAAATGAAGGTTACTTGAACACAAGCACTACTATACTGAGACAGTCGAGCTGAAAACAGAGATGGCTACTAAGTGACTAAAGGACTGGATATGCTGGACAAAGGGACAATTCACACACTGGGTGGGATGAAGTGAACAGCGAGAGATTTCATCATGCTACTCATAACAGTGCACAATTTAGAACTTATGAATTGTTTACTTTTGGAATTTTTCCACATAATATTTTCAGGCTGAAATTGACGATGGGTAACTGAACATACAGAAAGAGAAATCGTGGACAAGGGGGGGACTGCTGATTTTGTGAAGGGTTGGTTTTGTTTCTAAGTAAGCATATAATTGCTTTTTTCATTTCATAATATCCCCGAGGCTGCATGGATGACAGCACTCCCTCCTGCCCCATGCATTTGAGCCTTAGCTTTGTTCTGAGGACTGGGTTTCACCTCCATCCCCACTACCCATCCCCTCACCAGCACCACCCTACTCCCAGCCCCATGCTCCTTCTGCCAATGGCCCAGGTGAGCTTCCACTCTCAAAGTGGCCCTGCTTCTTGGCCTCCTGCTCCTTCAGGGCAGGCCTCTGGCTCCTGGAAAATTGGGCAATGCCACCATAACTGCTGGACCAGCAGGCCATTTCACTGCTTCCTTTCTCTTTCCTTTTAAACCCTAACCACCCTACTCCCTCGGCTCCTGTCCGTTCCACTCCACCCTGTTCCACTCTATCACAGACTCCTGTGCCTTTCCTTTACACTGAGCACAGGTTCTAATTCTGTATCAGTTTACTAAACTAATGGAGGCAGGATTCATGTCTACTTAGCTCATGGTCACATTTCAGCATCTACTACCAAACTACCATTCTTGGCATCTAGATGACACGCAGTAAAACGTGTTAAATGGATGCGTGAGCAAATGGCTACTATCCCCATCCACCCGGCTGCTCATGCTGCCTGATCTCACTGACTGCCTCAGGCGACTCACTCGTGGTCAGCCGCAGCCTGCACAACAGGACAGTTTATTCATTGTTCCTACAGCTTGGCACAGAGGAAACATTCTACTTATGAGTCAAGTGCCACTAGAAGGACTGTTGCCTCAGGAAACCAAGGGCCACATCTCTGGGCAGCCTCTCGGCGACTGTCCCTCTCTCAGCTTCAGAAACAGGAGTGAACTCACCATGTGCCAGAGGGAACCCACTCTCTGCAACTCCCACCATTCTATCAGAAACGCTGTTGAGCATTTTAATCCCTCCAACTCCTTCCCAAGAGGCCAGTGGACCACCTCGCCTGCTCCTTCCTGATAGTGGGTCCTCTTCACCAGAAAAAAATGAAATGGCAATGTGTTCAGAGTAATTTTAAAGGTTTCTGTGATTTGTGGATTAGCCATGTCTAATAAGCTGTTGTTTATTAGGAAAAAATAATGTGTTTTTTTCTAACCAAAATGATCCACATATATTAGTTACGAGCTTTTTGGATGAGACATGCTAAAACAAATAATTATCTTTCATGCTAATGCAGTGAAAGCAAAATGCCCCAAACTCCAATCTATCATAGGTATTTTATCCAACTCCTACTCGAGATCTTTAACTGATTTATTTTCATCCTCAAGAAACATATTGATGCACATTATCTAGTAGAAGATTTAAAAGGCTGGCATGAATTTGTTCTAATTTCATTTGCTACCTATGATATCTTACTCCCTCACCTACTACATTTTATGTTTCAATATATTGAGTTAATTTTTCAGTTTCCTCAGATTTTACATAATTTCTCAGCATGAAGAAAAAATGATTAAAATATGTGTTAATTGCTCACAAGTCTTTCATCTGATCCTGAGAACTGTATTTGCTTCTCTTTAATCCTCCCTTCTTAAGTACACCTCTAAGAAGTGACTTCATGCATCTTGCAACACACCACACCCTTTAAATAAAGGGGAGGCTTCCACGGGATGATGACTAAACCCTACACTGCTCTGTATAATGCGACCAGAGCCCTTATATTAGAAGATAGCCATCTGCCATTGCCTCTTACACAATCAGCTCCTAAAGCCACAAAGTACGACCCACATGTCTTAGGCTCCATATCACAGCATGAAAAGCCACAGGATTTTCACATTTGTTTAACGTCATTTTAACCAGTTGTGAACTTTGCTTCTCACCTTACCAAGAAGCCCACTGCTAACCCCTGTGGAGAATGCCCAGGGCTCGGGACTCGGGACCAGATGACTTCATTCCACATTGTTGTTTCTACACCTGCAGAGCTCATCTTAGCAAAGATTCTTCTGTGTGAAGTCACCTTTTCCCCCTGTCTTTACCTTTGTTCCCCAATATTCATCAGTTCTTTTAGCAGAGAAAAAAGAACTGTCTAGCAAAACTTTAAAATTTGCTACTTGATCCAAAAAAAAAAAAAAGCTGGCAGTACAGGGGTGTGAACCTGGATTAAGAATGTAGTCAAGCAAATGACTTTTCATTTCTTTTATCCAACTTTAGCTGTGAAAAAATACAGTAGAGAAATAATACAGGGAAGAACAAACAAATATAATTGAAGTTATAGTGAGTTGATTTGCCCAGTTTCTTGGCTTTTTTCCCTTATCACTGGCCACTCCTCAAATAGCCTTTAGTAGTTCCTTCTCATCTCTTTGACCTCTTTTTTTTAAAAAACGTATATTAATGAGGCTGTTAAAGTGAGACATAATATACATACCATAAACTTCACTGGGCTTGCCTGGTGGCTTAGTTGGTAAAGAATCTGCCTGCAATGTGGAAGACCTGGATTCAATCTCTGGGTTGGGAAGATCCCCTAGAGAAGGGCATGGCAACCCACTCCAGTAATGTTGCCTGGAGAATCCCCATGGACAGAGGAGCCTGGTGGGCTACAGTCCATAGGGTGGCAAAAAGTCGGACACGACTGAGCGACTATGCACAAACTTCATGTTTTAAGTGCACAGTTCAAAGATTTTCAGGAGATTTACCAAGTCACACAACCACATCACTGCCATACAGTTTTAGAACATTTCCATTTCCTCAAAAAGGTCCCTTGGATGTATTTCTTTGACTTAGCAGGGAGCTTAGTCTTTGAACCACTTGTCTTTATACTCACTTCCTAGATGATCTCATCTGGTCTCTACATTTTAAATACCAGATATATATTAATGAGTCCCAAATCTACATCCCCACTCTGAACCTCTCCCCTGAACTCCAGACTCATCTCCTAAACATCTAATAGGCGTCTCAAACTCAGTATGCTCCAAACTGAGTTTTGATCTTTCCCTAAAACTGCTCCTCCCAATCTTCCCTAGCTGGGTAATAGCAATTTTTTATTCCATTTGCTCAAGCCAAACCCCCTGGAGTCATCTTCGACTCCTGACTGTCTTCACACCCCAACACAAAATCCATCAAGAAATCCTATTGACTCTACCTGTAAAACAGAGGCAGAATCCAGCTACTTGTCATACCCAGACTGCTACTACCTGGATGATCTCATCTGGTCTCTACATTTTAAATATCAGATATATATTAATGAGTCCCAAATCTACATCCCCACTCTGAACCTCTCCCCTGAACTCCAGACTCATCTCCTAAACATCTAATAGGTGTCTAATTGCCACCACACCTCTCACCTGGGTTATTGCCAATAGTTCCCTGACTGGTCTCCTGCCCTTGTGCTTACTCTCTGCCTTCTATTCTCCACACAGAAGCCAGAGTAATTCTTTTAAAATTTATTCAGATTGTGTCACAACTCTACTCAAAACTCTACAATGCAGCTATTTTTAGTCCCATATAGTTTCTTTGTATTTTGTTGCTTGAGGAGAAGCATTGGGGCAAATTTCGGACAAAAAATATCAAAAAACCAAAAAAAAACTTTGCTGCCGCTTCTGAAGATTCTGAAAAGCCAGGGGCAAAAACTGAATGTTGGGAGCAAAAGCAGGGTACAGTGCATGCCCTCTGCACTCAACCCCGCGAGAGGGGTGGGCAAAACACCCAAGCCATTTCTCTGCCGGACACCTGGCCACACTCTTACCCTCACCCCACATGAGAAACAAGCTCGCCCTCCCCCAGAGAGTGAGCAAGCCAAGGAACTTCTTGTTTGTCCTTACTACTCCTGCTATAGCTGCTGCTGCTGCTAAGTCGCTTCAGTCGTGTCTGACTCTTCGTGACCTCATGGACTGCAGCACGCCAGGCCTTCCTGTCCATCACAAACTCTTGGAGCTTACTCATACTCATGTCCACCGCATCAGTGATGCCATCCAACCATCTCACCCTCTGTTGTCCCCTTCTCCTCCTGCCTTCAATCTTTCCCAGCACCAGGGTCTTTTCTAGTGAGTCAGTTCTTAGTATCAGGTGGCCAAAGTATTGGAGTTTCAGCTTCAACATCAGTCCTTTCAATGAATATTCAGGACTAATCTCCTTTAGGATGGACTGGTTGGATCTCCTTGCAGTCCAAGGGACTCTCAAGACTCTTCTCCAACACGACAGTTCAAAAGCATCAATTCTTCGGTGCTCAGTTTTCTTAGTTGCCCCCATAACTGCTTTGACTTTGACTCCTACTAGTTTCTTCCTTGTTCACTCTGCTTCAGTCTCACCGGCCTCCTTGTTCTTTCTGACACATTTGGTTCAGAATCTTAGCAAGGACTGTTCCTTCTGCCTACAAGATTCTTTCCCAGAAAACTGGTTAAATTCTTTATCTCCTACATGTCTTCCCTCAAAACCTACTTCTCAATGAATCCTATCTTCATCACCCTATTTAAGGCTATAAATTTCCCCCTCCAGACTTAATCCCTCTTACCTTATTCTGCTTTTTCTTGTTATACGGAACTTTCCACCCTTTAACTTGAAGGGCTGCTTCTAAACTTAATATGAAAGAGCAAAGGGCCATGAAGAGCCAAACAATTTTATTAGAGAATGAGAAAGGATATTATCCCCACTGAACAGGAAACTTATTGTAAAGCTGCAGCCATTAAAGTGAAAGTGAAAGTGAATGTGAAAGTGAAGTTGCTCAGTCGTGTCTGACTCTTTGCAACCCCATGGACTGTAGCCCACCAGACTCCTCAGTCCATGGAATTTTCCAGGCAAGATTACTGGAGTGGGTTGCCATTTCCTTCTCCAGCAAATCTTCCCAACCCAGGGATCAAACCTAGGTCTCCCACACGGCAGGCAGACACTTTAGCATCTGAGCCACCAGGGAGCCACCAGCCAGCCATTAAAAGAGCATATCAATGCAAAAGGGTGCAGAGATGGAAAAATGAGACCAATCAAAAAGAATAAAGGGCCCATAAATAAATGTACATTGACATAGGAACTCGGGATATGACCTGCTAGCATCACTAATCATTGAGAAAGAAAAGATTATATATTTAATAACTTGTACCAGGACAACTGGCTTTCTAGTTGGAAAAAGATAAAATTAGACCCCTATTTTACGTTATACACAAAAGAGATCCCAGACGGATTAAGAAACTAAACAGAAACACTTAAATCTTAAGAGAAAATACAGGAAATATGCTTATGACATCCTGGTAGGAAAAGTTTTTATAAACAAGACAAAAAATCATACAAACCATGAAAATAAAGGAATATTTGACTATACTACTATATAAAAGCATCTGTATAATAGTAGACGCAATAAACCACTTTCAAATGAATGCCAACATCTAAAAGATGATACATATAATTGGAAAAGGACTGGTTTCCACTATTTATATGTATTTTAACCATAAGTAATAATTTAAAAACAATTTTATGGAAACACTTTCAAGGTTTAAAATAAAATTTAAATGTTGGAATATATAAATGGGTAATTAATTCACAGAAAAGGAAATTTATCTGGCCAGTATACATATGAAACATATTCGCAATTAAAATGATGATACTCTCCTAGTGGCTCCACAAAATATAAAATCTGATAATACAAACTGTAATTCATAAGAATGTAGGAGAAATGAAACTGTTATACTCCCTGATGGTGTTTAACAATTTGGACAACAATTTGACAATATCCAATAAAGTTGAAAACTCATGTATTGTACCACACAATCCATCCATTTTTAGAAACTAACCTAGAGAAGCCCTCTTATATGCACACAACACTGTGTATACCATATTCATTGCAGCTTTGCTTGTGATTGCAAAAAAAAAAAAAGGAAAATAATTTAAATGCCCAGCAGCAAGAGAAGGTATAGATAAGTAGTGATGTAATAAACTTATCAAAACAGTAAATTTCAAAAACATAATTACAATTTTAAAAAAATCTATCTATAAAGCCATATATTTAATGAGCTTTTTAACTATGTTAATTTTTATAAAAAAGGAAATACTATTTTTAAATATAAACACATCTACATAAATAGATAAAATACATATGATTTGCAGTGAATCATAAAAATAGCCATAACTTCCCACCCCTCCTAGAGATCCACTTTTACAGGGTGACTTTACCATTCCTTCCACCAAGAAGTGAAGTCTGTTTTTCCACCCCTCGAATCTCATGTCATCGTGACTCTCATTTTCACCCACAGAATGCAGTAGAAGCAATAGTTTGCCAGTGGCTAAACGCACTTCCATTCTACTCTTCATCTCAGAACCTCCTAGTTCTAGAGAATAAACTTGGTCTAGCCTGCTGAGTGATGAGAACTCCATGGTGCAGTCAGCCCTATCACCCTTGGCTACAATCAGCTAACCACTAGACTCAAGAGTAGAGCTGTAGTAAGACAAACGAGAACCCATGTGACCTGCCAAATGACCACAGACACATGAGCAAGCCTAGGTCAGATCAGCCCAGCCTATCTCAGGTCAGTAGCATCATCCAGCTGACCTGCAGACTCATGAGCAATAACAAGGGGTTGTTGTTTTACATCACTAAGAATTAGGGGTAATTTTTCTGTACAGCAGTAAATATGGGATGCATATGTTATCTTCAGTATAATGACTTCAAAGGAGAGAGGGAAAGGGAGACTATGAAGGGGAGGGAGACACCTTCACCTTTTACACTTACTTTCTTCAGGATTTAGAAGTCCTCAAATCCTATGATAAATCTGGACAACAGTAACACAGGGGTCTGTTATATTCGTTTTAGAATTAATCTGAAATATTGCCTAATTGGTTTAAAGAAGCATGCTACCATTCTTTCCTTTTTTGTCATATGAATATGGTAGAAGCTATAGTTTTTCCAGTAGTCATGTATAAATGTGAGAGTTGGACTGTGAAGAAAGCTGAGCACCGAAGAACTGACACTTTTGAACTGTGGTGTTGGAGAAGACCCTTGAGAGTCCCTTGGACTGCAAGGAGATCCAAACTGTCCACTCTAAGATCAGTCCTGGGTGTTCTTTGGAAGGAACGATGCTAAAGCTGAAACTCCAGTACTTTGGCCACCTGATTCGAAGAGTTGACTTATTGGAAAAGACTCTGATGCTGGGAGGGATTGGGGGCAGGAGGAGAAGCGGACGACAGAGGATGAGATGGCTGGATGGCATCACCGCCTCGACGGACGTGAGTTTGAGTGAACTCTGGGAGTTGGTGATGGACAGAGAGGCCTGGCATGCTGCAATTCATGGGGTCACAAAGAGTCAAACATGACTGAGCGACTGAACTGAACTGAGACATGACTAAAAGATCTGGTTCATCATGTGGTTCTCATGTAGACTGGCTACACAGAAATTTGAAAATATTAGATCTAGACTTTTGTAATTGACGTCATGAGCCATTTAATTCAGACTGACCAAATATTATGGTTACACCTCATCTGCGGTAGCATATAAACAAGAGTTAAGAAAAATATCAAGCCCTCAATTAATCAGAACTCAATAAACAAATTTTCTTTTATGGAAAAAGTCTATTTTTAAAAGAAAACTAAAACAAGCTATTATCAAAGATATTCTTTAATTTTTAGATTAAGTCCTGGGGTTGGCACCAATATTAAGATAGGAGAATGGCTGTACACTTTTGAGAAATATTTTCATCAAAGGCTGAGATAAAATGTGTTTCTAGCTGATCTTCACTTAATCAAAAAATTAATTGTGCATCCCATCCAGTGATGCTGCTTCTATTGAACAGAATTATTTTCAGTTTGTTGCAATATAATTCCAAAATCTAAAAAAAAAAAAAAATGCATATTGTATGTGTGGCCTAGTCCCTTCACTGTTCACCTGAAATTATCATAACATTATTAACTGGCTATACACCAATACAAGAGAAGGAAATGGCAACCCACTCAAGTATTCTTGCCTAGGGAATCCTGTGGACAGAGGAGCCTGGTGGGATGCTGTCTATGGGGTCGCACAGAGTCAGACACAACTGAAGTGACTTAGCAGCAGCAGCAGCATACATCAATACAAAATTAAAAGTTAAAGAGAAAAAAACTTTAACTTAAATTAGAAGGAAGGCCTTTTATGATTTAACTTTGAAATATGAAGTTGAGGCCAAACTTCTGCCTTATCACTTTTCCTAATTTGTATACAGTTACTTGGAATGGAAAAAAAAAAAAAACTCATTCTGTGTCATTTCAGTGAAGCCAAAACTCTCCAAAATTGCAAGGACTCCTCTCTTTTGGAGACAATGAAGGTCTCAGGAGAAGTGAAACTACCATTTTTAAAAAGAACCAGGAGTAATCAAATATTGTGCAGTTTTTTAACTGTTTTTAAATATGTTGAATTTGGATGTTAAGTGAATATTTTGTGATTCTTGTAGGAATTGTTTTAAAAAATCTGCACAAAACTAGGCCTATCCATAAATCCCTAGCCCCAGGGCAACCAGTTGAAAAAGTTTCATTAATCTTTACAAGTTAAAGGATTTCTAAGGAGGTAGTGCCCCTGATTTGGATAGAATCCATTCACCACGTTCAAATTTAATGAAGGACAGAAAGTGAAGGTGAAAGTCGCTCAGTCGCGTCTGACTCTTTGCGACCCCATGGACTATACTGTCCATGGAATTCTCCAGGCCAGAATACTGGAGTGGGTATCCTTTCCCTTCTCCAGGGGATCTTCCCAACTCAGGGATCAAACCTAGGTCTCCCACACTGCAGGTGGATTCTTTACCAGCTGAGCCACCAAGGAAGCCCAAGGAAGGATAGAGTCTGTACCTAACATTCTAGGTGAAAACATAAGCAAGCAATGACCAACCTCTCTGCCGTTTAAAGCCAGGAGCACAGGGGCTTCCTTTTCAGGGGAAATAATGGGAAAAGTGGAAACAACATCATTCCAGGTGGCAAGAGATGAGGAAAGGAAATTTGTGGCCAAAAGACAAGGTCAGAAAAGAGGATTTGGAAGAGAGTTGACCTGAGACAAACAAAGTAGAAAGTGTATGGTCTGAAGTCAGTCAAGTCATATATGAGCCAGACTGGCAGAATAAGTCATGTCTACATGGAGCTAAAAATGAACCAATTTCATTTGCAAACAGAGCTGCAAGGCTACCTCATTCATATTTATTTACTTATTAAGTATATTAAATGCCCCTTTCTTTCTGCTTCTATTGCTGTCCATAAGTGATTATAAATAGTTTTTTGTAAGCCTTTTAGGTTTAATTTCTAATAAAGAATGACTATAGAGCTATAAAAATTGTATAGCTGAAGGTCAATATGGCAAAATAAACCAAATAGCAAAAGCACCTATCCCAATATTTGAGAAAACAAAAATCAAAAACATATATCAATAATATTTGAAATTTAAATAGTGCTTAGTATGTACCAGGTGTTATTCTTAGAACTTCATACATATTATCTTATTCAGTAACATAATACGTTTATGAAAAAATACTATTATTATCACATTTTATAGATGTAGAAACTGAAGTATAGATTTTAACTAGTAATTGGTAGGCCTCAGATATGATCACAGGCAGTCTAAATCCAGAGCTTGTGTCTTTAACCACCATACTATTCTCCTCACGAACAGAGAAACCAGGTGAACAAGCAATGTGAATAGTAAGAGGAAAAAGAGTCCTCAGTTGCCATTCAAGGAAAGAATCTAAGCTTTTGCCATAAACTTTGAAAAGAGGCATCTAAAAAAATTAAGAAAGAAATAAAAAGGATTGAGAATATGCACTAATCCTATTCCCACTTACCAGAAACAATACTGAATTAACATTTTGAATCAAACAAATCCAGAAAATTATTGCTCACACCCCCACAAAGAAAGTTGGTGATTAGTGAAACAAAGAAGTGTAGAGGCAATGTCAGGAGGAGGTAACATTCCTGACTTCACCATTTTCCAGGGCTCTGTGAAAAAGGGGAAGTTGAATTAAAGCCTGAGACAATATGTTCAAAAATAAAATACATTCCTAACGAGTTTACTCTTTATTATAGAATGTTGAACACAATCTTATATTAGAGCACAGAGCTCAGGTCTTCCAATAAAGACTGCATGTAGCTCCCATCTCAATATGCAGCTTATAAACCATACTCGATGGAAGAAAAACAAATCTCAGATAAGGTGGCAAGTGTCCAAAAGAACTTACCTACATCAGAGCAAACTGAAGTTCAGTCCACATTAAAAATGAATGAGATAAAAATGAATCACATTGCAATGGCCAATACACAAACACATTCACAGAGGATGAAACAATAAAATGAGATGAAAGAAGAACTTGCAGGGTTAAAAAAATGAATTGAGCACCAAAACTACCACCATAGTGTATAGGGGGGGTCTATAAACTATGATCCCTGGAACAAATCCAGAACACCACTTAGTTCTATAAAATGTTACTGGCACACAGTTACATCTGTTCATTTATGTATTATCTGTGGTTGCTTTTGCACTGTAACAGCAAAGCTGAGTAGTCACAACAAATCCATGTGGCTAAAAAGCCCAAATATTTACTAAGGGGGGCCAATACCTGCTCGAGAAAATAGATCCATTATAAACAAGCTGGCCCTCCTGTCCTGTTGTTTCCTGTTCTACCTTGAAATTGAATGTGCACTGCCATAAATGCTGTATGAGCTGATAGATCACACTTTGAATCACATTATTACATGCCTTGAAAAATGTACACTTCTTACCCTTAGTTTAAGCCAAGCATCTTTGATAGTATACAATTATATAACTGCTAACATTTATTTAGCACTGCATGCTAGGTACTATTGTGTTTTTATAAGAATACAGAAAAATTGGTAACGGTGATATATAAATAAATAACTTCTAGGCAGTATTACATTAGTGGAAAATACTTCCCTGTTGCTTAATAATTCTCCTTCATCAGTTCAGTTCAGTTCAGTTGCTCAGTCGTGTCCGACTCTTTGCGACCCCATGAATCATAGCACACCAGGCCTCCCTGTCCATCACCAACTCCCAGAGTTCACTCAGACTCACGTCCATCGAGTCAGTGATGCCATCCAGCCATCTCATCCTCTGTCGTCCCCTTCTCCTCCTGCCCCAAATCTCTCCCAGCATCAGAGTCTTTTCTAATGAGTCAACTCTTCGCATGCGGTGGCCAAAGTACTGGAGTTTCAGCTTTAGCATCATTCCTTCCAAAGAAATCCCAGGGCTGATCACCTTCAGAATGGATTGGTTGGATCTTAAAAAAATGAGGAAGGAGAAAAATCAAGCTCAAAGTTTTCTACTTTCATAAACAATTTTTATTGAAAGCATCTTTGTAGTAAATAGTTGAGATTTGTTGACTTTATTAATTTTCAGAAAACATAGCAGTCTGCAACCCTGATTATTGAGGATTTATAATTATTTCAAACAGTTACAAAGTACAGTATAAAATTACGTGCTTCTATTTTAACTTTGGAGCTTTCCAGGTGGCTCACTGGTAAAGAATCCACTTGCCACTGTAGGAGACACAGGTTTGATTCCTGGGTAAGGAAGATCCCCTGGAGAAGGAAATGGCAACCCACTCCAGTGGGTTTATGAACAGTGAAACCTGGCACTACAGTCCATGGGGTTGCAAAGAGTTGGACATGAGTTAGTGACTAAGCACAGCACAGCAGCACTTTAACCTTGGCTAGGAATAAATAGAAATCACATTTTATTCTCACTAGCCATTGAATTGAAATTTATAACATTGAGGAAAATACCCTAATAGATTAACTTGCTACCAACTCCTTAAATCCCAAATGAAAGCTTCCACAGTTCCTTTGGGTGTTTCTTATTATTGAGCAGATGTTAAGTTTACTTATTTGAAAATAATTATAAAGTCTTGTATAAAAAGATTCTTCTCATCTGCAAACTCTGATCATGTGATTGTTGCCCGAGGTATTTTTGAGAATCCTAGGATAGCATCCAGGATCAGATAAAATTGCCAAAATCAATTAGCAATGTCTGTTATGGGCATGCGTGATTTGGACCATACTGTATGTTCATAATTTCTGATAGTATGAAAAGGAAAAGGACTGATTTTGGAATATTGGATATTGATATTCAAGGAACAGGGGAAGGAAGGGGGAGGAGCAGCAGAAAACTTTCAATGGCATCATCATGGACGCTAAAAAGAGTAGGTCCAGGAAGATGGATAACAGACGTATTCCTTGAGATAGGTATATTCCTTGACTTGACATGTTGTAATTCACTGGAGACTTTCCTTCAAGTGATTTCAGCAGACTGATGGAGCAGAAACTTAAACACAGAGACTAAGGAAATAAGGGAATGGATGCAATCTACATATTTCTAAAAATCTAAGATTCCTCACACTTCACTCCTCTCCCTAATATATAATAACACATGTTTGGTTCTGGGATTACGTCTTTGTTCACAATTATGCATCCTGAAATTGCAGTTTCTGGTTATGTCCTTCTGGTATATCCAAATTGCCATTATACTGTTTTTCTCTATAAACACAGGTAATTCTGGGAGCCTGTCTTACATTATTTTGATGACATCTCTTACAACTACTTTTCCTTTTCAGCTAAATTAATTACTTTTACTTGCGTTAAATAGATTTTCTGTTTCAATAATGTGAAACATACCATTATTAAACAATATTTACAACTCCAAGAATATCAGATTAACATTCATAATGGTTCTCTTCAATTAAAGCTCAATAATGAGTTTTGGTTCTTCAATATCTAATGTATTAATCAATACTTTAGGTTTTCAAAAACCTATTTAGGATATGTAAAATCCTGAAGTACTTCATCTAAGTCATACTGCAGTGAAAAAAGGAGAAATAAACGTGATTTCTCCATGCAAATGTTCACTAAAAATGTAGATAATGTTATACTCAATTTATGAGTCACAATACTAAAGACATAATGGAAAGAATACAACCAGATCCAGGGGCACATCCACGTTCCAGTGTGCCACACCTCACTGGTTAAAACCTGGAAATACCAGTGTTTCCACTCACATACCAAGGCTTGTTCTAGGGAAAGAAATGCACACAATGTTTCAGACAAATCTGATTTTACCACACTTTTATATACTTGAAAGAAACAATCATACCAGAAGTCAGAGAAATGGAAAGAAGCTGAGTTGAGGAGAAATAAACCAGGAACAGAGCTGAGAGTCCTGACCCAGAATCAGTTATCTACTCTAAAACTGATGAAAATGACTGACTTGCCATGGTTCTCACTGGTTTTCACATCTAAAAAAATGAGAAAATAGAGGTTGAAAATCTTCAAGGTTCTCTCCTGTTCAAATACCTGATGGTCTCATGAGTCTACAGTGATTAGGGCAGCACTCTAAGCTATCAAGATAAAACAGAACACAGAAGATCAGCTTCAAACTCAGGCAAAAGGAGAGGAACCCCCATTTTAAAGATTAGGTTTATGGTTAGGCCATTTAAGGGAAACTGGCATATAAATTCACATAGGAACAAATACTGGTCTGTCCTCTGTGTGTTTTTTAAATTGCAGGTGTATTACGAAGGTAGGTTAAAATTTTCCTGTATAATCAAATCATCTGTGTATAAGTACGGATGAAGGAAATGCCAGTCTGTTACATCGTGAGTCATTAAGTGATTTAAGCTATATCAATAGCTTGTGTAACAAGAAAAAAAAATCCACTGTTATTAAACAATAGGGAAAGATTTGTATCACATAATTTAAAAGTCTGACTCAAAGCCTTGTTGTGGCCCATATTATAGACTACCAGTTCATTATTTCCTGAGCACATCTCTCTGAAATAAGATTACTAGTAAAATTTTTTCCTTTTATTTTTATGTCTAGTAAATATTAAGTCTTCATGTTTGGGGCAGTTCTTAAATCCAGGCCAGTCTAAAACAGTAAAAATTTCCATTCTGACAAGCTAGTCATTATTCATTCTCCAACTGAATCTTAAAAGAACTCTATCTCTTAGCTTCATCCTCAATAACCAGTTAAGAAGGTTAATCATACACAAAATATAAGGGCAAATCACTTTTTTCTTTCAGAATCACCATGTGAAATCCATTTCTGAACCATGTATCAGGTTATAGTCTGCATTTACCAAAATGTTAAGAGTACCTCATCATATTTGCCATTTAAGTAACAATCATTTATTCAATTTTTACTATGCTCCAATTGTGCCAAACATTTTACATAAATTATCTCACTTAACCCTCACAATAATTTAGGGGGTAAATATCATTATCCTCATTTTACAGTTGTGTCCGGCTCTTTGTGACCCCATGGACTATAACCCACCAGGCTCTTCCTGTCCATGGCACTTCCCAAGCAAGAATAGTAGAGTGGGTTGCCATTTCCTTCTCCAGGGTATCTTACCAACCCAGGGATTGAACCTGGGTCTCCCACATTGCAGGCAGACTCTTTACCATCTGAGCCACTAGGGAACCCCAAGAAAACTATATTGAAGGAAATGAGATGTCAAAGTAGCGAAGCCAAGCTTTGAAGTCACTTCTCTTAACTTCTGTGGGAGCAGAAGGGTGAGAGATGGAAGGTGAGTTAGTTATTAAATTCAAGAGAATAAGAACTTGCTTGTTCTAGTAAAATCAGGAAAGTGAAATTCTAATTACTTGGTGGTGCTTTGGAATACCCATCAGGCACTCAATAAAACAGTGACTGACAGCTGATTGATCAAACCTGGCATTCAATAGGATTATTATCAAAGATGAGGCGAGTTTGGTTGTGATAGCAATTGTGTTAAGTAAGCAGAAAAGATGCTATTATCCCTATTTTACCAAAGAGCAAACAGAAGCTCAACTGGTAAGTAATTTACAGAAGGCCACGCAGCCTGTAAGGAATGAAGTGCAGACATACAGGACTTCCAGAACCAAATGCAGTGTTGTATCCACAGTGTCACACAACATCTCCAAAGATGAGGCTCTGTTTAATTCAGGGAGGGCTCTACCCACTTCACTTGTGGCTCACCTTGACCGTCCTGTTAGTTAGTTCAGTTGCTCAGTCGTGTCCGACTCTGCAACCCCGTGAATTGCAGCACTCCAGGCCTCCCTGTCTATCAACAACTCCCAGAGTTCACTCAAACCCATGTCCATCGAGGCAGTGATGCCAACCAGCCACCTCATCCTCTGTCGTCCCCTTCTCCTGCCCGCAATCCCTCCCAGCATCAGGGTCTTTTCCAATGAGTTAACTCTTCACATGAAGTGGCCAAAGTATTGGATTTTCAGCTTCAGCATCAGTCCTTCCAATGAACACCCAGGACTGATCTTCTTTAGAATGGACTGGTTGGATCTCCTTGCAGTCCAAGGGACTCTCACGAGTCTTCTCCAACACCACAGTTTAAGAGCATCAATTAATTCTTCAGCGCTTAGCCTTCTTCACAGTCCAACTCTCACATCCATACATGACCACTGGAAAAACCATAGCCTTGACTAGACCGACTTTTGTTGGCAAAGTAATATCTCTGCTTTTCAATATGTTATCTAGGTTGGTCATAACTTTCCTTCCGAGGAGTAAGCATCTTTTAATTTCATGGCTGCAATCACCATCTGCAGTGATTTTGGAGCCCCCCAAAATAAAGTCTGACACTATTTCCACTGTTTCCCCATCTATTTCCCATGAAGTGATGGGACCGGATGCCATGATCTTTCCTTTCTAAATGTTGAGCTTTAAGCCAACTCCTTACTCTCCTCTTTCATCTTCATCAAGAGGCTTTTTATTTCCTCTTCACTTTCTGCCATAAGGGTGGTGTCATCTGCATATCTGAGGTTATTGATATTTCTCCCGGCAATCTTGATTCCAGCTTGTGCTTCTTCCAGTCCAACGTTTCTCATGATGTACCCTGCATACAAGTTAAATAAGCAGGGTGACAATATACACATACTCCTTGTATACATGTACCTTGACGTACTCCTGTTCCTATTTGGAACCAGTCTGTTGCTCCATGTCCAGTTCTAACTGTTGTTTCCTGACCTGCATATAGGTTTCTCAAGAGGCAGGTCAGGTGGTCTGGGATTCCCATCTCTTTCAGAATTTTCCACAGTTTTTTGTGGTCCACACAGTCAAAGGCTTTGGCATAGTCAAAAAGCAGAAATAGATGTTTTTCTGGAACTCTCTTGCTTTTTCGATGATCCAGCAGATGTTGGCAATTTGATCTCTCGTTCCTCTGCCTTTTCTAAAACCAGCTTGAACATCTGGAAGTTCACAGTTCATGTACTGCTAAAGCCTGGCTTGGAGAATTTTGAGCATTACTTTACTAGCGTGTGAGATGAGTGCAATTGTGCGGTAGTTTGAACATTCTTTGGCATTGCCTTTCTTTGGGATTGGAATGAAACCTGAATCTGAATGCAGCATCTGAATCTGAATAAGCATCTGAATGCCGAGTTCCAAAGAATAGCAAGGAGAGATAAGAAAGCCTTCCTCAGCGATCAATGTAAAGAAATAGAGGAAAACAACAGAATGGGAAACATTAGAGATCTCTTCAAGAAAATTAGAGATATCAAGGGAACATTTCATGCAAAGATGAGCACAATAAAGAACAGAAATGATATGGGCCTAACAGAAGCAGAAGATAGTAAGAAGAGGTGGCAAGAATACAGTCCTTTTCCAGTCCTGTGGCCACTGCTGAGTTTTCCAAATTTGCTGGCATATTGAGTGCAGCACTTTTGCTACATCATCTTTCAGGATTTGAAACAGCTCAACTGGAATTCCATCACCTCCACCAGCTTTGTTCATAGTGATACTTTGTAAGGCCCACTTGACTTCACATTCCAGGATGTCTGGCTCTGGGTGAGTGATCACACCACTGTGATTATCTGGATCATGAAGCTCTTTTTTGTACAGTTCTGTGTATTCTTGCCACCTCTTCTTAATATCTTCTGCTTCTGTTAGGTCCAGACCATTTCTGTCCTTTATTGAGCCCATCTTTGCATTAAATGTTCCCTTGGTATCTCTAATTTCCTTGAAGAGCTCTCTAGTCTTTCCCATTCTGTTGTTTTCCTCTATTTCTTTGCATTGATCACTGAGGAAGGCTTTCTTATCTCTCCTTGCTATTCTTTGGAACTCTGCATTCAAATGGGTATATCTTTCCTTTTCTCCTTTGCTTTTCGCTTCTCTTCTTTTCACAGCTCTTTGTAAGGCCTTCCCAGATAGCCATTTTGCTTTTTTGCATTTCTTTTCCATGGGGATGGTCTTGATCCCTGTCTCCTATGCAATGTCACGAACCTCTGTCCATAGTTCATCAGGCACTCTATCAGATCTAGTCCCTTAAATCTATTTCTCACTTCCATTGTATAATCATAAGGGATTTGATTCAGGTCATACCTGAATGATCTAGTGGTTTTCCCCACTTTCTTCAATTTAAGTCTGAATTTAGCAATAAGGAGTTCATGATCTGAGCCACAGTTAGCTCCCAGTCTTGTCTTTGCTGACTGTATAGAGCTTCTCCATCTTTGGCTGCAAAGAATATAACCAATCTGATTTCAGTGTTGACCATCTGGTGATGTCCATGTGTAGAGTCTTCTCTTGTGTTGTTGGAAGAGGGTGTTTGCTATGACAGTGCGTTCTCTTGGCAAAACTCTTTCCCCTATTCCCAAATAGTCTGTTAAATTATATATTTGTGACTAGATGCAGCACCACTCTACTGCCCGAAGGAGATGAACTGAACGCTCCCACCCACAGACCCTGGAAATAAAGTGTTTATACACGATGAGGTAGTCATGTTATTAGCACTTCCATATGACAGAAGAAGCCACTCACTCACCGTGAGCCCCTGGAGTTTATAGCAGGCTTCACATTTGGAAAGAACATTGTAAATATTTGCTTAAATAAGTGATTGAATAAACACAAGCATAGGGACCACTTTGCTTTAACCAGTGGTCTCCAGGTTAGGCAGTATGAATCCCAAGGGTTATACCATGTGATCCACTAGGATATGAAAAGAAAATATTAAAATTTATACAGAAAGTTTTTATATCATCTTTTTTTAAATGTCTATGTTGCCTTATAATGTATAGGATATTTAGCATAGTGGTATATGTAAAAATTTATGAATTAAGGTGTAAGTATGAGCATACAAACATTAGGATATCATTATACAAAAGGTTTTATTGATGGGGGTACATAATTTTGTAAAAGTTGGAAACTTCTGGTGGAGATCAATTCAGTGGTTTTGCCTTCTGTGAGCCCCACAAGAGTTTCAAAACATGTTTTCCTGTGGTTCTCAAATCATAGTGGGCACATGAATCATTTTGGTGGCTTGGTTAAAAAAAATTAAAAAAAACACATTACATGGTTTCAACCCCAGATATACTGACATAGACCTGTGGCAAGATCCAAGAATCTGTATTTTTAACAAACAACCAGGTAATTCTGCAACAAGTGGCCTTGAGGCAAGCACTATGCCACATGGCTGCAGTTGACTGAGGCATTCTCCCCTTCTCCCCCCATCACTTATCAGATACCCTGATATAGTTTTGAGAACCAAAGAGATAAAGGTTCTCCTAGGTTCTCCAAGCCTATTGGTTATAAGCTTAATGCCTTGAAGAAAAAATATGATTGTAATAATTATAAAATCAGCTACCATTTACTGAGCACTCACTCAGTTTAGGTTATTTCTAATCACCATAATCCTACAAGGTTGCTATCATCAGCCTCATTTGGCAAAAGAAGAAATAGGTCTTGCTAACAACATTAAGCCATTAAGGTGTTCCATTACTTTTTCAAAAACCTTTAAGACTCAGAAGAAGCTTTACAATTTTTCAACAACCCACTGTCCCACTCATGCGTGGGAGAATTGGGTTTAAAATCTTGAGCTCTGTTTACATTCAGATTCACATGAATCAAGGTTGCTAAGAATGGTAGTTCTGGTTTCCTCTACCAGCCACTACTTTTCCTTTGCCAGCCACTACTTTGTCTTCATTCACAATGAACTCAGAAAGTCCAGAGATGGCTTTTCTATACCCTACAAAATATTCTTTCCACGTGTGTGCGTGCTAAATTGCTTCAGTCATATCCGACTCTTTGCAACCCTATGAATGGTAGCCCACCAGACTCTTCTGTCCCTGGGATTCTCCAGGCAAGAATATTAGAGTGGATTGCCATGCTGTCCTCCAGAGGATCTTTCTGACCCAGGGATCGAACCCATGTCTCCTGTGGCTCCTGCATTGCAAGGAGATCCTTCACTGCTGAGCCACCAGGGAAGTTCCATTCTACCATAAACAAAGTTTAATTAAAGAAAATGACTCAAATACAAATGCTCTGAAATATTTATGTAAAATTATCCTTCTCATGCCCTCAACTACCATCTTTGAAATGGAAGATTTGGGCTAACCATGTGCTCAAATCAGTCTATTCCAAATATTAAAAAAGGATAATTTACCACTGCTTTCAGCAATATAGGAGTCATTTATTTAAAAGACTTCTTGGGGGACTTCCCTGGTGATCCAGTGGTTAAGAATCCTTCTGTCAGTGCAGGGAACACCGTAGGTTCCATCCCTGATTAGGGAACTAAGATCCCATGTGCTATAGGGCAACTAGAGAGCCCGGGCCACAACTACTGAGCCCTCATCCTCCAGAGCCCATGCTGCATAGCAAGAGAAAGCCCACAAGATGCACCAAAGACCCAAGGCAGCCAAAATATAAATAAATATATATATAAATAAAAGACTCCTCTGGGTCTCAGTGCCAGAGCTGTCTTCCACCTTCCACATCTTTCAACATGGATTCATCTGCTTCCCATGTTAAAGCAACTTAGTCACTCTTGTGAAATCCACACTACCTTCAACTATTGTGGTTTTAAGGCATGAAGAAATGAAGTAACTTAGTACTACCAAGATCATGTAAACTCAAAAATCCATTTCCAAAAGCCATATTAATGACAGTCCTATCTTCTCTCTTAGATCACTTACTTTGAAGGAAGCTGTCTTGTTAGGTCACTCAAGAAGGCCCACTGACAGGTTGAAGGCAAAAGGTAAGGAACTGAGGCCTCCAGCCAATTGCCGTGTGAATGATCTACCTTGAGCCAGTGATACACCATCTTAGAGGTAAACCCTTGAGCCCCAGCCAAGCCTTCAGATAACTGCTGCCCTGGAAGACACTGCAACTGCAACCACATGAGAGAACCTAAGCCAAAACCATCCAGCTAAGCCACTTCCAGATTTCTGACCCTCAGAAATTATGTATGACAAATATTTAAGCTTAACCATAAACACACACACACCCCAGCAGTAACACTCCTAGGACTTGCCTCTGAAAGAGAAAGCCCAAATTACCCTCTTAGAAATTTGTCCTGGAAAGGAATCTGGCGTGACCACCAAAACAATATTTTATAATTGTTTTGTTGCTTCCTGTCCCTATATAATCAACCCCCAAATAGTTATCAAGAATTAACATACCCCAGGACTTCCCTTGGACTGCAAGGAGATCCAACCAGTCCATCCTAAAAGAAATCAGTCCTGAATATTCATTGGAAGGACAGATGCTGAAGCTGAAACTCCAATACTTTGGTCACCTGATGCGAAGAACTGACTCATTGGAAAAGACCCTGATGCTGGGAAAGATTGAAGGCAGGAGGAGAAGGGGACGACAGAGGATGAGATAGTTGGATGGCATCATGTACTTGATGGACATGAGTTTGAGTAAACTCCGGGAATTGGTGATGGACAGAGAGGCCTGGCATGCCTTCCCAAGGCATTCCACGGGGTCACAAAGAATTGGACATGACTGAGCAACTGAACAACTGACTGACTGACTGAGGACTTCCCTGGTGGTCCAGTGGTTAAGAATCTGCCTGTCAATGCAGGGGAACTTGGGTTCAATTTCTGGTCCAGGAAGATACCACATGCCAAGGGGCAAATAAGCCAAAGAGCCACAACTACTGAAGCCCGCATACCATACAGCCCATGCTCTGGAACAGAAGCCTGCGTACAACTAGAGAGGAGCCTCCACTCACTGAAACTAGAGAAAGCCCATGCATAGCAATGAAGACCCAGTGCAGCCAAAAATAAATAGGTAAATTTAAAAATATTGTAATAATAAAAAAAGAATTAAAATACTTCTCCCGTCTTACTGCATTTCTGGATCCAATCAGGAGGGGTATGGCAAGTGCCGGAGCAGCTGTGGGTCTAGTCCGTAACCATAAACTCATTAAGTGTTGGCCTCTTACACTGACCATTCTCACTCTATTCACGAAGCTTATGTTTAAGTAGCCTACAGCTATATCCAATCTACCCACAATAAAGACAGTGTGAGCACCAACCAACCTCCAAGCTCGAGGAGCTTCTTAGAGTTGGCCTTTGTGGTCTTTTGGTGTGATATTCAAGTTACTGGGCCATTGGCTCTATTTTACTCTATTGAGAGTCCCAGGAATTAGCATAAACAGGTGTCAAAGATAAACTATGTATTTTGTATTGTCCCAGATGGTAGCAAGGAAAATTCTAATTATTCAGACAAGGAATCTGTGGTTCTTTGGACCCAAATGATACCTTCTTGTGACTGTAACTATGACCAGTAAGTTCTTTGGCTGGTGCATCATGCCAAAGTAGTAAGATAAAGATCAGCCTTGTTTTTCACTTGCTCATATGGGCCTGGGGGCATATTCTCACTGCAGAGTTCATTCTCTGACTTCAAAGAGAATTCTTTTGTGAAGAAGTGACGTATTTCGAACGGAATGAAACTAAACAATGCAAGTAGATAACGATGGTTAGAAAGACTTCTTTTTTAAACTTCCTTGTCTATGTTTTGCAAATCATAGGTTTTTAGTTTGAAATCTGTACCTTGCACATGAAATGGCCCAGATACAATACAGTAATCTTCTTGATAGTGGATTTGCCTTTTTCCATTTCACTGTCCTTCACTGAATGCAATTTGCATTGAGTTTCAACAATATGAGCATTTAGGGATTCATTGTTTTTCAATTTTGTGAACAAAACGCAGAGCTTGAAATAACTTCTGTTGTTTTTTATTTTACTGGGTTTTTTTGTACCATGAAACTTTCTTAATTGCTAGAACTGGATCTTACAGGAGCCATGTTGCCCTCCCTTATCATGTCACTGACACTCATCTACACCATTCCAAGAGCTTCCTAGGTGGCTCAGTGGTAAAGAATGTGCCTGCCAATGCAGGAGACTCGGGTTTGATCCCTCGGTCAGGAATATCCTCTGGAGAAGGAAATGGCAACCCACTTCAGTATTCTTGCCTGGGAAATCCCACAAACAGAGGAGCTTGATGGATTGCAGCCCATGGAGTTGCAAAGAATCAGACACGACTTAGCAACTAAATAGCAACAACACCATTTCAAACAGATGCAGGTTGAACCATTCTACCACTAACTTGGGCTTCCCTGGTGGCTCAGACGGTAAAGCGTCTGCCTGCAGTGCAGGAGACCTGGGTTCGATTCCTGGTTTGGGAAGATCCCCTGGAGAAGGCAATGGCAACCCATTCCAGTAGTCTTGCCTGGAAAATCCCATGGATGGAGGAGCCTGGTAGGCTGCAGTCCATGGGATCACTAAGAGTCGGATACGACTGAGTGACTTCAATTTCACTTTCACCACTAACTTAGCTATGGGATGCTGGACCTCAATTTCCCCAACTTTGGAAGTTCTGGACTACATGGTGTTAAAGGTGCTTTCCTATGATAATATTCTTTAATTTTTTTTAATTTAAGAAAAACTTGTGAAAATTAACCTTTATATTTAGTTATAAAACTTAGGTAGAATAAAAATAGTCTGGCTCAAGATACTTCCCAATAACCTATCAACATTTCCTTTAATTAGTTGTGGCCTTTCAGAGATGTCAGCCTCTTCCTTCACCCTCTGGATCTCCCACTTTCTAAATGTGTTCTTTGGTTGAACAAAGATAGACAGTTGGAAAAAAAAGAACACTAAAGCACTGCAATCAGTATACTAAGGTAGTTTCTAATCTGGCTATGGCCATCAAATGTGGACTGTGGGGAGAGCAGAAGTGATAACTGGATGTACTGGATGTACAGAGCCATTCTCTGTTCATCAAATATCTTCTCCCTCCTTTGAAAATATGACACTGTGAATTAGGATTCCAGTCAATTGTCCTAATCATCAGAGGCCACAAACTGACCATCTACAGTCTTTCTGTGGCTGACAGAGATATCTTCTTTATCCTCCACATTCTGGAAGGGCCAACCATCCCGGCTTGTCTGGGACTCTGTTTTAGCAAAGAAAGAACACCTTGGTCCTGGACCAACCAAGATGACTGATCATTCTATCAAAAATGTTGATGCAAGAGTATTTTGTTCTTTTTCTTTTCTTAATTTTAAATTAGTTGCCAAGATTTAAATGTCAGGTGATTTCACAGAAAAATCCAGATTTCTGGCTTCTCTTTAAAAAATGAAATATCTGGCACCAGATTCTCCTTCGTGGCAACCATCAGCAGGAGCTGAATGACTACTGCCCCTACACACAAGATATGTTATTTCTAGGGCTCCACTGCCCTGCCACTCCAAACTATTCCCCCAGAGTGAGGTGAACACCAGACCTTCATCAAAACCCTCAGGCTGTTGTTTTTCCTATGGTAAAGTGGAAAATGAAATACTTCCTATGTCTACATCTCAATCAGAAGGAGCAAAAAATGAAAGATCTACCAACAGGAGAAAACATATTTTTGTGTGCGGAAGTGAAGAATATTCCTACCTGTTAATAGATCTGACCCTCCACATGTGGTACACAACCTACTGGCCCCTCCAGGCACTGAAGTCCTGACACACACAACGGATTCTGTCATTTATATTATAGTTGACGGCTGGTGACGTTAGCAGTATCTTGACTCGAGAATTTGGCAGTGACGGCCAAGGTGCTCAGACTACTAGGAAACATTATTAAACTTGTCTTACATGCCTGGTCCTTCCTGACAGGAGCTCAATTTCTCTCATTGCTTCTGCCTCATGTAAAAATCAGATAACCCTTATTTTCCTCACCAGGGATTTCTTGAGTTTCAGCTTCTCTAATTAATTTTTGTGCTTCATTAATCTTGAAGTCATCAAGGCTCTAAGCAAACACATATAACCTAGGGCTGGTAATCCATTTTAATATTGTTTCACATGGGAATATTTATAAAATGCCATCTCTTACATTTAAAAAAAAAATGGCAAACTTTACATTCTTGTCTGTGTTTCAGGAAGTTAATTATCATCTATAAATAACAAATAAGCTACCAACCGGAGGGAGCAGAGATTCTTAGCTCCATACAGGCAGGGATGATGCTCTTTTTTGAACTCATTATTTTGATTTCAGAAACCAGTACATGTCTAGTCCACAGTGAGCCCTTGAGTAGCACTAATTGAATACATGAGTGACTGAATAAGTGAATGTTGCCGGAGAAAGAGTAAGTTTTGAAGTGAGGAGGATATGAGGTCAAATCTCAATTTCCAATCCCAGCTTTTCCTCTCCCGAGCAATTTCTCTGAGCCTCAGTGTCCACAGTGGTGCAGCAGAAATTTCTGTGCCCTGTAGGGAAGCTATGAGGATTAAAAGAGAGAATGTTCCAGGCCTAGCACACAGAAGGTTCGCAATAAAGAGCAGCTATTTAAAAAGTCCTTTGAAAGGGATATTGGAGAGAAAGAATGAAGAAATCCTTAAGCTATTTTAAGCATGAAGCACTTAAAAGGAAGAATTTAAAAGTTGCAGACAGTTTCATGTTTCCTAAATTTGATAAAATACTATTATTCTTAAAATTACAATTTTAAATTGTGTTTAAGTTTGTCTATATAGTTGAGCAGAGGCTCCCCAATTATCATTTCATACATATTCTATAGTTTGATTTTTAGTGTGTAAAACAGAGAAACCAACAGCATGTATAATTGCAACAATTAAATATTTAAAAGCATGCAATGTAAGGTTAAGAATAGAAAGACTGGATTTTATCTTTACAAAAAAGTAAATTAAGTTATATATATACATATACTGCACTATGTGATCTGATGTAAATGTTGACAGTATATTTTATAAAAATAGATTCATTACTAGATCTTATCAAAATAGATTCATTACTAGATTTTATAAAAATAGATTCATTACTAGATTTCATTTTTATTGTTAAATGAAATCTAGTAATGAATTTCTTTCTTAGCCAGCAAAAATCTGAAATTCTATCCTTTTAATGAGTCTTTCCACAGATTTGAGTTTGACCACTGTCCTAAGTTGAAAATAAAATGTCCATGACCAGTTATGAAAAACAGTGCTCAGCTGGATGGATCTCACACTTTTCTTGTAGAGCTATAGGCATAAACAGTTCCACTCTGCAGGGGAGCTCAGATCATGGCTTTACTGAGCTTGGTTTGTCTGAAATGCTATTCATCACATGTTGCTGTATCTTTGAGAAAACATGATCATTTCCTGAAATTTTATGAACGCTACTCATCAGTACTCTGTATAAGAGACTCTTGACTATTTTACTTGTATTTAGGGTGACCATTTTGCCTTTCAGATATGAAGTTGAAAACTTTTTTTTAATCACCTATTTCTCCATCCTTATTACCATAGCTGCATATGGTAAATTGGCCTTCCACATTCATTTTAATCTCTTTCCAATGGGCCTTCCTGAGCTGCAGACACTGGAACACTAAAAGCCACAGCTCCCAGACCTCCTAGAAGCCAGGGTTTTATTTGAATTAATAAACATTAATCAGAAGTACAGCAATGAGAGCTGGAAGATCAAGTTTGCTGGTGGGCAAGCGTCAATGTTTTGCTCTATCTGCTGGAAAGCCTGGAGGGGTGGTATCTGGTTTTTCTGGGGCAGTGCTAGCTCTCTGATACTGACAGCAGTGGTCTGGTCTCAGAGCCAGTGGCTGGCACCTCAGCTTCCGTTCAGCTAGAGATTTCCTGATTGAAGTGTAGTCTCTCCTTCAGTAAGGACAGTCATCGTGTGGCTTTCATGGTTGTCCGTGAAGCTCAACATGGAGGCTATTTCTTCAGCCTTCTCAGTGATTCTGTGAGCCACAGATTTAAAGCTGTAATTAACCCCTTTCAGCTTAAGCTAGCTAAAGTGGATCCTCTTCTTCGCAACCGAACCCTAACAGATATAACCTTTCGTTCCTAACCACTGAAATCTCTTCCACTCTGAAATCGACTAGTAGGAGGTAGACCTATTTGTTCAATCAGTACATAGACGATGTGCTTGGAACTGTTCTAGACTGTGGGGATACCAAGATAAATAAACATACTGAATATAAGGTTGAGTGCTCAGACAACATTCATTTAAGGAGGAAAGACAAAAATTCACCATGTGAACAAATAAGCTCATGTCAGAGATGTATGTAATGAAGCAATGAAATCAGAGTAAATGATAGTAACTCTGGCAAGCGGTGGAGGTGGGAAGAGGGTGGCGGAGGGGGTCTCATACTGGATAGTGTGATCAGGAAGGAAGACCTCTTTGACATTTAAGTAGAGACCTGAGTAACAAGCTGAGATCCACCACGTGATGACCTGTGAACAGGCTCTAAAAGAAAAGAGGCGGAAAGGTGAGAATGAGCTCAGGACGTGCAAGAGAAAGTTAAAAGGCCTGTGTGACTGGAGCTTAATGAGCTCAGAGGGAAAAGGGAGGAGTCCATTTCATTTATTCACTCACTCATTAACTATTTGTTGAGCACCTACTATGCACTAGGCTCAGTTCTGGGTGGTTGCATTATAGCAGTGAACGATAGAGACAGAACTTCCTGTTCTCATGGAGGTTTTATTCTAGTAGTGGGGAGGAGAGGAACAATAAACAAATAAATAGGTAAAACACATATTATATTAGATGATGGTTCTCCATCAGGAATTATTTTGCCCCTCAGGAGACATTTGGTAACATCTGGAGTTATTTTTCGTTGTCACAACTGGCGAGGAAGAAGTGGGTGGCTAGTATTTGGTGGGTAGAAAGTGGCAACATCCCTATGTTGCTAAACATCCTGCACGGCACAGGGCAATCCCCAAAAGAAAGAGTTAATCCAAAATGTCAGTAATGCCAAAGTCAAGAAACTTTGTATTAGATGATGAGAGTTATAGAGGAAAAATAAAGAAAGATGAAAGGAAATCCCAGGGGCAGGGTATCAGAGGGTGAGGAACGGTTCAGGTAAGAATGCAGTAGGAATATGAGCATTTGAACAAAAACCTGAAAGAGGCAAGGGAATCAGTAGTCATGTGGTATTTATAGGAAGAACATAGTAAGACAGGGAATAGCAAGTACAAAGGTCTTAGTAATGAGCATGTTTGCAAGACCCAGGAGAGCAAGGAGAACCATGTGGCAAGGGCAGAGTGAGCAAAAAGGAGAGGAGCAGAGATGAAAATAAAAAGGTCACAGGGGCTGTGAGTTTTGGCTTTTGCTCTGAGTGATCAGGAATCAATTACTGATTCAGATCAATTTTAAAAGTTTGGTCAGACACAACTTCTAACTTTACTTTTAAAGGGATTACTCTGGCTGCTGTTTGGGAAATGATCCATAAGCAGATGAGGACAGAAAGCAGGGAAACCAATTAGGTGACATTTAAGTGGATGGTGAGAGGAAGTGAGTTGGTGAGGATGATAATCAAGTTTCTGGAAGAAGTGAAAAGTGTGAGTTGCTGTACATGGAGATGGGGAGAATGATGGGAAAAACAGATTGGAAGGCGGCAGAGATCAGGCATTCTATGTGGGACATGCTGAGTTTGAGACAACTACTAGAAATCTAAATGGAGATATCACAGACTGCAGAATGTGAGTTTGGAGGTTTAGGAGAGAAGTCTGAGCTGAATATGTAGACGATATCTAAAGCCATAGGTGTAAAACTCACTAAGAAGGTACGTATATCTAAGGACTGGAAAGCTAAGCAGTGTGGGTCCAGAGGTGTGCAGAATGTTTATCAAACTGCTTAAATTATATGGTCAAATATTTTGCTAGAAAAGATTAGCTATAATTATAAACTGGAAACCTGCTCCTAAAATGCTGTTTACCCTTCATATATTCATCTTTCACATTAATTCTCGAGAGTGGATAATTATTACTACAAAGTCCTTAAGGAAAGGTAAAAAATAAGATATTTAAAACAACAGTATCATGGATTACTGAGACTGCCTAAAGAATTCCAAAATTGGATCATAACAATCATCTAACCTGACTTCAAAATAGTAGAGATGACAAAATCGAAGACTAGTGGGACTTTAGAGTGTAATTTGCCCAGAGTCACATGACTAATCTGGAGCGAAGCCAGAATAGGAAGCTTAATCTCCTATTTCTTATTCCGATGCTCTTTCCACTGTATCCCATTGAGAAGTCAACTCAAAACAAACAAACAAAAAAACCCTTATGAGATAATGATTTCTGCTGGGGGAGAAATCTGATTTGTGTACAAATATTTGATATCCACAAAGCTCATCCAATAGACAGCTTGCAGCATAAAGCAATGCACTTCTGTGTCTAGAGAAGAATAAGAATCCATCCTGTGTACTAAATACAAGGATGAAACATCAAGGGAAGGTAAAATAAGCCCTCTGGCAACAGACCCTGTTACTCCAGCAGCTGGAGGAAAGTAAGGATGTGAGTCAACACAGGGGTGTAGCTTGGTTAGCCCAAGATTTTTGTCTTTACCCTGTAATAAACAAGCAACACTGAGAAAGCTACTATGTATCCCTGATGGAATATCCCATGGGTGGTTGTGGTGCAACAGTAAGAGGGAAAGTGATTCTGTGCTTTGCCTGGAGAGAACAAGAAAGAATCTTCTTTCGATCCTTGTCCCAAAGCACACACACAAATATACGCATTTATTTCTGTGGAATGAAGAATTGCTAGGGCTCCTGTAAACACAAATGAACAGAAACATCAGAAGGGGAAGCGATCTGGCCCTGTCATCCTGTGAGTCAGAAGTGGAAAGAGGCTGCATGCTAGCCTGTGGTTTAGCCACTGCCCATATCCCTCCTCCGTGTCTGGTAAGCAAACCCAGGGAGACAGAGCAGATCTGGGTCTGGACTAGCCCAGGGTAGCGGGGAGATGAACAAGGGAGCTTACATTAGGGCAGTAGTAACCTACACAGCGCATCCAGGAAGTGCAAATCAAAAAACCTCAGCCTTCAAACCTCTGCTGTTCCAGTTTGCCAAGGTTTTTGAAAACTCTTAGCATCTGTATTCTACAGGACAAAATCTGGGTTGCTTACCTTTTTGTTCACTCTTTTTTAAAATTTCTAAATAAAAGTACCTTTAAAAATATCTCTTTCGGTATTTTTTTTCAAAGTGGGTATGGTTTAAGATTGCTTTCTGGAACTCTATTTACTTCCTTTATTCTATTTAGTATAAGATTATTCTGGGGACAGGAAATATGGTTTAGTAGGAACATTCTGTGAAAAAAGAGAACTACTAATCTCATCTTTGAAAAATCATAGAGTACAATAATCTAAACTCCCTAGCAAGTCCCTTAATGGAAAGTTCCCCACTACTGCCTTCTGGGAAGCAGGGGCTTTAAGCAAGTGACCTGACCCCTACTGAATTATTTTCCCACATGATAGAACTTTGCTAATTTTTTAGGCCATTCTTGGAAAAGTCTTTCCAAATTCTACTCACAATATAAGGCCAAGCTCACAACCTATTTCTTTCCTGAAATTTCTCTGATTGTTCCTCCCAGGCAGTGTGTGTGTGTGTGTGTGTGTGTGTGGTACTTACATTCCTCCATTAGACTGAAATGTCATTAAAAGACAACCAAGGATTCTACTCTATATCACTCAATCCTGTATTCTCTCTCTGGCACCCAACATGGCACTTTTGTATAAAAATAGAGAAATCTCAAATAATTATTGCTAGAAATAAAAGGTGACTTGGCAAGCACACCAAAGGGGCTGTTCTTGGAAGATTATTAACAAGAGTGTGTATGTGTTAGTTGCTTGGCCGTGTCCGACTCTTTGCAACTCCATGGACTGTAGCCCACCAGACTCCTCTGTTCATGGGTTTCTCCAGGCAAGAGTGCTGGAGTGGGTTGCCAGTTCCTTCGCCAGGGGATCGTCCCAACCCAGGGATTGAATCCAGGTCTCCCACATTGCAGGCAGATTCTTCACCATCTGAGCCACCAGGGAAGCCCCCCAACAGACAACAGTGGGGCTATGTAAAAAGGCCTAGAAAGGTTACTACCTAAATGGATATTTAAATGCATTCCATGTCACTGTGGGTGTTTAAGCAGAAAGTGGGTAATAAAACTTAGAGAAGCTGTAGAGGAATTTATATAGCAGGTAAGGAGGTAGATCAGATGCCCCCTAAAGCTTTTTCCAACTGTAAATTTTGGAATGAATTTTAGATTGTTTTACCTTAGGTGAATAATCTTGTTGTACTACTGTCTCCACAGACTCTGCCCCTATAGCTAGCAACTCTAGATTTTTCTCCAAACCACTTGACTAAAACCTCCTCAGTTTATAGCTTCTAAGGAATGCACCACAGAAGCCATCTAACTTTGATGTAATCCCGCCTTCACTTTACTTAGTCAACATGGAGGCCCATGGCTCAAGCCAAGTCCACAGAATTAGCACCTGGAATCTCAACTCCCAACCCCAGATTCAGAAGTTCATGTGCCAGGTTTGTACTCTCCTGTTCTGTGTGCTTGATCTCTCCAAGCGTAAACCAGATCCAGAAGAGAGTCTGAGGATGATTGTTCTAATAGTCGTCGCTGTTGCTCCGTCTTCTCTTTGTCGTCTATAGGGAATACTGAATGGACTTTGGGGCACTGCCATTCTTTCTCAATAATTTTAAGTGCCAGATTAATGGCACAGAAAAGAAAACTGTGTCAGAAAAGTTGAAAACATGCTCCTTGAATATGTCATACTTCCTGATTATCGATGTTCCTTAAGGCAGTGTCATCTTTCTCTGAGGCACAGGAACAAAACACTGCTGAAGTTGATGATGCCTAATACTATACAGGTAAAGAACCTGACTGCAGCGCAGGAGACCCGGGTTCAATTCCTGGGTCAGGAAGAGCCCCTGAAGAAGGAAATGACAACCCACTCCATTGTTTTTGCCTGGAGAATCCCATGGACAGAGGAGCCTCGCAGGCTACAGTCCATCGGGTAGCAAGAATAGAACACGACTGAGCAACTAAACCACTATACAGAGTAAGTATGATTTCAGGCATCAGTGGGTTTGGAGATTAAGTTAGGAAGAGTGTTTCATTGTTGTCTGTTTGTCCATCTTCTAATCATATCATATATCATAAGACTAAGTTAGGGAGAGTGTTTCATTCTCTGTCCATCTTCTAATCATATCATATATCATAATAATGCTAGTTCCTATTTGCTGCAAATGCAAATTTATGTACAGCAAACAATTGAAGTGATGGAAATTAATCAGGACCTAAAGACCACTATGTTACAATATGGTAAGCTGTTTCTATTCTAATTATTTTATGACTCCAAAAGAAAGATTGATAAAGGAAAACAAATACCGTAACAGACCTGTCACTTTATTTTTTACCAATCTGCTTCACAAAATCTTTTTTTGTGAGATTAATACAACTTTCCCCAACTGAATACTATGCTTATTAATATAAGAATATAAGCACCCATAAATTAAACTCTAAAGTATCACAAATTACCTAAAGTAATTTCAGCTAGCTGAAAAACAAGTTCTCCATTTTAAAATGATCTGTGATGTTTTCAAGAGCTTCTTTTCCCTCACTGGGAAAATATGATTTGTCTGGGTATTTGCAGAAATAGTTACAATTCAAAACATCAAACCACCTTCTATGGTAAACAACCCAAAACCCAAAACAAAACCATTACTGCTTCAGCTTCTAAAAAGACTTCTCTATGATACCACTGACAAATTAAAAAATATATTGTGTTGATTCATTGCTTGTATGTGATTATATTGGATAATGTATATCCTAACAGGGTTGTAATGAATCCAGCGAAAAAGCTCAAACCTATATTTTGAGGACTAAAAAACATTTATTTACTTATTTATTTTCTACCTATTTCCAAGTCCTTCCTGATAGTCTTGTACATATCAAATTTAGGTTTCTGTACCTTAGCACATGCTGGTTATACATTAAATAGATGTTGCATCCAATTAAATCAAATACCCACCACACCTGGCTAATCAAACACTGAATTCCCTCTTCTGCTGATCGGAAAAGAAAGAACAGAGGCATCTCACCTTAGCTGCTATAAATCTGTGTTTACACAGGGACAAGGATCAGAATCAGATGAGTTACAGAGTGCTTGATAATTTATTACAAGACTCTAAAGGAAGAATCACATCCCTTCCTCTTCTTGCTGAACATCACTGACCAGGGCATGGAAAAACCCCAAACCCAGCACCTCTGCTTTTTTTTTTTTTTTCACCAGTCCCGCTGGCGTCCTGATGGACCAATTTGGAAACCATAATTAATCTCCTGGTAAACAGAAAATAGGCTCTTGTGCCAGGAGAAGCCAAACCTGAGTCACTCTCTGGAGACTCTACCCTCAGCCAATCTAACTCTACCTCCTCCTCCAGGAGCTGGTGATTTTCAGCAAACAGAAAGGCCTTTCTGTGGTGACAGAGGAGCCCAGTGAAGCAGAGACTGAAATGTCACTGTGAGTGACTGACCACAAGCTGGTGAAGCCCAGGCACATGGAGGGGTCACCATGTCCTAGATTATTCAAATGAAACTGGCTAGAACCCCAGGCTACATGAAATGGAAAACTCAATATCCTTCTCACTTTAATCAGGGATTGGAGGGGAGGAAGACAATGCACCTAGATTTTTCCTTGTCACCTATGGCTCTAACTTAGTTTGGTCTATGATTACCTTGCCGGTGCATGAGAACAACCATTGCTGTTGCCCCTTCTTGCACATGGCCCTGCTCCCTGCACATACACCTCACTTTATGAACTTCCCCAAATACCACTGACTCAAAGTTCTGGGTGTTAACTACTTTTATGGAAGACTCAAGGCAATGGAGAAAATTTACATGGAAGCAATAAAAATAAGAAGATGTGGTACATATAGACAATGGAATATTATTGTTCTTGTTGTTTAGTCACTAAGTCGTGTCCAATTCTTTTACAGCCCCATGGACTGTAGCCTGCTAGGCTGCTCTATCCATAGCATTTTTCAGGCAAAAACACTGGAGTGGGTTGCCATTTCCTTCTCCAGGGAATCTTCCCAACCCAGGGATTGATTCTGGGTCTCCTACATTACAGGCAAATTCTTCTGCCATTTGAGCCGCCACCAGTGGGGGCGGGGGAGGAGGGGGGGGGAGCCTAAAAATAAAAATATTTACAAAAAAAGGAAAAATTAAAGATCCCTGTTCTTAAAAGCCCTTCAACCATCCTGGCCCCAGAAATTTCTTTCTTACCCATTGTCCTTTTCCTCAAGCTCTGGCCTCCTCTGGCCATAACCTCCCCTCTTTCTCTAGGTAAGCCCCTCTCCCAAATTCCTGCCACTTTATTATGTAAACACTGCTTTGATTTCCCTGTTTCCTTACAAACAGTGTCCTCACCATGCACTCTCAAAACATTTTCCTAACAAACATACCTCTTTTCCTAAGAGGAACTTTATGACAGGTGTTCAAACACTATATTTACACACTCCTACACACACAGATGAGCATACACACACGCACACGCACACACATACAACTAGGACTCTCAGAAAACACAGGCAGAGACAGAGCTGTAAAGTTCTCAGGAGCGGTGTCTCAGGTCTGGAATAGAAAAATTGGACAGAATGGGAGGATTTTCAAGTTGCGTGCTTCTCCCTTACTTTTCAAGGATACAGTGTTCACTGGAAATATTAGAGATTCTCACTGCTGTTTAATTGTCTGAGACCAGGGGCACCAAGAAGCCCAGCTCCTGTTCCTTAGGACATATCCATGGTGCTTCTAGTAGTTCAGCTGATCCTTCTCTCTCTGTAGGTTGCAGCTGTTTCAGCCTCTACATTTTTATTCATTCTCCCTGCCACTCACAAACACACCCTTTGCCACCTAGAATGCTCTGAATCAGATCTATTCTTCAGAGTTTTTTTTTTTTTTCTTTTGTATGGAGTCACCCAGATTGTGGCATTTGATTTTATTCTTTTCATTCTTCATTTCTTCTACTTATTCATTTCATTTATGTAGACATTTCCTCCCTGATAGTGATGGAAATTCACTTGAGAGCAAGGACTGTGTGCCCTTTCTTTGTGTTCCTCACAGTAACTAGCACAGATTAAGACATGCAATAGATGCTTAGCAACTACCTACAGGGTTAAATTAAACAGATCACAGGACCTCTGAACCTCAGTGTAATTATCCATAGCGTAATTAACCACAAACATTAACATTAATACACCTTCTAGAGGGCACCTAAGGAAATGTGGGTCCCTGGAAATGATGCGTTCAGCAGATTTGGGTAGGTTCTAATTTTCAAATCTATTATCTACTTTTTTTGTAATCTTGGGCCAGTTACTTAACTTTTCTAAGAATCATTTTTTAAATATGTAAAATAAGAAAAATAAAAACACCTACCCTGCTCAACTCATGTAGTAGTTGTAAGGATTAAGTGGGAATATATATTTGAAAGTGATCTGAGAAGCACTGTGCACAAGACAAATTATTGTAAGTATTAAGATGTTCCAGAGTTTAAAAAGAACTTGAATATTTCATGAAGTAGCATAGATTATAGATTAAAACTCTCCTCATATTTATTATGAAGCATTTTCCTATAAATAAATGCCACTATTATTCTCCAAAAGCAATTTCTTATCCATAAGGGAAGATGTATGACAGCTCTCTAACCTATGCAAATCTTACCTATAAGCAAAGTGTCTCTTGTTTTTTTCTCTTCTAACCAACAATATTTGTTTCATTTCCTGCAGGATTAGCTATCATAGGAAAATCAAGGTAAATAAAAGCCATCTTTGATGCTAACATTATGAAAATTATTATACTCTAACACTCACTACTAAACTATGTTCAATTCAGTTCAGTCGCTCAGTCATGTCCGATTCTTTCCGACTCCATGAATTGCAGCACGCCAGGCCTCCCTGTCCATCACCAACTCCTGGAGTTCACTCAAACTCACGTCCATCCATGTTAGGAAAATGCTTTTAGATGCAGCAAATTTATTTAATACAAAAGACTACTTTTAGAGTTGTTTAAGAATTGACTCACTGGAAAAGACTCTGATGCTGGGAGGGATTGGGGGCAGGAGGTGAAGGGGACGACAGAGGATGAGATGGCTGGATGGCATCACTGACTCGATGGATGTGAGTCTGGGTGAGCTCTGGGAGTTGGTGATGGACAGGGAGGCCTGGCGTGCTGCGATTCATGGGGTCACAAAGAGTCGGACATGACTGAGCGACTGAACTGAACTGAACTGAAATAATATTAAGCATATTTTTATCATAAGAATCTAATGAATTTTTAGGTACTTTAGCCTATAATTCTTCTTTATTTCAGTGTGTATTAGTTTCCTATGATTGCTATAACAAATTACCACAAACTTTATTAATTAAAACAGCAGTTTTAGAGAACAGACATCTGAAATCAGTTTCATTAAACTGAAATCAAGGTATTGGCCAGGCCACTCTGCACGCCTTCCACAGGCTCTGGGGGAGAATCCATTCCCTGCTTACTCCAGCTTCTGTATAGTTGGCAGCATTCCCTGGTTCAAGGCCGCATCCCTTGGATCTCTGCCTCCATGGTCAGACTTCTTCTCCTCTTCTGGCTTCCGGGGTTACAGTGTTGTGTGCTGTCTGATTCTTTGTGACCTCACGGACTGTAGCACGCCAGGCTCCTCTGCCTATGGCATTTTACAGGCAAGAATACTGGAGTGGGTTGCCATTTTTTTTTCTCCAGGGGATCTTCCTGACCCAGGGATTGAACTGGCATCTCTTGCAACTCCTGCATCGGCAAGCGGATTCTTTACCACTAGAGCCACCTGGGAAGCCCTTCTAGAGATTAGAACATGAATCTCTTCGGTTGTCATTTCTAGCCTACCACACAGTTGTTCTCAACCTTTACCAGTCATCAGAATCACCAAGGAAGTTTGTTAAAACAAAGTACTGGGACCCACTCCCAGAGTTTCTGATTCAGTAAGTCTAGAGTGGGGTCCAGGTTTTGAAGTATTAACAGATGCCCAGGTAGTGCTGATGCTGCTGGTCTGAAGCTCACACTTTGAGAATTACTAACTTATGTTCTCTAATGTTTTCAAAATTATATTCATGTTCAATTTTCCCATTTTTGTTGTCAACTTTTTATATGTCTTTTGTGCACATTCTATACAGAAAGCTGAGCACGGAAGAACTGATATTTTTGAACTGCAGCGTTAGAGAAGACTCTTGAGAGTCCTTTGAACTGCAAGGAGATCCAACCAGTCCATCCTAAAGGAAATCAGTCCTGAATATTCATTGGAAGGACAGATGCTGAAGCTGAAACTCCAATATGTTGGCCACCTGATGCAAAGAAGTGACTCATTGGAAAAGACCCTGATGCTGGGAAAGATTGAAGGCAGGAAGAGAAGGGGACAACAGAGGATGAGATGGTTGGATGGCATCACCAACTCTATGGACATGAGTTTGAGCAAGCTCCAGGAGTTGTTGATGGACAGGGAGGCCTGGCATTTTGCAGTTCATGGGGTCGCAAAGAGTTGGACACGACTGAGTGACTGAACTGAACTAGGCACATTCTAACATTGGATATGTTGACAGAAACAGTGCAACTGACACCTCTTTCTCTTATAGAGTCTGCTGTGCTTTCTTCTCTGTATTAGAGCTCTGTAGTTAGACATTTCCAGAGAACAAAAGTTTTCTTCCATGGACTCATTTGACTCTCCCATTGGTTTCAGCAAGAGAAAATATAGAATATATTAGTGCATATTCCTCAGCCTGCCACTCAAGGGCCTCCAACATATGATTTTAACTCATGCCGATAGATCCCAGCTAGATTCTTTGCAGCTCCCCAAACCCCTTTGAACATTTCTTCCAAGAGACTTCCACAGTCTGTGGTTCCTCCCTTCCTGGCAGTTACATTATATGAGCTAATATGGTTGCCATTTTTGCCGACTTTGCTTCAAGTTAGATTCTGTCTCTTGTAGTCAAGGGTCCTGACTAACAACCTATGTGAATGGTAGAAGGACACGTACTCCTTTAATAACTCTTCTAAGAAAAGTGGAACCTCCATTGTCCTGATGAGAATTTCTAACCCCCTGTGTATATTAGACCATGCACTGTCCTTGAAGATACTGGGTATAATGGAAAATTATATATAACTCATTGTTATGAACCTAAAATAGTGAAACAATAATAAGAGTTCAACTTTTCAGGAGAAATTTTCACAGGAATCTTGATGAAGGAGGCCAATATTATTAGTTTCACTTTTGATAGTTTAAAAAGATAAAGCCAGAAAGGTCAAATAGCCCAGTTCTGTCATTTAAAAAGCTAATGGAAGGGGAAAGACATGTTAATGCATTAAAAATAAGATGTATGGGTACTGTGGTAGAAGTATGTACACAATACACCAGGGGGACAAAGGAGGAGTGGATATTTCTACCTAGAGCCATGAGAGAAAGGGCTTGAAAACATTAGGGAGTGGCTGCTCTTGAACCGAGTTCCTCAGGACAAAGACTGCCTTAAAATATCAGCTCTTTCTAGTCCTCTACTCAGTCACAAAAAAATCATAAATCATTCAGTCAATAAATATTTACAAGATACCTATATTTACAAGATACCTATATATATGACCGAGAAGGCAATGGCACCCCACTCCAGTACTCTTGCCTGGAAAATCCCATGGATGGAGGAGCCTGGTGGGCTGCAGTCCATGCGGTCACTGAGGGTCAGACACAACTGAGCGACTTCACTTTCACTTTTCACTTTCATGCATTGGAGAAGGAAATGACAACCCACTCCAGTGTTCTTGCCTGGAGAGTCCCAGGGACAGGGGAGCCTGGTGGGCTGCCGTCTATGGGGTCACACAGAGTCAGACACGACTGAAGTGACTTAGCGACTAGCAACTATATATATGAAGTGCAAGTTAAATAAGGTAAGGATTCTTTCCTCAAGAGGCTCATACAGTGAGACAAAAAAAATCTGAACTTTTAAAGTACAACATGGTTAGAAGATAAAATTATATGCTGCCTAGGATTTTTTTCCAAAAGAAAAAAAAAAAAGATGGATAGGGGACAGGAAGTGGGTGGAGGAATAGATGAAACAAGCCTTGCCATGGGATAAAAATGGTTGAAATTAGGTACAGTGGCTTTGCAATGTGATAACTTGACCAGGCTGGCCTACATGTCCCAGAATTCCATTCCTCTATGTTTCTGGTTAGGGTGGGCCATAAAAGACATTCTTGTCTGGAATTTGGGGACTGAAAGTAAAGCTACAGCCACTTTTATAGCCAAGCATACTGTCTTTCTCTATCAGTGCACCACCCTGGCATGGCCTAAAACTGTACCGCCTACTCCTAGAACTTCCTTGAGCCTCTCCATCTCCACAGCAAGGTGTGTGTGCCTAGCTCTATGTTGAAGGGCCCTGACTTCTGTTGGACACGACAAACCAAGGTCTGAGGCAAGATGAGTTTCAGCCTGTCCTCGAAGTTTCCAACTCCAGCAGGTTCTTACTCTCTCCCACTTTGGACTCATCTTTCCCTTGCGATCGCCTGCTCTGTGCAGTTCAAATTCCAGCAATCAATTCAAGGGTAACAGTCTTATAGTGACTGGTAAGCCAGGTTCCACAAAGGCTCAAATGCATATGTACAAGCATACACACATATATGTATATTTAGACACATATACTCACATTCACACATGTCCTAGCAGTTCTGCTTAACTTTTTGAGCACTGACTGATACAGAGGGTGGATATGTTTGACATTTTCCCCATTAGCACTTAATTTCAGTTCACTATGGAAGAGTTTGGCAATAGAGTGTGAATAAGATGTTGTGGAATCACCTGAGTGGAGCCAACTCCAGCATGTGAAGTTTGAGCAGAAGTTCCCTCCTCATAGTCAGTCTCTGCTTGCTTTCCCAGCTCTCTTTTGTGCTCATTCCTCCCAAAGGTAGGTCAGTTTAATCCTTTTAATCCTTCTTCCTAAGCACATGCCCCCAAATTTCAACCATCCTATGCATAATTATTAATTCTCTATAAATATCTCTGATCTCTTTCTGGATTTCCAAACTCTCATTTCCAACTTCATGTTAGGTGTCTCATTATTCATGGACTACCAACATTTAGTCTCAATATTCATTGGCTTCCCTGATGGCTCAGACAGTAAAGAATCCACCTGCAATGTGGGAGACCTGGATTCAATCCCTGGGTGGAGAAGATCCCCAGGAGGAGGGCATGGCAACCCACTCCAGTATTCTTGCCCGGAGAATCCCATGGACAGAGGAGCCTGGCAGCTACAATCCATGGGGTTGCAAAGAGTCGGACACAGTGACTAAGCACAGCACACACCATCATCTAAAAATTAACATTACATTTTAAAACTAAAAGCTAATCCTTCTAACTTCCAATTTCTCTTGGTCTTTCATTCCTGGTCCCTGAGCACAAAATCCAGAGTTATCTTTGACACCACACCTCTTCCATCCAATCTTTGGCCATATCCTGTCAAAGATCATGGCATCCGGTCCCATCACTTCATGGAAAATAGATGGGGAAACAGTGGAAAAAGTGTCAGACTTCATTTTTGGGGGCTCCAAAATCACTGCAGATGGTGACTGCAGCCATGAAATTAAAAGACGCTTACTCCTTGGAAGAAAAGTTATGACCAACCTAGATAGCATATTCAAAAGCAGAGACATTACTTTGCCAACCAAGGTCCATCTAGTCAAGGCTCTGGTTTTTCCTGTGGTCATGTATGGATGTGAGAGTTGGACTGTGAAGAAGGCTGAGCGCCGAAGAATTGATGCTTTTTTTTTTTTAATTTTGATGTCTTTTTAATGCTTCATGCACTTTATTTTATTTTTTTAATTTTTATTTTTACCTTGTTTTACTTTGCAATACTGTATTGGTTTTGCCATATATTGACATGAATCTGCCACGGGTGTACATGAGTTCCCAATCATGAACCCCCCTCCCACTTCCCACCCCATATCATCTCTCTGGATCATCCCCGTGCACCAGCCCCAAGCATCCTGTATCCTGTATTGAACACAGACTGGCAATTCGTTTCTTACATGATAGTATACACGTTTCAATGCCATTCTCCAAAATCATCCCACCCTCTCCCTCTCCCTCAGAGTCCAAAAGTCCGTTCTACACATCTGTGTTTCTTTTGCTGTCTCGCATACAGGGTCATCATTACCATCTTTCTAAATTCCATATATATGTGTTAGTATACTGTATTGGTGTTTTTCTTTCTGGCTTACTTCACTCTGTATAATCGGCTCCAGTTTCATCCATCTCATTAGAACTGATTCAAATGTATCCTTTTTAGTGGGAATTGATGCTTTTGAACTGTGGTGTTGGAGAAGACTCTTGAGAGTCCCTTGGACTGTAAGGAGATCCAACCAGTCCATTCTGAAGGAGATCAGCCCTGGGATTTCTTTGGAAGCAATGATGCTAAAGCTGAAACTCCAGTACTTTGGCCACCTCATGAGAAGAGTTGACTCATTGGAAAAGACTCTGATGCTGAGAGGGATTGGGGGCAGGAGGAGAAGGGGACGACAGAGGATCAGATGGCTGGATGGCATCACCGCCTCGACGGACGTGGGTCTGAGTGAACTCTGCGAGTTGGTGATGGACAGGGAGGCCTGGCGTGCTGCGATTCATGGGGTCACAAAGAGTCGGACACGACTCAGCGACTGAACTGAACTGAACTGTCAGTTTACTTCCACAGATCTGCACTCTAGGGCATCATAAACATTTCCCTTTTCTGTATTATCTTATCCACCTGGTCATTCTTGTATTCATTCCACAATGGTTTTCCAAGCATCTATTAACATACAAAATCTTGAGATGGACTGATGGAAGAAAAACATCCTTTTCATTTGAAAGTGAAAAGTGAAGTGAAAGTCGTTCAGTCGTGTCCAGCTTTTTGCGACCCCATGGACTATAGAGTCCATCGAATTCTCCAGGCCAGAATACTGGAGGGCGTAGCCCTTCCCTTCTCCAGAGGATCATCCCAACCCAGGGATTGAACCCAGGTCTTCCGCATTGCAGGCGGTTCATTTGCTTCCCTGGTGGCTCAGCTGGTAAAGAAAAGGAAAATGTTTACGATGCCCTAGAGTGCAGATCTGTGGAAGTAAATTGTCAGGATATGGCCAAAGATTGGATGGAAGGGGTGGTGTCAAAGATAACTCTGGATTTTGTGCTCAGGGACAAGGAATGAAAGACCAAGAGAAATTATCCTTATCACTCCTCAAAAACCTACAGCCTCTTCCATTACTTATAGAGCACAGTCCATGCTCTTAGTATCAAATGTCATCTAAAAACTGACCCTGTCTGTGGTAAATGTGACTCCTGCCCAGGTGATGAAACTTTCATAGGGGGTTTAGGGAAGACTGTCTCCAAAGTAAAAGTCTCCCTGGAGGTCAGGCTGGGAGAACCTCTGTCTTCCCACACCATTCTCAGTCTGGCTCAGAGTTAAGAGAACACAGCTTTTCATTTCTTCCTATGTTAAAAACAAAAACAAAAACCCTGTGATTATACAAATGATAACTGTTCTTTTCTTTCCTAACTTCAAAACTACAAAGAATAAAGAATAAAACAATAATGACCTCTAGTACCACCACCCAGAAACATGTAATCACTTTTCATATTTTGGAGTGGCTTCTTAAAGAAGATTTATAGTTTTAATTTATAAACTTTGGATAACACTGTGTATACTGTGTTCTAATCTGCATATTTCATTTAATAATATGTGTGAGCAACTTTCCATGTCATTAAATAAATTTCTCCATCTATCATTTCTGAAGGCAGCCTGTTATTCTCTTATATGGATATGATATATGCCCTTTCTGAGGACATTTAGGTTATTTCTAATTTTCTCTACAACAAAAAAATTTGCAATAAATATCCTTATAGACAAATCTTCTTCTGCACCCTCATTGTTCTCTTTAGGACAAACTCCCAAAAGTAAAATTCCTGAGTCAAAGGGAATGTATATTTTTAAGGGTTTCATTATAAGGCCACATAGTTCTCTGAGAATCATTTGGAAAACTTGTATAGGATTTCAGCAACATGCCAATGATACAAGGACTCTGAAAGTAGCAGAGCTACACTTAAAGGTGCCCTTAATCATCCACCTTCTGAGGACATCAGAACTCTGAGGTGCCATTAGGTTACTTACTTCTGTAGTACAATATATATTAACTGATGATTTGAGAGACAATAATTTAATTTATATGTGGAGAATGCACACTCTAGGAATTTTACTCATTACTTTACAGTATTACTTAATTTGCTCCAGGGTTTATTTCTTTGGATAGACATTTGGGTTGCTACTGTTATTTTTTAATATAGACATTTTCTGTTTTAGCGCAAGGCAGTAATGAGTTTGTCATGAGATGGTATGGCAAAAAACTTCCACTTTACCCTTCCATAAAAATATAACTTAGTCACCCAACAAAGAGCTATGCTGCCCACTTTTTTTGCAGGTAAGTGTGGTCATATGATGTGTTCTAGACAATACAAGTAAGCTGGAGGGATGTATGCCCTACCCTCTGCCCTTCTCCGCTTTCTTTTTTTTTTTTTTTCCTTGACTAGATGGAGCTTTATTGGCCAAGTAATGTCTCTGCTTTTTAATATGCTGTCTAGGTTGATCAAAAAATATGGAACGCTTCACGAATTTGCATGTCATCCTTGCGCATGGGCCATGCTAATCTTCTCTGTATCGTTCCAATTTTAGTATATGTGCTGCCGAAGTGAGCACCCTTCTCCGCTTTCCACTGGCTGGGAAGCAGACATGTAGCAGCTGTGGGAGCAGTCATGTGAGACCACCAGATGGAAACTTTATGCTGAGGGTGGCAGAGGACCTAGACAGAAAAAGTGTTAAACTATTAAACTACCATTCAATAGTTTAAACTTGCACCATTAAACTACCTAATCAGCCATCGTCTATTTAAATTTGACTATTCTGTGAGAAAGAAACTTCTATCTTGTTTGTGACTGTTATTTTGACCTTTGTTTCAGGAGCTGACCTAGTAGCCTAACAGAGAGTGAAGATTTGGGAAACTTGGTCATTTATTTTCACTGATCACTACCGAAACAGTCCAAGTGGCAGATTCAAATAGAAACAGGGACTTTTTAGGTTAAAGGACAAACAATGTGTTGACAGTCAAGTAAATGAGAGCCAAAATATGCTCCCACAGAAATATGTATGAACTCTTTCACTATCTGATGAACTTTTTCTTTAGGTCAAAAACCCAGTTACGTAAAAGAATCACTTGGCTTCTTGCCTTTTTGACTTGCTTCCACACTGTATAAAAAAAGTTAGACTCAGTGACTTTGGTTTAATTTTATATCTTTCTTAACCTTCATGATTATGTAGACTTTATGATTATACAGATTTCTTCCTTGATGTTCACAGATTGTATAAAGATGAAAAAAAGATGAATAAAGCACTTAAATTATAAAATTTAACTCTATATAAATTGCAGATGAAGATATATAAACACTCAGTTTTTATAAATAACTGTGCTTTTACATAGTACCTTTGCAAAATTATCTAGATACCACCAGCTAAACAATAAATTTTATTTCACCTAGTAAATACATAAAGTATTATATTTCTATATCCACTTTAGAGGTAAAGAAGCAGTTTGTCACAGATGAGTTTAGTTAAGACTCAAGATACTCACTGTAAGTTTTATACTAAATATACACACGTGTGAGAGTGTGTGTGTGTGTGTGGGTGTGTGTGGGGGTGTGTATGTGAGTGGGTGGGTAGGTGTGTATCCATCCACATATACATCTTAGTATCCATTTCTTTCTTCCTAACAGCACCCAGATTTCCTTTTGGGGAAAAAAAACCACTGAGCAGTGATCCATCCCATAAATCCAGAAATACACCTCCAAGGAAGTTGAGAAGACCAGATCCTTCCCTGTCCCCATCCCACTCAGTCATCTCAGCCAAGGAGCAGGAGTCAGTCAGCCAAGGAGTGAAGAGTCAATCAGGCAGCTGCTCACCACCTCCACCCTCACAACCCCACCCCCGGGCTTTTGAAACTTGAGAAACAAAGGACACAGCAATGGTTCTGATCACAGGAGGCTTTGCGGAGTGCCCAACCTGTTTCCAAGTCCTGCTCTCCAATACCGCATCAGTTCTGAGCACCACCACTTTGCTTCAATAAATACTCCTTAGTTTCACTTGGCCAGGGTCAGTTTTTGTTAGCAGCAGCCAAGGTACTCTCCTTGCCACAAAATATCTTACCACCACATGACCTAATCTCTCTTTTCCTAGTGAATAATTTTTGTTTAAAACCTAACTGAATGAAGAAAATATATGTAAAATCATGTTTCAAAGTTTCATGGGATATTAACACAGTTTTTTGTTGGCTATAACTTGAGAATTCAGTGTATGGATTCTAGTTTTCTCCCTTTTTGTCCTGATATAAATATTATCTTTCTGAAATTTTAACCATATACTTCAAAATGTAAGTAATTTTTAATAGTCTTCAAATATTCCTTTTTCTTATATACTAATTTATATCTTATAAAATAATGTGCTCTCTAAAAGTAAATACTATGATACAGCTTCTATCTCATATTTCATTTTTCCACACAAAGAAATATAAACTAAGTTGGGAGCCAACTTAGTTGCTAAAACCAGTAACTCTTCACTCCTAATAGACAGAGTTATTTGCCTTCTGATTTGCACAGCTTTCCATTTTACACATCAGTCAAGCAGAAACAACTGGTTGCTAAGCAACAGTTTCCTCTCAATGAGCAGAAACAGACATCATAGAAGGCCAATTTTTAACATATTATATACATACATATGAAGTTAAAGAGAGACCCAGACTCACAGTTTTTCTGTTTTCCCAGAACACTTGTCATGAATAATGAATTCATAATGACAGTGCGTGAATTCCAAATACATTTGATCTGTGAACTATATCACCTTGTATTACCTTCTAGCATCTTCATTACTGAAAAATCAGCAAGTAGTATAGAAAGAAACTAGGCTTCTGCAGCAAATTTCCTTAGAAAAATTCTCGGTGAAGTACATACTTGGGTTTTGTTGAACCGAGTCATTGCTAACATAGTACTCACACTCCTCGTGCGATACGATTTTCTTGGTTATAACTACACATTTAATGCTCTGGGAGGACACACCCCAAGTGGTTAGTAGTGACCACCATAGGGAAATGACTGTTTGCTTTTTCTTCTGTATTCTTTACAATAAAAATAAAAATTACTAGTAGTTGCTGTGCGTTTATAAAGTGCTAGACTGTTCGAAAGTCATATGTGTTAAGTCATATTAGCATTTTCCATTTGACAGATAACAGAAGAATCTCAGAGAAGTTGTGTAACTTGCTCAAAGTTATGCATACAGAAAGCAAGAGAGAGCCAGAGTTTGAACTCAGGCAGTAAAGCTCCAGGTCTTCACACTTCACTATTCTTCCTTTTACAAGCTTTATATTCACTGGTGTATGTTCATGTATTGCTTAAATAAATACCTTCCTCTAAAAAAAATCATATTGTTTCTGGACATACATAACTATAAGTATATCTAGGTGCTCAATTCATTAGCATGTTTTCACCATTGGCTTTAATTGATTTTATGTCAGTAGGAGTTAGGAGCATAACAAAAGTCTAACAAGTGATGAGAATCAGTGAGCTAATTCTAGTCAACAGAGAGCTGAAATTGTGCCAATTTAACTGAACCTGTGGCCACATGCTGTGTTTACTCAAAACAGACCATACAGTTGTAGTAGTTTCTAAGGAATTGTTATTCATAAATAACACTTCTGGGAATTAATTCTCTTCTCACATGTACATTTAACGATTTTTTTCACTTAACTTAGTATTAATATAAGAAAAAAAAAGTAAGGATGAAAGACAAATTATTTTTATTTACAGCCCTTGATAACAAACACTTTTGAAGCAATATTACCCTCCCTTTGTTCTGCCATTCAAGTTTCTAGCATGGTCTATGCCGATGAAAAGCCATGTTCTGGTGCATGTTTCCCTTGTCCTTCCTCACTTTTGAACTCAGTGTAGCAAAGATCAGTATTTATCAGCAATACAGGCAGAAATTATTTTCTCCTTCAATTATGCCCTCTCCAGAGAGGTAGGTAAGATTTTCAAACAAGGAAAAATACACACCAGATCAGGAAAGGACCACTTTGCTGAATAAAACTGATTTAGGAAAGCAGAAATATCCCAGATGTATTTGTCTTAGGGTTAAACCTTTTTCTTTTCTGTATATTAATTCATTCTGTGTGAGAAAACCACCCTGGATGCCAGAGACATAGAAATGGAATATACAAAACTAATGTTCATATATTCAGGAAGAGAAAGCAGATGCATGAACCCCAAACCACAGATTAATATCAAAGTGCTGGAATGGGGCTGAAGAGAGCTACAGGGACCCATAGGATTGACCACTCCAGAAAATGGGAAGCAGGAAGGCTTCTAAGAAAGGGTCCATGGGAGCTGGGTCTTGAAGCATGAGTAGCAGTTTGTCAGAAAGAAAAGCAGTTGGAGTTTCCAAGTTAGAGTCAATAACATGTGCAAAGTCCCAGAGATATAAAAAGCTATGGTGCCTTGAGGATGGTGAGAACTCCTGTACTCAGATGAGGAGATAGGATGGGGCCAGGTGAGTAAAGACTATTCACTATAGGAGAGAATTTGGACTTTATCCTGAAAGTAATCAGGAGCTGATAGACATGCCAGCAGACAATGAAACATGTTATTAATGTAAACCATGGCCATATAAAAATAAAAATGTAACTAAGGAAACTTGGGAGGGAAAAGTAGAAAATGAATACCTGTGCCAATTTCCTCAACTTTCCTAGGAAAGAAGTCAACAGGTACATCTAAAAGCCAGTCTGAAAACAGAAGTCAACTATATTGTCTAGTCATTAAAGGCAACCATTAAAACTGAATATAATACTAGAGGTTACAAATATCAGGAGACAAAACACATTAATTTAGATAGAAGTTTCTACAAGAATTTTTCTCATCCTTTACAGCAAGAAGTCAGTACACATTGCCCAGAATTGATAAATCAAGAAGTAGAAATCAGCAGCAAAACTTAAGCCAATTGTCTCTGCAAAAGGAGGTCTGGCTAGAGAATACCTTCTGCTGGGTTTGATACCTGGAATCCCCTGTATTAGGCACAAAAGGCAAAAGGAACAGAGCTGATCTTTCTTTCTCTTTCATCACTTTCTCCAACAGTGTATTTATTACTGTATTACCTTTATGATGTAGCCTCTTACCTCCTCTTCCAAGGAAAAGTCTCCATAGGGATGTTTATTACTTTTCTATTCTAGGGTCAGCCAGTCTTTAGTTCTAGAATGAGAAAAATAGGCGTTAGCCCATGCACTAATGATAAAATACAGACTCTCAAAGATTTCAATGAGCTTAAAATAATTGGGACTGATATCTCTTCTCTACTCTAGATACAGAAAACTTAGAGAATAAGAAATGTAAAGCCTTTGCTAAGTCGCTTCAGTCGTGGAGTCATGCGACTCCATACACTATGGCCACCCCACCAGGCGCCTCTGTCCATGGGACTCTCCAGGCAAGAATACTGGAGTGTGTTGCCATGCCCTCCTCCTGGGGATCTTCCCGACCCAGGGATCAAACCCAGGTCTTTTGCCTCTCCTGCATTGGCAGGTGGGTTTTTTTATCACTAGTGCCACCTGGGACTGAGAAAAGACTACTAGTCATACCACAGGTACTAAATTAACAACTATTTTCTATTTCCTTACTGCTTTTCATGCATATTAAGGAAGCTTCAAACCTTCTTACAACTGTCTTAAAGGCTTAGGATGGGAAAAATGATCAGAAGAGAAAGTTATCTCTTAGAAAAAGCACCTTTGTGACAAAATTCAAGTTAATTTTTTAAAAACCACGTGTGAGAAAAGTCAGCAACCATCTGCTAGAAGATTATGCTATAAAGAAAAGAGCCAGTGTCCCTAAAAAGAGAAAAAGTTATGTTATCCATCATTCCTTAGACAAAATGAATGGCATCAACTGTACTACATGCAAAACCAAGTCTTAAAAGTTTTCTCATAAAATGATCTACAAAAGACATCAAGGCTTTTGCTGTACAGTAGAAACTAACAAAACACTGTAAAGCAATTATACTCCGATTAAAATTAATATAAAAAGAAAAAAGACATCAAAGCATAAGCAGCAGGCCTTTGCTCTTCTCACACAAAAAATTTTAGATATATTTACAAGGCCATATCTATAACACTCTAGAGTATAATGCTGACTATAGATCTGGGTTAGAAGCTCAGTTCTGACACTGTCTATGCAACCTTGGTCAAGCCATTTGCTCTAAGGCTTAGTTTTCTAATAATGCATGTTTTACAGGGTTGTGGTGAGGATTACCCTAAAGAACTGATGTAAAGCGTTTTAAAACAGCAGATGGTACAATGTTAGCTATTGTTCCTGAGTAACATTTAACTTCTTTAACGGAAATATTTTTTATTTTTAAAACTTCCCTTTAACACAAATATCCCAGGCTAGCAGTTAACTTTTAATAAGTGAAAAAAAAAATCAGAATTTTGTTTGTTTAGGTAGATGCTATGGATCCAACAGAGGATACCTAAACAGTGTCCTAGAGAAGTTCATCTGGAACTCAGGAGGCAGGCTTGACATCACCCAGCCCCTCGCTGCCCGCACCGTCTTCATGCGGGCCATCTCCTTCCGGAGATGAACCTCTTTCAAGGAGTGCCTTTACTTTGAGAAGCTGTTTTCTCACCAGCAATAAATGATTTCGTTATCATCCATGAGAGTGAGAAAAGTGGTTGTGTGATCAAGGGTAACTCCTACAAAACATTTTATAAATTCAAATGACAACAGGATTTTTCTTTGACAGTTTTATCCTAACGTGTTGACAATTTCAGGGTCAGGCAGTTTTCTCTGGACAGAAAATGGAGTTGGTGGGGCAGAGGAGGTGTGAAAAATAACACTCTCACATACAGAGAAGATATGCAATGCACAAAGTCGAAAGTGTCTACTACTATCTGACCCTTTATGGAAAAAATTTGCCGACTCCTGCTATAGAGCCTAAACACTAAACTTTGAGAATCTCTGCCTTAAGGATTTCAAATTAGAAGCAAGTAAATGAAAACTCTGATTTCTGCACAACTAATGATGTAACCATGTTGTTTTAGCCATGTTTCTAGGGTATTGAATATAAAAGGACATTTTCTTTATTGCATCTATTTGCTGGAGTTATTTGTATTTATACATTAAATCATCTTCCCTGGCGGCTCTGTGGTAAAGAATCCATCTGCCCATGCAGAAGACACAGGTTTGATCCCTGGGTCAGGAAGATCCCCTGGAGGAGGAAATGGCAACCCAATCCAGTATTCTTGCCTAGAAAATCCCATGGACAGAGGAGCCCAGCAGACCACAGTCCACGGAGTTGCAAAAGAGTCAGACACAGCTTAACGACTAAACAGCAACAACAATATAGATTAAATCATTCAAAATTAAATGATTGGTTTATTGGGTGACACTGAATTGCCATTCAATTAGAAGCATGTATCATTTGTTCTATCACTGAAGCTGGAGCTCAGAACAGGAAGAGGAACTTTCCTGAAGCCGGCAGTCCTTGGGGTCATACAAACATGAGGATTACCACCCAGCAACAATAACACCTCCAAGGCAGAAAAACAACTTGAAAACTATGAACACCAACTTTTTCCATGCTTTTGGCATCAGTCGTTTTTGTAGAGAAACCTGAACAGAACATATGTGGGCTGTTCATTGTCTGTCTCCTACCCCGAGTAACTATCCAGACATCTCTCTGCAGAAGTATTGACATGGTTGGTCAAGTCTGCCTGAGTCTGCTGAGTATGTAATCAATAAGGATGCACATTCTATCTTCTATTAATAAAACCTGGGATGGAAAGTCTGAATCTTGAATACAGCTGGTCTGAAAGGTTTTCAATAAGGTACTGTGGACCAACATTCTGATTATGATGAAAGCAAAAAGGCGGACTGTGTGCAGCAAAGTCACTACTCTGAAACCAACAAAATTCTTTTCCCACAATGCTCCCACATAACAGGCCCCTCCAATTTTTTAGTGTTTGCAAACAATGTAAGCCTAACATTTGTTCCAGTAAACAAGTGAATACAATGACTGGTCATTTTTCTTGTGCAGAATGGTAATGTCACGGTTATAAACTTGATGAATACAAACAAAATCAGTTTTAAAGCAACACACATTATTCCTTCTCCATTGCTATCACTTTTGAATCTCTACTATGCTCCAGGCAATACAGTTGGTACACTGATGAACAGAATGTGCATCTTCTCCTATAAGAAGACAATGGGTTTGAATGTGGATATACAGGATGTATGGGATTTCCTGGTGGCTCAGACAGTAAAAATCTTCCTACAATGTAGGAGACCTGGGGTTGGATCCCTGGATTGGGAATATCCCCTGGAGAAAGGAATGGAAACCCTTTCTAGTATTCTTGCCTGGAGAATCCCCATGGACAAGAGGAGACTGGTGGGCTACAGTCCATGGGGTCACAAAGAGCCAGACACAGCTGAGTGACAAACACTTTCACTTTTTTCATACAAGATGTATGTACTGATATATTCATTTAGTCAGCAAATAAATGCATTGAGCACCTACCAAGCGCTATTGTAGATCCTGGGAACTTAGCTGTGAAAATATTCCCTATCACCAAAAGTCTTCCCTCCTAGTGGAGAGATATAGACAATAAGGAAAATAAATTGCAAAATAAATTATTATAAAGCAGAGAAGAGCACATGATGAGGCTGGGTGCTGAGATCTGAAGCAGTCAGCACTGACAGATGGAAAGAATTTTTTAAAAATTTCATTTTAAATCATTCCATCATATGCTACAGTCAGTACTAATAGAAAGAATTTTTAAAAGATTTCATGATGTCATTCCATCACATGTTACAGTCACTCCATGTAATATTTGGAGGCAAAATATACCAAATATATGGGGACGAACCTAGACTAAAAATTCCTTCCGTTTGTCTGGAATTCACATTTAACTTGGCACTCTGTATTTTATCTGGCAATTTTACTTTGTATTCAAGCACCCTGAGAACAGAGGTAGATACACCAGTTAGGATACAGTGATAACAATCCAAGAGGCAAAAGGTGAGGTAGCCCTAAAATCAGAGTTTCACAAGGGCTTCTTTGCTTGATTGGTATGTGTGCTCAGTCACTAAGTTGTGTCCAACTCTTTTGCGACCCCATGGACCACCAGGTTCCTCTGTCCATGGGATTTCCCAGGCAGGAATACTGGACTGGGTTGCCATTTCCTCCTCCAGGGGATCTTCTGGACCCAGAAATCAAATCTGGGTCTCCTGTATCTCCTGTATTGGCAGGTGGATTATAAATGCAATTTTTAAACTGTAAAATTAAATCAATTAATTTGAATTAATTAGAAGCTTTAACGATTTCCTATAGAGGTACCCCTCCCTCAGGGTCAGGATATGTACCTGTGTGCTCTGATTCATGAGGGTCCCACCTTCTGCTGTGACTCAGCTGGGGGCTGCAGGATCTCACAGAAACCTTACCCCTAGAGAGAGAGTTAAGAGCTAACACCCATCTGTGCTGTGTATGTGCTCAGCTGCTCAGTGTCCAGCTCTTAGCAACCCCATGTACTGTAGTCTGCCACGCTCCTCAGTTTGTGGGATTTCCCAGGCAATAATACTGGAGTGGGTTGCCATTTCCTTCTCCAGGGGATCTTCCCAACCTAAGGATCGAACCCACATCTCCCAGCAGATTCTTTACTGCTGAGCCAGGCTGTCCTAAAGGGACTTAACTGTGAGAAGAAAGTTCTATGTGCATCTTCGCTTCAAGAGAACATGTTTACTGTGTTGAACTTGACATGAAGATGAAAACTGAAAGTCCCTATTGCTGATATAACTTTCCTTCAGGAAGTGTTTTTTAAATCACACACATTTTCCATATAGACTCATGATTTGGCTTTTAAAAACAAACCAATGAAAACAAAATAAAAATAAATCCAACATATCGAAACTATTTAAAAATACAAAATATTTTCTTCTTTCAGGGCACCTGTCTGCCTCATCCATTATACACTATAAACTGAATTCCATGGCTTTGATCTCTCTTCAGTAAACACTGAAGACCCCATTGTCCACAGGCTCTGACTTCCGGGAGCTGTCCCGGGAGAGGAAGGAGCAAGCAGTTGCATACACACATATACATTCTCAAAGTGGATTGACAGGCTCCACACTGAAAGCTGCTTGGTGTTTTGCAGGCCCAAGTTCCATGATCAGATACATCTATAATGGCAAAGAAATTGTTTTAAACCTGTAAAGAGATGTGTAACAGAAATATGACTAAAGAAACATGAGTGACAGCCACCATTTTATTATGAACATTTTCAACACCCAGATTTTGCATGTAACTTTAGTGAGGGTAGTAACCTTTGTCTGTACTCTGTTTGTAAGTGGGGTTCACAAAAAGGGGTCAAGATGAAGAATCGACAGCAGTGGATCATTATGTTCAAGGGGATGTTGAAATCTTTCAACGCTTTTCATTTCTAAGCTTACTCAAGAGTAGCTCAGTAACCAAAGGCAGACATTTCAGTTCTTTTATTCACTCAACAAACGTTGAGGAACAGTAAATTGCCCAGCACCATGCTGGGCTCTGCGTTTCAAGAACAGAAAAGCCATTCATATGTAAACTGGAAGAACCAGGGCAGAAGTCTACACTTTAAACAGGTGACCCTGGACTTCCCTGGTGGTCCAGTAGTTAAGACTTCTGTGCTTCCAGCGCAGGAGATGTGGGTTTGATCCCTGGTCTGGAAACTAAGATCCAATGTGCTTCTCAGTGTGCCAAAAAAACTAAAGAGAAAAAAAGTGGTGACTATCTTAAAGGAAAGTTAGTATGCTAAAAGCTACTGAATTGTACACTTTAAAATGGTTATGTCTCTGTGAGTTATATCTCAATTTTTGGTTGGAAAAAAATAAGAATTTTAAAAGGGAGAAATTAGACTATAATTAGATACTGTTGCTTTTATATCCAACAGGATAGAGGCAGTAAAACTAATTATTTTTAATTAACAAAAAACTATAAATTGTCAAGTTAGCCTAAGACATCAAAAATAAGCTATACTTCTACATAACTATATTGTTAAAAAATTCAAAGACAAAAATGAGTGTCTTTAATTTCAAAGTAAAAACTGATTTCTTACTGCCCAAGTTAAACAAATAAAATAACCAATAGAAGATAAAAGAAAAGCAAAAGGTAGGGAGAGTCTAAAATGAAAAGTTTTTCTGAAACATGATCCAAAAGGATAAATGCACCCCAACAGTCACTGCAGCACTGTTTACAACAGCCGAGACACAGAAGCAACCTAAATGCCCGTCAACAGGCAAATGGAAAAGAAGATGCGGTATGTATATACACCAGACTATTACTCAGCCATTAAAAAGAATGAAATAATGTCATTTGCAGCAACATGGATGGACCTCTCTAGGTGTGGTACTGAGTGAAGTCAGGCAGAGGAGAAATAGCGTATGACATCCCTTATGTGTGGAATCTAAAAAGAAATGATACAAACAAACTTACAAGATAGAAAAGACTCACAGATTTGGGGGGTTAAGGCAGTGGTCTTCAACCAGGGTGCCCATAACTTAATTGGGGTGTGTGTGTGTGTGTGTGTGTGTGTGTATCTGTATATGTATACAGACTTTAGAGGGGTTCCTAAACAGGGATTGTTTGAACAGAATCAATGTTCAAATCCTGAACTCCAATGTGTCCTCTCATAACCCCAGTTTACTGAAGAGAACGCTGCAGTGGCATGGCCCTTGGTTGTTGGCTGTTTTCCCACATTCTCTTTTCCAACCAGAGACCCTTCAACTACTTTACAAAATAAATTGAAAGCAAAGCCTCACTGGGCATATAACCTTGGTGTGTCTGCTCCAGGGGTAAACACCTGTGGTCCACACATTTCTGGAGAGACAGAACAAAGGGAAGAAAGACACTAGAAGGCTCCAAGCCTTCTCTCTCAACTTAACCGCAACTTGAATTAAGGAGTCACATTGCACAGACATGCATTTAACCACACTTAATTGCAATGTGCTCAGTTGCTTCAGTCATGCCCAACTCTTTGAGATCCCGTGGAATTTTCCAGGCAAGAGTACTGGAGTGGGTTGCCATTACCTTCTCCAGGGGATCTTCCTGACTCAGGGATCTAACCCACATCTCTTGTTTCCTGTATCAGCAAGCAGGTTCTTTACCACTAGTGCCACCTGGGAAGCCCCTTTCATTGCAACTGAAAAAAAAATGAAGTCAACCTTCTCCTGACAAAAAAAGTCAGGCTACTTTGGTCAGATATTTTGTTCTCTCACCTTATAATGAATGATATCTGACCAAAGTAGCCTGATTTTGTATGGTAGTTTGAACACTCTTTGGCATTGCCTGTCTTTGGGATTGGAATGAAAATTGATCTTTTGCAGTCCTGTGGCTATTGCTGAGTTTTCCAAAGAGTCGGACATGCCTTAGCGATTCAACAACAATCACAAAAGAAGTGCTATGCCAATCTATGTGCATGTGTGTGCTCAATCACTCAGTTGTGTCCAACTCTTTGCAACCCCATGGACTGTAGCCCACCACGCTCCTCTGTCCATGGAATCTTCCAGGGAAGAATACTGGAGTGGGTTGCCATTCCTTTCTCCAGGGGATCTTCCCAACCCAGGGACTGAATCCAAGTCATTGGCAGGAGGATTTTTACCACTGAGCCACCTGGGAAGCCTATGCCAGTCTAGACACAACCCTATACACAAGTCTTCTGAAGGAAAAGGTGATTTTGAATGCAATTGGATTGTTTACAGCCTGATTCTCAGAAACTTCTGTCTATTCCTAGGGAAAGGACATGCAGTAGCACCAGTAGACAGTCACCTGGGGCCACATGATCCAGACCCCTGTGGGCACTGTTGTAAAGTGGACTATGATACCGTGCAGAGTGAGGTACCCATGATGATACCCATCTCAAGAGCCACAGGCACGGGCAATATCTGAAAACATAATGTAGCCAGAGAGATCACAGAAATTTCAAATCACTTGTTTGACAAACCTTGGAGATTTCCTGCAGCAGCTGGGATGGGTGGGGTGGTGGGGGTTCCCTCTATTCCATCTAATTTGTGGGGTCATCTCACAGCTGATCTCATGACGGGATTGGCTGTTGTCTGAAGACAGCAGGAAACTCTTTAGATAAATTATCTAGGATTTATGAAATATGAAAATTGCTTTCTTCACTGTCTCCACCTCCAGGCTTCTTATCATCCCAATTGAGAATATGAGGACACTGAGACCCAGGGAAGCTGAATCGTCAGAGTTCTGCAGCAGTGCCTGTTCACGATGGGAATGGCACAGAGAAGTTTCCGTTTCTAACTTTGTCTAATCTGTACTCCATTTTCCTAATTTCAAGTCCAGAATTTAAGCCACAGGCTAGACACTATTGGAAATAAACTGTCTCAAAAGGGCATAACTTTCTTTATATTTTCCTCAAGTTGTTCCTGAAGTCATTTGACTAATAGAAACAGCAGGGATTTGGGCAGGAAGCCGGGTGTGAAGTTGCAAGTGGCCCTGACTCACAGGGTGCGTCACTCTACTTGGGCGGCAGCTTGTCCGCCAACAGGCCGAGGGCCCCCCACCATGGGAGACTGGGCCAGGATTTGTTGGGACTGCACAATCAACAAGGACATACTACTCTTTTCCTTCTCTATTCCCAGGGAAGTATCCTTCCCTTTGACAGTGTTGTCTATTGCAGGGACTCTGGGATTCCTATGGGAAACAGAGGCCTCATTTGCTAAAGGAAAGAAAGTTCTTTATATTGAGAGTTTCATGAAGGATTTACAGTCTTGCTTGGCAAAATATAATAATAAATATGAACTCAATGTACTCACAGAAAAGATTAATCATGCAGGCTCCAACAGAAATTCTCATATTGACACTATACTAAATTTGAATCTTTACACTTTATGTGCTGAAAGAGATCTGAACTTCCTTGTCAAGGACTCCTTTCTACGGGGGTCCATTGTTGTACTGCATTTCCGCAAAGTTCACTTTTCTAACCTAAATCAATGTAATATGGTTCTCTTGGACACCAGCTTCTTTCAGACCTCTAGGGTCACGTACATTCTGAGTGACCTGACAAGATCTTCTAAATCATTTTTAAATAACCTAAATATCTCAAATAGTTGTTTCTTACCCAATCCACCTCGCCAGAACACTTTATGACTTACATACCTCCCAGCATGACTTCAAAGGGGAATGGCAACTGCAAGGATGGGGAGCTTCACTCTCTCTTTCCCTACACAAGGCATATACTGCTCATCAGTCATCATGTTTGTTCAACTATACAGAGACTCTCAACTCTTCAGAATCTAATACTTCAAACAACACTGCAACTAATTGGAACTGACATCTAAATTAAAGTCTGTTTGCAATTCAAGGGTTAGATTAAATCACTAGAATATCTATTTTTCAGAGGTATTTTTTGAATATCCCTAATCTTACACCCACCAACCTAATGTCACTTTCCCAGTGGAAACGTTCTGTTGTTGTTATTTAGTCATTAAGTCATGTCCAATTCCTGCAATCCCACGGACTACAGCCCACCAGGCTCCTCCCAGGCAAGGAAACTGGAGTGGGTTGCCATCACCTTCTCCAGAGAATCTTCTCGACTCAGGGATGGAACTTGTGTCTCCTGCATTGCAGGTGGATTCTTTTACCACTGAGTCACCAGGGAAGCCTGTCATTCTGTAGATGACTCCAAAATTCCATCTCTCTTTGTTTAAACTGCACATCAGAAATCTAACTCCCTTTCTGAGGTTTAAATTATCAGAGAATATCTTCATGTAGAGGGATAAGGGACAGCTTATCCCCTATCTTCTTTTAATTATTTGAAATGAGTATATTTTTGGTTTCCTGAATTGTCTAAGTTGGCCCTTAGGATTCTAGTTATGTTCATATTTTATCCAATTATATCATAAAATAAGGAATCTAAAAAGTAGTCATTGACTAGCTATTAATCAATTTTGACAGACTTGCTTGACAACTGTAAGATCACTCATTTGTAATGGATAAACACTCTGGAAAAGTAATTCTAGGTCTTAAATACTTTTTAGGATTTCAGAGCCTAAGGGGAAAATCTTAGTAACAGAATCAAATGTGTCTGGTTCAGTATTTTACCAAGTCTGCTCTTTAGAACAGAAGATCATAGAGGTCCTGTGATCGATAAAGTCTGGAAACCCTGAATCCAAGTCCCAGTCAAAGACACATAGCATGTTAAAGGCTGTAAAAGTCCCACAGGAAATAGATAGGCCTCTTCAGTGTGACCAAGCCAAACTTTTAGAAAGCACTAAAATTCTGTTTTCTGTTCATGAAACATCTATCAACAACTCTTCTAAAGAACATATTTTAGGAAATCTCAGCATATCTAACCTCTTGCCTCAACCAGACACATTTTAAAATGTAGAGAATTCCCTGGTGGTCCAGTGGTTAAGACTCTATGCTTCCACTTCCAGGGGCACAGGTTCCCACCCTGGTTGGGGAACTAAGATCCCACATGCTGTGCAGTGTGGCCAAAAACATATAAATAAAAATGTAAAAACTAAAAAATAAAATGTGAAAGATGACCATCTTTATAGAAGATCTTCAGGTCTTCACAACATCTGTCTAATCATCTACAGGGTCAGGTTCTCTGATCGAACTCTTTCTTGCGAGGATTCAATCCTTTCATCTCAGCTTTTCCCCTCTTATTCTCTCTCTTGTAGGTATGCGGAACTCATTAGCTTTCTCCTTAGCCTTTTTAAATGCAACCATGGTAATGTTCCTCCCTAGATTAATATCCCTTGGCCAATCCCCAGCGCCTTTAAGACAATTCCAAACCCTAAAGAATAACAAGTAAGACACCCACCTTTGTTTCATTGTTCAGGCCTCTCGCATCTTACACACCCTCCATCATAACCTACCTGGGAATCCTCAGACACACTTTCTAGTTTGCATGTGTTTTCTAAAACACCCTTCCCTATCCACCAGGAAAACTCATACTCAGGCTTCAAGTCTCAGGTCAAACTACACCTCATGAGGTTTCTCTGATCACTGCACTTATTCCAGAGTCCCACAGCACTGCGAGCCTCCCCAACTCCCTCACCATCATCACAGTGACTCTCGTCATCTGTTTCATTATCTGTCTCCTAACCTGTGGGATGAAAACTCACCATAGCACCTGGTATGTAGTAAACTTGTAATAAACATTTGTTTAATGAATTAATTTATAAACAAGCAGACATAAGAATTTGAGATCAGCTTTTCTTTTATAGTAAAAAGGTACAGGGCCTTATTTTATCAATCCTACCCCCTAGTAGTTTCCTTTTTTTTTTCTTTTTTAGGAATCTCTCTATTGTCTCCACATCCCTAACAGAAGAAGGAAGCATAACCAAACCCTGTATAGTAGTTTATGCTATCTGGAGCTTGAAGCTCTTTCTTTTGGGTGAATCTATGATGAATTTGATTTCAAATTCCCTCTCAATTGTTGGTATTTCTTCTCATAAACATTCTATTTTCATACCAAGAACAGGAAATTAAAGTTAGGACTTTGGTGGGTGTATAAAATCACACCCTGATTTTATCACACTCTGAATTATGGCTAAAATCTGAAATTATTTCTAATTTCAGATTTCTTTCAGAAAATTAATTCTCCCAACAGTAACACTGCTAAAACTTCTCAAAGATGTAAACCACATTGACTGTGTTATATATTACTTTATAAGTCTCTTTATTAGAGGAATATGTCTCTGGCACTAGGGAGAATGAATGAACGTTAAAGGACTTCAGGCTCATTAACGGATTTTAGTACCTTTGGATTTAGGTATATAACTCGTTGTTGTTTAGATACTAAGTTGTGTCCAACTCTTTTGTGACTCCATGGACTGTAGCTTCTCCACCCATGGGATTTCACAGGCAAGAATACTGGAGTGGGTTGCCATTTCCTTCTTTAGGGGATCTTCCTGACCCAGGAATAGAACCTACATCTCCTGCATTACAGGCTGATTCTTTACCATTGAGCCACCAGGGAAGCCCTCATATAACATTTGAATACAAAAGATTAATAACTTACAGATGTTTGGATACTTCACCTAAAGACTAACTAATGCAAATGATAATTACAAAGAATACGAGCCTACTATGTTGGATTATTATGGAAAGTCAATAAGAAAATATTTTCTTCAGCCATATGTAGAGCAATAGCATTCAGAACTGCAAACACAACTATGCATCCAAACATAACATTACTGGATTTGTCAAAAAAGTTACTAACAATGTTTCTTCTATTGGGCTCAGTGGCCAGGAGAATCCCAGAGTGGGATTATTGGAAGGAAATAAATCCTTTCAATTACCAGTAGTCCCTGGGAAAAGGAAAAGTGCAACTTGAGAAAATATGCCAGGAGTGTAGCAACTCTGATGACAACACACAGGCAGCAGTTTAAGGCAAGAAATGGCATGGCGACAGCCAGCACTGCCGGGTGGCAAGTGATGAAAAGCCAAGTCACCCGGCTTAGGAGGGGAAAAAAGGAAAATAACTGGCTCATATAAAGTCCAGGCAGGGCTGGATCCAGGGGCAATCTCACTGTATAACCAGTTTGAATTGCTTCGGAAATGTGCAAACACCTAGGTTCCTATTTCCAAAAAATCGGACATCCTGAATCCCTGGAGTCATCTACTCATATCACAATGGTCACCTCAAATTCAAACGTTCTCTTTGTGACAATCACTACACATTAGATTGTGAGATGGTTCTTAGTTAACAGCACATTGAATGAAGTTTTACTTTTCATCTCTGTACTTGAGCTGAAGCCCCAAAGCTAAGAATAATGAGACAACTGCCCCTGCATTCTAAAGAGAGTGCCTGCCATATCCATGCAGACTCAGTAAAAAAAAAAAAAGACGGATCGATCCAGTATCTAGGGAACTCTCACTTCTAGCTTCTAAATGACAAGACCAAATTGTGAAAGTTGGTTGAAGAAAGTCAAGGAGAACAGAAATTCAAAGGAGGAGAGAGTGTTTTGGCTTTTCTTCCTCCTCTTCTCATACTCAGAGACAGGTACTCGACCTCCTGACCTGCCTCTTATAGACGGGAGGTGTCTGCAGGACAGGAGACAGGCACCTCACTTTCCAGTGGAAGTGGAATTTATCAGATCGTGAGATGAGTGGAAGTGATGGGTGTGGGATAGAGGAGTCAGGGACGCCTCACTGATAAGCAGACATTTGAGGAAAGGCCTGACAGTCGTGGAGCAAGCCGTGCAGATGGCTGGGGGAAGAGTGAAGCAGAGAAACAGGAAACTCAGAGGCCCTTGGCAGAAACATGTTTAATAGGGATGGAAAGAAGGCCAATGGGCCTGAAGAGGGCAAATGGCAGGAAACAAGGACAGAGATTAGAATGGGCTGAGATTACTCTGTACTTAATGGGTAGAGAGTAAAGACAGAGTGATAAAAAGATCACACCCCCCTGCTCATGCCCACTGTGGATGCCTGAGCCTTGGATCAGGTCTGGGCTGGGGGTGGGGTAGGCCATGGGAAACTGTAAATTACATGTGAGATTAGATGCAACTGGGTTAGTGAATTAGATGTAAGGTTTTAAGTTAGACTGAACTGTATTTGTCTTTTAATACCTGAAAGTAAGCCTTAAATACCCCAAGTGACTAAAGAACTATAGGGACTATCTGAAGTTATTTGTAATGAGAAAATCCATGTTTGAAGGTCATTTCTTTATGTATTTAGCTGCACTGAGTCTTAGTTGCAGCTTGTGGATTTTAGTTCCCTGGCCAGGGATCAAAACCCGGCCTCCTGCACTGGGAGCACAAAGTATTAGCCACTGGACCACCAGAGGAATGTTTGAAGGTTAAGGAAAATAAATCCATTCCCTATTTGTACCCCCACAGAGTTTATCTCCATTCAATCAACTGATTACTTTCTTAAAGAACAAAACCTTTGTGATTCATCTGTGAACTCATTGTATACAGCAGAATGTTTTACATGTTATTATGCATAAATTCAGTAGATATCTGCAGTGAACCATCAAGTGGGATAATATACCATTTGGAAAAATAAAAATGATGTGGTATTAGATCAATGGTCAGATAAGAGAAAGCTGAGGTGGGGCCTAACCTTCTAAATCGTATAATTCAAAACTTGAGGTTATTTGTAGAGCTTACATGTGGTCTCCTGACCTTTAATCAGAGTCACCTACAAAGGACTTAGTGTGAACGTGTTAGATAGTACCAATAACCAGTCTATGACAAAGAAATGATGTTTGCTGCTTGCTAGTTTCAAACGTGCAGTGCAGGTTCTAGGAAATATAAACAACTGCAGTATTGTAAGATGAAATAAAACCGGACAGAAACAGGATGACGAACCGGAGGAGGGACACTTGTGCAAATGACAGAAATCACTAAACTGGCTTTTTCCGCTTCCATGTTTGGCTTAAACAAAATGAAAGTTTATTATTCTTTCACATAGAGGAGGTCTAGAGTTTGGCAGGCCAGATCAAGATGACCCTAGATTTCCTCTGGCACACTGTTCTGGTCATCCTTAGCCCATCACCTCATAATCCAAAATGGCTACTCGATTTCAACCCATCACATCTGCATCCTAATCAGCAGGAAAAGGAAAGGCAAAGGGTACTCCTTTTTTCTTTGAAGAACAATTTTATGACGTTCTCACAGTATTTCAAGCTTACCATATCTAGCTGCAAGGGAGACTAGGAACTGTGGCCTTTAATATTGTGTTTCTAAGGAGGAAAAGGAAAATGTATGGACAGCATAGGCAAGCAGCCAACTCTGCCTCACCTCATTTCTCTTGGAGACCTGTTCATGAAGTTAAGTTGATGTTGTTTACCAAGAAGAGTTCTATTTCTTAGATCTGCCTGCCAAAGTGGTGTGTTCACAGCTCTACGTACTGGTTATATTGCGCTTCTGATTATCCTTAATGGGTAATTTCACTGACACTAAAGACAAAAGTTTCATTATATAACCTATCAATATCCTCTGTTCACTCTTCTCCTAGATGCATCAACTATTTATTTGTCTCCCATGGAAATTAGTACTAAATGATTTAGTAAACATGTACTGAAAGGCAGGGTGTGATGGTAGAAACAGGGGTGGCCTCAGATCAGACTCTCCTGGATTAAACTCTTGTCATCACCATTCAAGAAACATGACTTCAGGCAAGCATCCTAACACCTCTAAATTCCCATTTCCTTATCCATAAGATAATGATGATAAATCTTCTTGAGACTTATGTGAGAAGTAAGTAAAATGAGAAGTGACTGTATGTCCCTATAACACTCAAAACTGCTATTCCAGAATTCCCTCAAGCATCAGCTCTGTGCCTGGAACCATATGTAGCACTGAAAATCCAAACAAGCAAGCAAGAAGGTTGTAACGCAATGGATGAGCTTAAGAAACCCCAAAACAGGCTCTACAGTATAGGAGAGGCTTCCTGTATGTGCAACATTTAGAATAATGCGGCTCTCCCTTAACTGATATAAAAATTGTGGATACATTACCTTCTGGAAAATGAAATGATTCAATCCGTTAAGAATTTGTGTGTTTGACTTGCTGTTGACATATAGGCCATAACAAGTAGGTAAATAAAGTCACACCAAAGGCTTGCAATGGCCCTGTTGATTGATTTTTCAGAAAAGTGACAGACAAGTGGGTTTCCCAGGTGGCTCAGCAGTAAAGAATTTCCACCTGCAGTGCAGGAGACATAGGAGATATGGGTTTGATTCCTGGGTCAGGAAGATCCTCTGGAGGATGGCATGGCAACTCACTCCAGGATTCTTGCCCGGAGAATCCCATGAACAGAGAAGCCTGGCAGGCTGTGGTCCATAGGCTCACAAAGAATCGGATATGACTGAAGTGACTTAGCATGCGCACACAAAAGAGAATTACCTACACGCTTTGTGAAGATTACATATTACTTGAGGTTAGAATTTTAAAGCTAAAACAAATTGATCAACACACTACAAAAACTCAGGCAAAAGCCAACTTCTTGTCTTGTACATCTTCACATTTTTAAAGCTCAAGGCAATAACAGTAATGCATATCATTCCCTCCTTTGCTTGTTGCAGTGATGTGTTTTGAGGATCTCTATGTGCTTGGCCTCAGGGCAGGTAGTGAGGATGTGACGATGAACACGACGGCATCTGTCCTCCCAGAGTGCAACGTGCAGAGGGGATGCAGACAAGTGATACCTGCATTGTTGTTGTTCAGTCACTCAGTCATTTCCAGTTCTTCGAGACCCTATGGACTGCAGCATGCCAGGCTTCCCTGTCCTTTACCATCTCACTGAGCTTGCTCAAGCTCATGTCCATTGAGTCAGCGATGCCATCCAACCAGCTCATCCTCTGTCATTACTCATGCAATTAATGTTACAAAGAGGGGAGATGTCCCAGAGAACTATGTGAGCTCATAGGAGGGACAGCAGCCCAGCCCAGGCCCATCCAGGAAAGCTGTGTAGAAGAAGTGAGTTCTTTAGTTCAACACCAAAGTTTGGAGGATGAGTAGAAATTAACGATCCCTGGGTCAGGAAAATACCTTGGAGTAGGAAATGGCAACTCTAATATTCTCACCTGGGAAATCCCATGGACATAGGAGTCTGGGAGTCCACAGTCCTTATGGTCACAGAGTTGGACATGACTTAGAGACTAAACAACAACAAAAGGGTGCTTCAGTAAGTGCCAGAGTACATCCAAAAGGCATGGTGTATCAAGGAAGGGAGGGATTCAATGTGGCTGGAAAGCAACATGAGCAATGAGACTTGCTAAGGCCAGATCTTGCATCATGGCATAAATACATAAAGGGAAGAACCTTGACCCCCATCATTTCAAATCCTAGGCTTTCCCTAGCTTTCTAGGAAATGCAGAACAAAAACTTAGGATTCATTTTGTTATGGTGAAGAATAATTTTACAGAAAAAAAATCTGAGAAACAGCTACATAAGGACACTTGTACATGGAAGACACAGACAAAGCCATATTTAGGATGTTTGTTCGCAGACTTTTCTAAGTGAAAGGAGTTGAGAATCCTACATTCCCTTCTGCACAATGGAGACCTCTTTGAGAAGGAGAAAGGAAATTAGCCAGGAAGATCCACCATCCTTGTCTGTCATCCGAGGTGCCTTTACCTTCTCTGGCTTGTGATATGCCTCCATAACCACTTCCTTTCTTATTCCCCTAGCCCTCCATCTCTCCTGCTTCCTCTACCACTTACGTTCACTATGGAAACATCAGTCTGACAGAAAGAAGCACGAGAAACACCTGTGGTTTAGACATTCATTCACCCAACACTTCAAGGTATCCAAGGGCAGAGGAACAGCCACCTTAAGTATCAGTATATAGCTGTTGCTCAGATTTTTTATATAAAATTATTTTTTGATATAACAAAATTAATCCTGATTTTTTTGCTCCACACTTTCTAGAAAATTAAGAGATGTCTATGGTCTGGGTTGCTGATATGCTTCAAACCACTCACCTCTCAGCCCCACAAGCATCAAAGTACTGAAGGTAGATTAAGAGACAAGTGAATTTTATAAATGATGTGCCAGGGTTCAGAGAAATGGGACAGAAGTCATGTATGTTGGAGTAATTGGAGGAGGCCTTCAAATAAAGAAATAAAGATTTACTCATCACCCTCCATGTACTAAGTATAGAAAATTCTGTAAGGCAAGTATTAGTTCTCATTTTGAAGATTAGAAAACAGAGTCGCCGAGAAGACAAGAGATTTTCCTTAAATAGTTAAGCAACAAAGCCAAGATTTTGGACCTAGGCCTTCAAGTCCAGTATTCTTTCATTTATACGAACCTACTTCTTGGAAGTGACAAAGTGCTGATTGGGTCTTGAAGGATTGGTGGGAGTAAGCTATTGAGAGAGAAACTTTGAAGAGAAAGCGTATCTCAGAGGCAGGGTGACCTTTTCTTTTTAAACTTTTTATTTTATATTGGGGTATTGGGCCTCCCTGGTGGCTCAAGATGGTAAAGAATCTGCCAGCAATGCCAGAGATCTGGGTTCCATCCCTGGGTCGGGAAGATCCCTTGGAGAAAGGAATGGCAACCCGCTCCAGTATTCTTGCTTGGAAAGTCCCAATGGACAGAGGGGCCTAGCAGGCTACAATACATGGGGCTGCAAAGGTCAAACAGGACTGAGCTGACTTTCACTTCACTTCATAGCTAATTAACAATGTTGCTATAGTTTCAGGTAGCAGCAGCAACTGGCCGCACATATTCATGTATCCATTCTCCCCAAAACTCCCCTCCCATCCAGGCTGCCACATAACATTGAGCAGAGTTCTCTGTGCTATACAGTAGATTCTTGTTGGTTATCCATTTTAAATATAGCAGTGTGTACATGTCCATCCCAAACTCCCTAACTACCCCTTCCCTCCCTCCTTCCCCACTCTGGCAACCATAAATTCCTTCTCTTAGTTTGTAAGTCTGTTTCTATTTTGTAAATAAGTTCATTTGTATCATGTCTTTTTAGAGTCTGCATATAAAGGATATAATACAATGTTTCTGCTTCTCTGAATTGTGTGTGTCAGTCACTGAGTCATGTCCCACTCTGCAATGCCATGGACTGTAGCCCACCAGGCTACTCTGTCTATGGAATTCTCCAGGCAAGAATACTCTGATTTACTTCACTCAGTATCAGACATGGTGACCTTTGAGGTCATTGGTAGATTATGTTGCCATCATCTCTTTTCCCTCACATTTTCCTCTGTAGCAGGACATTAGAGATGATTGGGAAAGATAACATTTTACTTTATCTGTTCATTCTGTTTGCTAGGGTGCCAATTTTGAAGCATGGCTATGAGGAATTACTCTCGGGGGAGGAATTTTTAGATAACAACTTTATGACTCTTCAGTAATTTAGAAAGCTTAGTTCATAAGAATTTTGTAAAATTCCATCATTTTCTTATTGTACTTCACTCTGGTCTCCAGACAGTAGAAAACATGATAGAAAAGGGGAGAACTGATGTTATATCCTCACTTCTCTATCCTTCCTGCCTTTTTTTTGTAGAAGCCTCTTACCTTCATGTGTTAAGTGATCAGTTTACACTGGCAACAGTTGGCTGGCTAGTCCAGCTGAACTGTGTTGTATGACTTTCAGCCATCAGGTGTCAAGTTTTGGATGCAAACACAACAAAAGCTCTTCTGGATCAAACTGTACAGATTTTGCTGTATGTTACCACTCTTTTGTTTATACATTTGATTTTAACATTTGTATTAAAAACTCAGCTTAGTATAAAGGCTACTTACTCTACACCTTGCTTATTTTCAGCAATCTCATTTTTTTTTTTTAGGGTGTTTTGAATGAAGACTCAGAAAGCTTGTGAAGTTGCTCAGTCATGTCTGATTCTTTGCAACCCCATGTACTGTAGCCTACCAGGTTCCTCCATCCATGGGATTTTCCAGGCAAGAATACTGGAGTGGGTTGCCATTTCCTTCTCCAGGGGATCTTCCTGACCCAGGGATCAAACCTGGGTCTCCCACATTGTAGGCAGACCCTTTACCGTCCGAGTCACCAGAGAAGTCCAAAGCTTAGGTTGCACTTTGTAATTCAAGAGTTGAACATGCGATTGTTGGCCACATAGTCCAAAGAGGTTAAGTGATCAGTTTGTCACAGAAAATATGTTCGAATGACATGAGAAGTTTTAATTCCTAAGAAACTGTTGAAAGAGAAAGAAACTATTCAGGGATTCTGGTCATTGGAACAGGAGGCTAGAGTTGTTCTCAAAATTTTACCAGCGATGACTTCAGAAAACTAGCAAAAGGTCATTAGCAAAACAGCTTGGAAAATGTAATGGTCAATAAGGATAATGCAGAGCCAAAATATTTTGATTTTATAATCTCTGGATTATATATATTTCACACACACACAGACACACATATGTATATTTCTTGCCTGAAAAATCCCATGGACAGAGGAGCCTGGTAGGCAGGCTACAGTCCAAAGGTTCTCAAAGAACAGACATGACTGAGCAACTAAGCATTCTCTAAAACGGAATACTTAAAGCAGTTTTTTAGAGAGGCAAGTTCTCAATTTGTTATACATGGAAACACATAATAATTTCCAATGACCTTTTTTAATGGAAGTTTTAAGATTTTCCCTTGTGCTTCTAGTGGCTTTTATGACACTACCATTTTCTTGTTTCTGCTCTTAAGACACCACTAATATACCCTAAAAATATTTTCAAATGCCAAAAGTAAAGAAGAGAAAGAATTTGAGAGAAGGGCAGCATTACTTCAAGGGATGAGAGAAATATATGAAATAGACAAGTCAGTCATTCTGGCTACCGGAGAGACCAGTGGACTGGAGCAAACAAAGCACTGCTTTGCCAAGCCAGAAACTAGCAATAGTTTCCTGTTCAAAACAATTTTGATTAGACAAAGGGCATCTAGAAAATGTAGATAGCTGATCCAAAATAATGTAATGTGGAACAGAAATTTTAAAATAGAAACAGCTTTCCAATCTAAAATGAATGTTACAGTAAGACTCAGAAATTCAGGCAATTGCTAAGTTGTCATATTTAGTTAGATTAACATCTTATAATTAGCATGGCTAATAAATAAGAGAGGTAACTAATATCTGGAACAAAATGGAGCATGTATATATTCCAAGAAAAGGATTTTGTATCTGAAGTGCTTCCCAAACTTTAGTGTGGGTAAAAGTAGTTGAGATGCTTGTCAAATGTTGACTTCCAGGCCTCTATCCCAGAGAGTCTGGTTTAGCAGTTTTAGGATATAGCTTGTTGGTGGTGATCAGTCGTGGCCAAATCTCTGTGACCTCAGGGACTGTAGCCTACCAGGTTCCTCTGTCCATGGAATTTTCCAGGCAATAATACTGGAGTGGGTTGTCATTTCCTCCTCCAGAGGATCTACCTGACCCAGGGACTGAACCTGCATTTTTGTGTCTCCTGCATTGGCAGGTGGATTCTTTACCACTGTGATCTGGGAAGCCCAGGCTTTATTAACATTTGGAGTGGGATCATTTTCTTGTTGTGCTGGACTGTCCTGTGCATTGCAGGGTGTTTAGCAGCATTCTGAGTCTGTTAGATATCAGATACCTCTCTCCTGTCCCGTTTCCAGACACTGCCAAATGTCCCCTGAGGGCAAAAAAAAAAAAAAATCATTCCTGGGCTTTGAGAATCACTTGCTTAGGGTAAAGCTTAGGAACCTGCACTTCTATTAAAACATCTAGGTTATTTTGATAAATGTGGTGTGTGTGGACCAAATCTGGAGAAACGCTGAACTGAAGTGGTATGAGTTGAATTATGTCCCCTCCAAAATTTGTGTTAAAGTCCTAAACTTTAATATCTCAAAGTATGATCTTTTTGGGAACTGGTGACTTAGTTAAGATGAGGCCATACCAGGTTAGGGTGGGCCTCTAATCCTTATAAAAAGAGGACATTTGGACACAGAGACAGGCACATGGGGGAAAGGCCATGCAAAGACTAGAGCTCTTTTGCCACAAATCAAGGAATTACCAGAAGCCAGGAGAAGGGCTTGGAAAAGATCCTTCTCAGGTGCCTACAGGGGAACCAGGACCCTACAAACACTGTGACTTTAGAAGTACAGACTGTGAGACAATAAATTTCTGTTGCTTAAGCATTCAGCTTGTGGTACTTTGTTATAGAAGCCCTAGCAAACTAACACATAAGGAACAAAACACAAGCTCAACATTTACAGCAGGATCAGAGAGAAGTAGAAAGATTGCAGGTAGCCACCAATTCCTAATTTATCGTTCTCAGTGCATGACATAAAATAGAAGTCAATAGTTTTCCTTTATATTAAACACTTAAAATATATCTTGTGTAATTAAAATATTGAGTGAAATCTTATAATTGGTTACTTTACCAGGCTGAAATTGCCCATGGTGTTCCACTGCTAAATTTTCATCTGGATTATACAGTAACTGGATAGATAGGTTTAAACCTGGAGTTGCCTGGAGAACAAATGGAATGCATAAATTATGTTATTATTCATACAGAAGGTACTACACAAATGTGAAATTCCACATGAGGCAAAAACACATTGATTGATCACACTGTAGCTTTAAGAAAGTGTTGGCTGTTTCAGGTCACAAAGGCACTATTTAGAGTACAGCGAGAGGGACCATGTGTACAGCAGGCCACAGAGTCATGTGCCCACCTGAAGTGGGCAGTTCATACTCTCTCTCTGGAAGGATGAAGTCTATGGTATTAAAAGAAGGTAAAAAAAAAAAAGGTAAAAAAAAAAAAAAAAGAAGGTAAAAGAATGTACTCTGTTTCATTTGCAATAAAAGTGAACACTGCTGACAATTATCTGAAGACAAAAACAAGAGCCCAGTGGCAAATGTCAGTCTTTTTCTCCTCTAGAAACATAAGAACCATACTAACAGATACCTTAGGTCCTCGTTTCCACCCACAATTGAATTGGAAACAAAAGTCTCCTTGCTTCAATATTTTAGCAATAAAAGTTGTAAAGCTTCTATTGCAGATGAAGGGCCCCTATATTTTTCTGCTCCCATAAGCGTACATGAAATAGTTAATGATAACGAGTAGTAGGAAGTGATGACTGATGACGAAGAGCTCCTAGAAATATCCTCTAAGCTCAGGGATCAGATACAAACAAGGCTAGGCCTAGATGGCTTAAGTGCCCTCGCCAAATCAGGATAAGCTAACACATTAACCTGGAAGCCTTTGCCAAACTCTTATACAAGTTTACCTCACAAAATCCCCTCACCTTCAATCTAGGAAACTTTCCAGTGTGCCCTTCAGAGTCACATGAAGTTGCTGTCAAGCGTCTCCCTTCCCCTTAACAGGTTCGCCTTCTGGGGGCAAGATGGGGTGGTGGAAATAAGGCTGCTATCTGTTCTCAAGATTACTCTCTTTCTCCAAGAGGGCAAGTCCAGCAAAGAACTGACTCAGTATCTCTGAGAGAAGAGCTGCACTCAGACAAAAAAGATCTCAGGGACGAAAAGCAGATGTAAACAGATTTTCACAGCAACGCTGATACAATACTATGTCTTCTCTGATCTCTCCAATGGTTTTCTCAAAAGTGACTGAATCCTCTCGCCCCTCTTTGTCAGCGAGCTTCTGTTGTTCCTCACAATCACCACGTTCTCTCCCCGCACACCACCACCCACAAAGGTGACGCGGACTGGCTGCTACAGACTCTTAGGTCCACTGTGGCCAGCTCCGGTCTAGGGCGGTTGCCTATAAGGACATTTGACGCCGAAAAAACCTAATCTCCCACGTCTGATCTGTCAAGCTATTGTGCCTCCAGGGACTGCAGAACAGGTGAGGGCGCCTGGAGGGAACCAGTTCCCGAACTGTCTGAAGCGGCGAAGAGAGGGTGCGGGGCTGAGGGAAAGGAGGGCCGACGGCGCGATAAGCGAGGCGGCGCGGCCGTAGCGCCCCCCTTTCAGGGATCACCTTGCGCTGACCTAGTTGAGCTGCGCAGGACTGAACCGCATAGGGCCGGGGAGAAGGGCGGGGCGGTGGGGGCGGGGCCATAGGTGGGCGGGGCATCGAGGGCGATATTGCTGCGCTCGCAGGTCATTTGCCGGCTCTCCGGCCGGAAGCGTCGGGGAGGCGTTGGCGGCTGCGAAGACCGCGGCGAAGGCGGTTCACGTGGTGACGTGCTAGGGGGTGCGGCGCGCGCGGGCCGCCGCGGCGGCAGTGTCTCCGGGACGCGCGTGGAGGTCGGTAGCTCGGGGCTGCTGTGCAGAGTTTCGCCGCCTTCGGTTCCGGCGCGGCTGTGCCAGCGAGCGAGCGAGCGAGCGAGCGAGCGAGCGGGTCTCGGCGAATTCCCGGTGCGCTCCCGGCCTCACATACTCCGCGGGGCTGTGCGCTCGTCCCCTCCTCGCTCGGTCGCTCCCTCCTTCGCGGCCTCGAGGCGCTTTCGGTTGGGCCGATTCCCGCCCGCTTCCTCCTGCTCCCTGTTGAAGATCCAGAGATGAGTTTTTTCATCTCTTCAGAGATGAACCAGGTAATCTGCGCCGATCCCACTGACGCGGCGGGGGAGGAAGGGCAGGGTGCAGCCAGACTCCGAGCTGACGGATGGAGCGGGCGGCTGGGGTTTTAGGGTGGGAAGCGCGGAGCGGTGCGGGGTCCCCGGGGTGCAAGTCCGCAAGTCGCCGCAGCCGCTGCTCTCTGTGGAAGAGGAGCCGGCGCGCTCCGGGCGCTGCCGTGGTTGTCCGGTCGCGTCAGCGGCCAAAGGCGGGTGGCGGGCCGCCTCGGAGAGCGCTGCGGGCCGAAGCAGGGCGGGAGGGACGAGAAGTTTTGGGTTGAGAGGGTCCTCGGGGGGGCTGGGTCAAGACCTTCCGGAAGGAGGGCGCGGGAATCTCCGTTTCTGCTGTCAGGAACCCCGCCTAGTGTGTGTGTGTGGGGGGTGTCTGCCCGGGGTCTGGATTCTCTCCCGTGAGCCCTCGCAGGACCCGGCGACTGTGGGCGGGGAGCCGGCCCAGGGCCCAGTCGGTGCTCCCGGGTCTGGGGTAGGGTGGCACCGCGCTCCCGATCGCCGTGGGCCGCGGGGTCCTTTGTTCCCGCTCCACGTTGCCCGCTTTTCTTGCCAAGCGCGGGGAGAAGGGGGCGGGAGGAGGGAGGGAGCTGCTGCCCTGACGTGTCGGCGCTGAATGACTGCGGGCCGGGCCAATCCCGGGCGGGAGTGTGCAGACGCTGGGCGCCTTGCCTCCCGGCCTTCGGAGTGGTCTCCGGCCGGGCCGCGCGAGGATGAAGGCCTGGGACTGCAGGGCTCTCCAGACAGTCACACTGGGGCCCTCGCCGCTTTGTTTCTCATCTCCGCCGCACCCCCGCACCCCCCGCCCCCTCGCCAAAAAAAAAAAATATCAGCAGAGAGGTTTGTACTTTTTCCGTCGTTCTGCGCATTTTGCGTAGCGACTGGTTGTAAGCTCATGATGGTAAGAAGGTATCAGGCAGTAGGATCAGGTTGAGGGTTAGCCCTAGGGAAACTTGAACCACAGATACTTAAGAAATTTTTACTTTTTCCCCAATACAAATTAGATCTATTGTTTGAGGCCTCTGCCGTTTCAAAAACTTTGAGGCCTATTAAAGGATTTATTTTGTTACCCAATGTCTGTTGTCAGTGATGGAGGGCTGGAACACGCTGGCATCAAGCTGTTCTTTGAGGACTGCGTGTGTGGTGACCTTCTGTCCACTAGTAAATAACAACTCGGCAAGCGTAGTACTACTATAAACAGTTCAAGTGTAGCAGGGACTAGACTGAGACAATATTTTCTTCCAATTATTCTAGCACTGGTGGTTAAGGAAAAGAAAATATTGAATAGCTTTAGGCATAATCATGCTGAAACTTCTCCTGAAAGATGCTGAAGGAGCAGTCGTTATTTGTGTATCAGAAGGTGAGGCGTACACTATTTAGAATTGGGTTGAGAATACCATAATTTAATACCAGCTGGCAGGCTACTTGTCAAATGTCTGTAATTTGTAGTGAGAGAGAAAACTGAACTAGCATCACTGACCTAAAAGAGACCCAGAATAATTTTCCTTTGTGTTTTCCTAATATTTGAAATCTCTGTCATTATTAATACATATTAATTTCTTAATTTATCTTGTAGTTCTGTTTTTCCACCTCTTGCCCTCAAAACAGCATTCCAGGTTTTTTTTCAAATTAGTGTCTTTTTGCTACTACTTTGGAGTGGGGTTTTGTTTTTTCTTGCTTGAAGAATGTTAGGTGGCAGTTGAATATGTTTTGCAAATAAGTGTTTTGGTTTTTTATTTTAAAATGTTTTTCTGTTGGGGAACTGTCTTAATCATTGATGTTAGACGAAGTACCCCTAAAAATCATTTCACTGACTTTTCAACGTTATGGTTGTATACTCAAATCTACAAGAAGGTTGGGAATCTCCCTCTACCTTGTGCTTGGGAGTGTAAATGGAAGAATTAATGAATAAGAGAGTGATTTCTGTTTTCTGTCAGAACCACAGAAGATACATTCTTGTATTCACCGGTGAACTTTAATTTGTTGTTGCTCTTGAGTCGCCAAGTCTTGTCTGATTCTGTGACCCCATGGACTGCAGCATGCCAGGCTTCCCTGTCCTTCACTGTCTCCTGGAGTTTGCTCAGACTCATGTACATTGAGTCAGTGACACTATCTAACCATCTCATTCTCTGCCACCTTCAAGTAGAAATTTTAATTACCACCTTGTAAATGATTTCAAAACCTACACCTCACTATCCATAACACTTTTGGCATCAACCTGGATGCCCAACAGGTACATCAGCCGTATAAATATCCCAAAGCAAATTCCTCTTTTCCTTCCCGACTTTAAGCATGCAGCAAACTAAAAATGTCTGTTATGCTTTTTGAGTTCTAAGTTTGATATTGAGTTTTATAATGATGCCAAATATCTTCTCTAAAATATCATTGTTGCCTTAGTTAGGATAAGCAAGGGTATAATAATTTCCCATGTTTTACCCATTCCTCCAGACCACCTCCACGTTTCTGCTAGTGTCTCTTGCCTCTGCTAAAAATTCTGCTCTGTTTAAATCATCTTAATGTTGATCTCTTACTTCCTCTCCTACTATTGACAATATGCATCCTGCAAACCGCAGTCTGTTGAAACAGAAATTATTACAGTTTCTGGAATATTTGTGCTTTTCCTATCTTTCCCCCCTTTTGTGTGAAGTGTTTTCACTGCTTGGCTTGTCTGTCTTTCTGATTGGTCCGTTGTGTCATGAGCATCACATTCCAAACTCTGCCATCTGGAGCCATAAGTGTATGTGGGATGTGAGAACTACAGAACAACAAGGTTAATGGCATGGAGTGGGTGAGTGAGTTTGGTGAGTTTTGTTGTATTATAGATGGATCATTTCAGATATTGGGAATCTATAACTTGTAGTTTTAAAAATATTTGTAGATTTTCTTTGTATTCAAAAGTCTGTTCTTTAAGTTGGCTACCCAACTTAAAGAACAAGCTTGTAATTCTTAAATAAGCTTGTAATTTGCCTTGAGATTTTTTTAGGATGCTTTAAAAGTTTGATGATAACATTTTATTTCACTCTTACTGAAAGCCCAAGAATGTTGAGGGAGATCTATGGCTTTTTTTTTTTAACATCTCTTTGATAAGACTTACCGAATTGTATTTGGGTTAAGCTAATCATTGGGGAGCTTTGGTAACATGTGAACTCCTGGGTTTTACTAAAGTAGTTTAATTATTTATATATGAGTCGTCTGTCTCTCTTTCCTTGCACTGACCAAATTAAAAAAGTGAAGTGTATTTACCAGAATATATTGTACTTGACTTCAGTTTTCATTTTAAAAGTGGATTTGTCAAATGTATTTTAAAATATCACATTAAATTCTAACTTTTATACTTTTCTATAAGCCTGGGATGTTGGAGCTTTTGCCTTGGCTTTTCAAATATTAAAAAAAAAAATAATTCTCCCCACATATTTGTTCCATCGAGTTTCATAGACCAGATGAAGATCTATGAATTTTTGGAAAGGCTTAAAACTTAATTTGCCCTTGCTGACTTCAGTGAGAGTGAATGTGAACTTTGAAAGACATGGTTTTTTGTAGGCAGAAGTTGATGTGACCTCCTCCAATTTGGAGGTGGGTGAAAGAAGGGGCACACAGTAAGTGAGGCCACAGTAATTAAGTTTGTTGCATTAATTTAAATGTCAGGTGAACTTGAGTTAGCTTTTGAAATCAAGTAGGGTTGTGCTAATCAGCAGACATCAAAGAGATGAGGTTCATATTGAGACCTTGCTTTACTAGAAAATCACCTCGTCCTACCCTGGTGGCTCGGATGGTAAAGAACCCACATGCAATGTGGGAGACCTGGGTTTGATCCCTGGGTTGGGAAGATCTCCTGGAGGAGGGAATAGCAACCTACTGCAGTATTCTTGCCTGGAGAACCCTCTGGACAGAAGAACCTGGCGGACTACAGTCCATCATGGGGTCACAAAGAGTCGGACACAACTGAACGACTAAACACACACTAATGTAGCAGCACTCTATTGCAAAACTAATAACATTGTACAAATGTGTATGGCAGGAGTTGCTCCAGATTTTCTCCAGTAAAGTGAATGTTGCTCAGCCACACCTGACTCTTTGCGACCCTATAGACTTGGCCATGGAACTCTCTAGGCCAGAATACTGGAGTGGGTAGCCTATCTCTTCTCCAGTGGATCTTCCAAACCCAGGAATCAAACCGGGGTCTCCTGCATTGCTCACGGATTCTTTACCAGCTCAGTCACAAGGGAAGCTCAAGAACACTGGAGTGGGTAGCCTTTCCTTTCTCCAGGGGATCTTCCTAACGCAGGAATTGAATCGGGGTCTCCCACATAGCAGGCGGATTGTTTACCAACTGAGCTATTTTCTCCCAAAGGACTAAAGTGATTTTTAACCATCTGGGTTTCTGTTGTTGTTTTCCAAGATAAATTTGAGGTAGAACTTTGACGTTATCAAATATACCCTCAGAGATCCTGTGAGTGTGATTCCACAGCACTGTGATAAAGCAGTCACATGAATTTTTTGGTTTCTCAGTGTATATAAAAGTTATGTTTACATGATACTTGGGTCTGTTAAGTGTCCAAAGCATTGTCTTTAAAAACGACTTATATACCTTAATTTAAAAATACTTCATGCTGAAAAATGCTGGCCATTATCTGACAATGCAGGGTTGCCCCAAACCTTCAATTTGGAGGGGAGGCGGGGAGCAGTGTTTGTCAAGTACAGTACTTTGGTGGTTTAGTCACTCAGTCGTGTCCGACTCTTTGCAACCCCATGCACTGTAGCCCACCAGGCTTTTCTGTCCATGGGAGTCTCCAGGCAAGAATACTGAAGTGGGTTGCTATGCCCGCCTCCAGATCTTCCTGACCCAGGAATCAAACCCCAGTCTCCTGCCTTATAGGCAGATTCTTTACCATCTGAGCTACAAAGGAAGCCCAAAATACAGTACAGTGAAGTGTAGTAAAGCAAGATGTTTGTGTGTAGATGCCATTTTTTTATTCTTGATTAAATCAAGGTTAGTTTACAAAGAAGTACTGAATAAAACTGGTCAAGTCTTAAAATACTACAAATCTCCATTTGTGTTTTGTTTCTCAGAGGGCATACACTTAAATCATTTCTAACACAATTTGCATAGAATGGTTCCTCCCTTTCACCCTTGCATAGATTTTCCTAATTTGGGCTAGGTATTGGCTGGAAATGTTTAGGGTTTCTTTTAGATAGTGTGTTCTCTCTGTACATAGAATTAAGAAGAGCTGAATTAGCTAATCTAGATGCAAGTGAACAGCAGAGGAAGTCAGTATTACACGATGGTATGAAATAGTTTCATTGCAGGTATAAGCATTGACAACAGTCCCAACTGGAGTCCGAATACTCAGGTTTCTTTGAGATAAAATCTAAGGTATGGAGAAACCAGTGAAGGCATACAGGATTCAGGTTGTGCTACTGTTGAACTTAATACAGTAATTTGTTGAAATAGAATTGGATTAGCCTTTAAGTGGGTTCTGGGGTAAGAAACCATTCATATTAACATAATTGTCAGGGTTGTGGGCTTGATTGATGTATAAGAATCCAGGTAATTTTAAGATTTCCATTTTTAAAAGTATGCACATCTTTCAAATAATTTCGTATTTAGTTCTGGTTTGCAGAATTAGACACTGGTATAATAGCAGTTCAGGTAATTAAAAAAAGAACCAGCTGACTTTGACACTTTAGTTAACGATGTGAAAATAAGGGGGAAAGACAAGGTAGGAGGATTGAGTGTGATTTCCTTGCAGATTTGATTTTGGTAGTTTATTACTGAATATGAGACAAAATGATCACATAAAGCACAGACATTAATATTTTCCATTTTGTTTATTTAGTTTGTTTCAACAAATTACTCATCTTTATATTCAGGTTTCTAGCGGGGGCGGGTGGGGTGGTGGTGGGAAGGATACAAAGATAAACAAGACAGAGGCTCTGCTTTCAAGGGACCTTGAATTATGGAAGATAAGCAGGTACACAGCCCAGAATAGACCAGCTGGAAGATCACACAAACACACTTTCAGAGAGGGTGCAGTATGTGAAGGATGGAGAGAAACTGTTCTCAGCTGGGGGGATTTGGTGGGGACTCTATGAAGGTAAATGTCATCTGCAGAGGCTGTGGTAAGGGTATTCCAAGAAAACAAAACTTGAACAAAGGTACAGAGATGAGGAAGTATGCAGAGCATGTTTGGGAAACAGTGTATCTGGTTTGACTGTAACATTGTATAAACGTCTGGAAATAATGAAGGTTGCTGCTGGCTGGTGAAAGCCGACAGACCACGTTTGTGTATTAATTACAATCTCACAGTAACAAATATTAGAATTAACCAATATTGGCTCAGAGGTTAAAGTGTCTGCCTGCATTGAGGGAGACCTGGGTTCGATCCCCGAGTTGGGAAGATCCCCTGGAGAAGGAAATGGCAACCCACTCCAGTATTCTTGCCTGGAGAATCCCATGGACGGAGGAGCCTGGTGGGCTACAGTCCACGGGGTCACAAAGAGTCGGACACAACTGAGCGGCTTCACTCACTCACTCACTCACATTTGTTCTTATATATCTCACTTAAATGATAAGTTACTAGCTCCTGCTCTCTGGGGAGAGTTTTTGTTTTGTTTTTTAATCACCTGAGTGGTTGCAAGTTAAATGAAAATATTTAGGTATAGTTACATTTGTATTATTTTCTGTATTGTGCCATTTATCTTGAAATGTCTTTAAGATCAGCATGATCTACCTAGATCAATTACATTCTTTGATCATTCTGAATATCCCAAAATTTTCATTATTACAGATTATGATGCATGATTATCACAGAAGAAATTCGTGTCTATAGCTTTAAAGGACTTGATTACATCATTTTCAAGCCTGATAGTTTTGGCATCACCATTAGAGGTTAAGACTCCTCTGCCTTCACTTCAACCACCTGTCTTCATACCTCGCCGAAGTGCTGAGTTTCCTTTGTTCTTGGATTATTTAAAGCATCCCAGAAATACTGTTCTCACCAGTATAGCAGGTAAGTGAGTATTCAGTGATCAGCGCACACTTTTTTTTCCTAAAGACTGTGCCAAGTACACCAGCATCCTTTCATAATTTTTTTAAAAGGCGGAGAAGTCAATAGTATTCGTAGAAAAAAACAAAACAAAACTTTTTTCCTGTTGTTTTCTTTTTTGTAAACTGTTTTGAATTTAAATAAATCACTTACTTCAACCTGAAACCTTCTTTTACCACTTCTCGTACCATTTTGTGTAGCCAGTAGTCCATTTGTTCACAGGAAAAAGTGAAATGAAAAATTTTTTAAAGAACATACATTTCTAACATGTATTGTTATGAGACAAGTAGTTTAGAATAAATGAAACTTGGAAAGGGAAGAGAATTTTTTAAACTATTTTAATTTTATTGCCATATAGTCAATTTACAATGTTGTGTTAGTTTCAGGTGTACAGCAAAGTGATTCAGTTACGCATATACGTATAATTCTTTTCTCCTATGGGTTATCCTAGAATATTGAGTAGAGCAAAGGGAACAGAATTTAAGTGAGTCTTTTATCAGTTTTTCTCATTTGTGAGTAAAGGAGTGACTGTAGCCCCAATCCAAGGAATCTGTATGTAATGACCACTTCACATCCTTCTAGACTTTTCAGTTCCTTGTTGTATGGATTTGGGGAGGGCTGGGTTTCCATTTTCTTCCCCTTCACAGTGTGTGTACTAATAGAAACCTGGCCAAAACTGCTAGGATATCATACCACTACTGTACAAATTCCTAAAAAGACTTAGGACCAAAGTATAGGGGTGCAAAGGCTTGGACATTCAGTGCCAGTGTTGTTTTAGCAATGTTCTTTGTGTGATAAAATTTTTCTGTATTGTTGATAGGATGGAATTTGAAAATTAAAGATACTGTATTACTTTTCAAAATGTTATAAAAATCACCATTTATAAGTAAAAATAACTTGGCTTTATTTCTGCCCTTTAGCTAAATTTAAAAGGAAAAATGATTCCCAATGGATATTTAATGTTTGAAGATGAAAATTTCATTGAATCTTCTGTTGCCAAATTGAATGCCCTGAGGAAAAGTGGGCAGTTCTGTGATGTTCGACTTCAGGTATTTAAAACTTAATTGGAAACTTACAAAATTGATCTTTCATTACTGAAAACCGTATGTTCCTGGATTGGCTTATTTTCTCTCTCATAAGAGGCATTTAATGAAATAAATTTAAAAGACGGTGATTTACCTAGAAATGTAAGAGGAAGGGTACGATGTAGTAATTAGCTAGAGAAATACATAGTCCACAGTGCTTCTAATTTTAATGCCTGATGTTGCAGGTCTGTGGCCATGAGATGTTAGCACACAGAGCAGTCCTGGCCTGCTGCAGTCCCTATTTATTTGAAATCTTTAATAGTGACAGTGATCCTCACCGAGTTTCTCATGTTAAGTTTGATGATCTCAATCCGGAAGCTGTTGAAGTCTTGTTGAATTATGCCTACACTGCTCAGTAAGTTCTCTGAAGTACATCATATAACTAGGAAATGAAATTCCAAGTCCCTCTAAATTTATTTAAGAATCTGTGTTTTAAGGCCATAGTATGATAAATGATATAGAACCTTTTTTTTCCAATAGGTTGAAAGCTGATAAGGAATTAGTCAAAGATGTTTATTCTGCAGCAAAAAAGCTGAAGATGGACCGTGTAAAGCAGGTAGAGTAACAGAAGTAATATACAAGGAGTAATGTTATTGGGGGTCTTACTTTATAGAATTAGTTTGTATAATTTGTCATAAGACATCTGTTGGTCTCAAGAACTTGAAAATGTCCCCTTTTCCTCCCTAGAGATGTGAGTATGTATATAATTTTAACTGTTTAGCTATAGTAACGGTCACACTTCGTCTTAGATAATTAGTCTTGATTGTTCTTAGTTAATCCTATAACTCATACCCTTAATTCTTGATTCTTCTACATTTCTCAGTTCTTCTTTCTTTCTAGAATTTAATGCCACTGAGAAGTGGCATTAATAATTTATAGAAGAAAAAAAGGTTTTAATCCTATAATGTAGGGGTCAGTAAACCAAGCTTTAGGCCAGCTGCCTGGTTTTATCAAGTCTTGTTGGAATGTGGCTCTCAAGCACAGGTGGTCTACGGCTGCTTTCTACCTGCAGTGACAGAGTTGAAGAGTTGTGAGAAAGTATGGCCCACAAGCCTAAGCTGCTTACCATCTGGCCCCTTAGGAAGAAGTTTTCCTGTTCCCCTCCTCTCATGTCACTCTGCTTAAAAACCCTTCTGTGCTTGTAGCACATGCCCTTCAGGTTAGCATTCCAGGCTCTCCCTAATTTAATTGCTATTCCTCCAAAATTTTTCCTGATTTTCTTACCTTTTGTTCTGCTGCTGCTATTGCTAAGTCGCTTCAGTCGTGTCCGACTCTGTGCAACCCCAGAGACGGCAGCCCACCAGGCTCCCCCATCCCTGGGATTCTCCAGGCAAGAGTACTGGAGTGGGGTGCCATTGCCTTCTAGCCAAACTAAATTGTTGGAGCATCTTGCCTAGTACCTATCTGCATTCAACATCATTTCCCCTCTAGAGGCCAGTTCAGATAATTGCCTTTATGAAGCCTTGTCTGTCATTCTAGTGGGAGATACTTGTCTGAACATTCCATGTACCTTTTCATAGCATTTCAATTCGTTGCATTTTAAACAACTTATGTATTTGTATGTTCTTCTTTGCTGTTATTGTTTGTATACATGTATCCCTGGTAGCTCAGACAGTAAAAAATAACACCTGCAATGTGGGAGAGCTGGGTTCGATCCCTGGGTTGGGAAAATCCCCTGGAGAAGGGAACGGCTACCCACTCCAGTTTTCTGGTTTGAAGAATTCCATGGACAGAGGATCTTGGCAGGCTACAGTCCATGGGGTCACTAAGAGTCAGACATGACTGATTGACTTTCACTTCACTTCATTCTTCCTGCAGTTTAACTTGTTCTATTAAGGCAGTGAATTTTTTTGATTAATTTTTATATTGTCGCATAGTACTTACAAGGAATATTAAATATTTGTTAAATAAAGTGTGTGTAAATGTTGACCCTTGTATATTTTTTTCCCCAAGGTTTGTGGTGATTATTTACTATCTAGAATGGATGTTACCAGCTGCATCTCTTACCGAAATTTTGCGAGTTGTATGGGAGACTCACGTTTGTTGAATAAGGTTGACGCTTACATTCAGGAACATTTGTTACAAATTTCAGAAGAGGAAGAGTTTCTTAAACTTCCACGGCTAAAGGTAAAATCTATAAAGAATAAAGATGTGAAGGTAAATCTATACAGAGATATATACTATTTAGTTCCAAGAATGTAATCTTTGTTCTTGTTTCAAGCAAGTGAGTAATGACTATGAAAATGACAGTTCATTGAAGTGATGTTATGTTTAGCAGTGTAATGGTTTCCTGCCTAGCAGCTTGTTTACTTTTCTTTTTTTGGCTACTGGTTTATAATTCTTATAAATTAGAATAAATGTGTGGTGTGTAATTGGGCATCTGTGACAGATTTGTTATGAAATAGAGAATTAAGGGGCTCAACACTGATCCATGTGTCTTTGTTTTTTCCCCACTCTAGCTGGAGGTAATGCTTGAAGATAATGTTTGCTTGCCCAGTAATGGCAAACTGTATACAAAGGTAATCAACTGGGTGCAGCGTAGCATCTGGGAGAATGGAGACAGTCTGGAAGAGCTGATGGAAGAGGTTAGTTTTAAAGTAAATGGGACTCAACAGTTATTAAAAATGATTTTGCTATAACATGAAGGATTCCCTTCCACTTTTATTTTATAACAATGACCCTAAAGAATTTAAATTTTGCTATAGGTACCCCTAAGCTGAGAAACAGGGGGGGTGTCCAGGTGAGCTGAATGAACTGTTCAGTTTGGTCTTCTGCTTTTCTTTTTTTTTTATTTCTTTGCTTATTATGTGCTGTTAACTTTCTTTAAAGTAGCATGTAATTTGCTTTAGACATGGGAGGTGGTACTGAAATTTTCTGTAGATTCTTAATTTTTCTTCACAGGTTTTTGCTTTAAATTTGACAAGTAGGTAAAAGCTTCTAATGGTTGTTCCTCCCCATTGATTTATCTCCCCATAGGTTTATTAACAAAACTAGGATACCCAAGACTGAAGAAACAAGAAGAATCCTCAAGTGTATTGACACGTAAAGAAGCAGCAGTCCTGCCCCAGTTCTCCTAAGAAAAATCCGCTGTGGGCAGAGAACGATGATGATTTAATGGTGTTTACTCCTTTACAGGATTCTTATCTTTAAAGCTTTGTGTCTTGCAATGGTGTTGTTCATACATAGAGTCACTCACTTAACTTGGGCTACTTTTTAAAAAATACACAAGGAAAAATCGACGGAGAAAAGATGGGAATTAAACATGCAGGTGAAACAGTGGAATTGACCTTGAGTTTATCCCTCCACTTAAGCCTTTCAGATACACGAAAGGCTTATTACCAAATCGGTTAGGCCTTTAGAAACCCAGTTATCATTATACTCTAAAAAGGCGAAGAGGTGATCTTTAAATTCTGTCCGGTTTCCCACTTGAAAATCAGATGCATTAGCCATGTGTTTGCATCTGTTAAGGGAAGTAGCTGTGCAGGTTGTTTGAACTCTTGCATTTGTGTTTTTTTATCTCTTTTTTTGACATTGCCTGCAGGACAGAAATATGTTTATACATATTAAACCACTTATCTTCCAAGGTGTAAACCATACTCAGTATTTTACTGTAAATATGTACATTCTTTAAGAGTATATATGTTGTACTGGTCCCTTGCTTTTTCTTAATGCCGTATCATGGAAGCTATAAAAAAAATGAAGATTTCTTTCAAGCCAACCAAGCCAAGGACTCTTCAACCAGTATTAGAAGATTCTGTATCGTATTTTTTATTTTTATTTTTTAAATTTTTACCACCATGACATGTTTTCTTTACTTTGGGGATCCTGCCAGAGTAAGATGTCAAGAATTCAAGAAGCACACTGGAGGTTACCGTGAGGCGTGGTGTGATCTGCATAGTAGTGGAGTAGCCATGGAGACAGTAGCCACATGGGTGTTCTGTTGCTGTTTTGCAGGTTCAAACCTTGTACTACTCAGCTGATCACAAGCTGCTTGATGGGAACCTACTAGATGGACAGGCTGAGGTGTTTGGCAGTGATGATGACCACATTCAGTTTGTGCAGGTACACAGTGCACATCTGAGGTAACCTCAGGGTAAAGTTCGATTAGCGCATTTTACAGTGTACGGAAATTTTCCTTTAATGAAGGAAAGTGAAAGAACCTCATTGGTATAACTGGACAGAAACATTTGCGGGAGAAAAACCAGCCTATCTTTTTTAGCATTACTACCAGTTTTGCCACATAAAAAGAAATTAACACAGCAAACTAGGAAACCCCATTTAATTTTTTTTTTTTTTTTTGTCTCGATCAAATAGGATTTGCAAATAGTAAGAAAAAGGGCCAATAAGATGAAGCAACATAGAAATTCTTTGGTTTTTTGGTTGGACTATAAAAAACAGTTGTCAGAGGAATGACTGTTAAACCTAAGTTTTATAAATCCAGGTATAAACTTTTTTCGTTTATGGGTAAATAACATAGAGAAAGAGTACAGATCATAAGTGTCAAGTGGTAAAACCCTTGGTTTAGAAACTTCTTGGATGAAGAAGAGAAGATTTCAAGCATTCTGTAAGCCTTCTTGCCCCTTTCCCAGTCATTTGCCCTACACTACCCCAAGGGGAGCCATTATCTGAACTTCTGAAATATTACCTTAGTTTGCCCATGTTTGAAATTTATGTAAATGGTTATACAGTATGTATTGGTTTTGTTTGGCCTTCAGCTCAGCATTGTATTTGTGAGGGATGAGCTATAAAGTAGGCTGAGTTGACCCAAATTAATGGATGTTTCCCTTTAGTAATTAAAAGGTAAATGGTAGACTCAGAAAACAACCTATATGGTGATATTATTAGGTGTTCTGTGTCAGTAGTGGCTGAATATTTTTATTTTTACAGAAGTTTTTGGGTGTAAATTTGTGCATTCTGAACGTTGAGGCTATCTTTCCCCTTGTCTCCAAACATCATAGGTTGACTGTTTTTTCAAGTACTCTTTGATCAGGCAGTGGTTGAGTGCCTACTAAGTAGAAGGCCATGATGTTACCTAAGAGGGCCCCCAAATGTGTAAGAGACAGTTTCTGCTTCTAGGACCTTATAGGAGGAGGTAAATCAGAACAGACTAATAAGCATTACCTACAAAAGACATTCAGGGAGGGTAGAACAAGAGAGGAAAAACCAGGGAAATTTCACAATGAAGGCAACATTTGAGCAGTCTAAGGACATAGAAGAGTTTGCATGGCAGATAGAGGTGTGTCAGGTAGCAAAGGATAGCTGGACAAGGAGATTCTCTTGGAGTTGCAGGTCTCACAACTGGAAAAAGTCGGTAAATATAGTCTGATTGGGGCTTCATACTTTATTCCACAAGTAGTGGGGGTCTTTCAAAGAATTTTAGACAAGGGAGTGGAGTGATCTGAACAAACACATTTCACAACTTTAATAATAGTGAAAAACTGGGCAACAGTCCAGCAGCAGGGGGACTGGTCAAATTATGGTTGTTTCCATACTGCCAAGATCTAGAAGCTCATTAGTCGTATTTTAGACAGTGAACTGTTAGGTGGCATTCTCTGGGTTGTGGAATTCCAGCTGATTTGGGGGAGGGGGCGGTGGTTTGTTTTTTACTTACTAAAAGCATCAAATCCTATTTTTATGACCAGGTACAGAGGATAGAGGAAAGCTTGTGAGACTACTCTGTAGACTATTACAAGCAGTAGTAGTAGTTCAGGTTATAAAAAAAAAAAAAGATGATGAGCCTTGATTTGAGGAGAAGGGAAAAGGGTAGATTAGATGTTTCTAGTTGCAAAGGTCCTTAGTGACTGTTTGGGAAAATCAAGGAAAAGGAAGAATTTGAGGGTTAGCAGGATCCTGACAAGTGTGACTCATTCAAAGGACGTGCCATGAATAGAGGAAATGAAGTAAGAAGGAAGAGGAGACACTAGGCTTCAGAAATAGGAAGTGAGGTTGAGAAGTAGCCAGTAGCCTCAGAGTGGTGGTCAAGCTAGCTAACATAGGAGAAAAAAGTCTGAAAGACTGAATTGTTGACTATGTTAAATCATACTTAGAGGGGATGTGTAAAGGTCAGGGGTTTCTCATCTATACTGGTTTTAAGGAAGCCACTCTGTAACCTTTAATGGTTGTAATTTCCCAAAAGTTACTAAGGTTAAGAAACCCGTAGCTTGAGAAGTGCTGGTGGCTGAAAGAGCCAGCAGGGACCACCCCCTGGGGAGGGGAGTTCAGAGGCAAAGTGTAGGCCAGTGGGTGTGCTGATGGGAAGAGTAGATATGGGAAAGTTTGAAGATAAAGGAAAGAATTCAGTTTGAAAATGTTCTGGAAGAAATATAAAAGAGTTGACCAGCATTTCTGTATAAGGCTTGTAGTTAATAACACTAAGTAGTCATCCTTGTTACCATGCTTTTTTCTTTCGCATTGATTTTTCTCTCAAAGCCGTACATTAGAACAGTTTTCTTAACTGCAGTAAAAGCCATCATCATCTTGTGTTACTTTGGCTTCCTTTTTCCCACAGATTGGGATAGGGTTTTATGTACCTTGTAATTGCTATTAGCAGAGGATACAAACAAGACTATCATAGTATAAAAGAGTGGCTTTATACTCAGAATTCCTTATTTTTATTGTTTTATTGCCTTACACATTGTGTATCTTCTGATTTTCAGTATTTTTGTCTCTCAGATGGATAAGTGTATTGCCCTTCCTGAATTAAAAGAGATGATGTGAATAAAGTACCCAATAATACCTAGGTATATAATGTGTAAATGGAATTTGATAAAAACCATTACCATGATACATTCTCTGTCTTCTCTCAAAATAGCCTCTTATACTGCAACCACATTTGTTGAATTGCCCACACCAAACTTGGTAGTTTTTTCCCAGCTTCAAGTAGCTACCAGAATCTTTTTCTCTATTGTCACATGTCCTCCTTCTTCCACTCTAAAGAGAAATTTCCTTTAGAGATCCTACCTACCCATGTGGCTCTGGCCCGGGGGACCAAAATAGATGAGCAAACTTGGCCAGGTACTGAAGATGGTGGTTGTTCATTCAGCAGGCACTTCCTGCCAGGGTAGTCTTGATTCTTCTGATGCCTTGTGATCATATTCCTTAGAAGTATTTAGGGCTCAAGGAATTGGAAGAAAACCATCAAAGGAAACTAGTACACGAGGGCACAGTGTAATCACAGTCATTTGGAAATTTGCAGCTTTGCTCGTTTCTCCCTCTTTTATGTTCCTGTGTATTCTTTTATGAATGTTTGATTCTGTTAGTGTTACTGCTTTATTAATTTCTGAGTACCATTTTTTACTTTTGTGTTTTTATGTAGTTTTACTTATCTTGGCTTCCCTGGTAGCTCAGATGGTAAAGAATCTGCCTGTAATGTGGGAGACCTGGGTTCAAACCCTGGGTTGGAAGATCCCCTGGAGAAGGGAATAGCAACCCACTCCAGTATTCTTGCTGGAAAATTCCATGGGCAGAGGAGCCTGACGGGCTACAGTCCATGGGGTCACAAAGAGTTGGACACAACTGAACGACTCACACTTTTACTTGTCTAAAAAACCACTCTATAATACCTTTAGGGCAATCCTAAAGAAATATGGTTGTAAATGTTTCTTGTGTTGCCACTTTTTTCCTATAAAATAACTTTCAGAGATTGGATGGATATGTCTGCTCACTTTTTGCTAACATTGTATGAAGGATGACACCAGTACATATGATTTAGTTAAGTTTAGCAGTTTCATGGAGATAGTGAGTTAAATGTATTCTCTCAGTTAATTGTTGCTATTTTAGATTTATAACATATTTTGGGAGACTCTATACTTAATATAAAGACTGTGAGCTTATGTGGATTATGAGGGAGGAGGTTCCTTTTGTTCTTCCCTTGAGTATTTTGCTACTTGATCTGCAGTGTTTTCTTAATTGTTGAACTTGAGCTTTTTCTTGACCAGGGCAGGTACAGTTGTTTCCTTACTAAGTGGAGGTGGAAGAATGCCAGTGGCGCATGTCAGTCAGGAAGTGCTGGTTTGTGTTCAGTCTAGGTGTGCAGTGAACGTCATGCGTGAGTGGAGGGCACTGAGTATCCAGTGCTGTGGACTAGCTCAGGAGCACAGGTGCACCAGGCATGGTCTTTGGCTAGGTTTCTGTAGCTGCCTTTTGATTTTGCAGAAAAAGCCACCACGTGAGAATGGCCATAAGCAGATAAGTAGCAGTTCCATTGGATGTCTGTCTTCTCCAAATGCTACAATACAAAGCCCTAAGCATGAGTGGAAAATCGTTGCTTCGGAGAAGACTTCAAGTAAGTGTATTACACTTGTCAGATTGCCTTTGGTTTATTTCTTTTTAAGAAGGAGTTTTAAGTTAGAACCATATCAAGTTGATTGAGGAAAAAACTCAGAAGCAACTAAATTTGGAAAAGAGTAACAGGTCATCCCTGTCTGGAGTCTGGAGTCCAATGCAGGATCACCACAGCAACCAAAAGTAATAAAAATTGCATCTTTAAAAACACAGAACTCTTGTGCTTACAGATAACACTTACTTGTGCCTGGCTGTACTGGACGGTATTTTCTGTGTCATTTTCCTTCATGGGCGAAACAGCCCACAGAGCTCACCAACAAGTACTCCAAAACTTATTAAAAGTTTAAGTTTTGAGATGCACCCAGATGAGCTCATAGAGAAGCCCATGTCTCCTATGCAGTATGCACGATCTGGTCTGGGGACAGCAGAGATGAATGGCAAACTCATAGCTGCAGGTAAGAACAGAAGAATGAGTGACTTAGCCAAAAGCTTTAACTGGCTAAGTCTTTTAAGCAAATGTTTACCCTTGCTTATGACGTGCAAATTTCGGAAGACAGGGTTTAATATGCCTTCTCAAGCATTCCACTTTATCACATTCTAAGATGACAGAGAGTCAGTACTGTTGTAGCGCCTTGTCTTCAAGTTAATGTCTGTCTCTAATTCCTTAAAAACTATAAAGTAAGTGTCTCCTAATTTTCAAGCCAAGACAAAGCGGTTTACTTATACTGATAATTTTGTCATTCAGCAATAACAGGCACTTAGTTAAAATGGGGCCTTATTAAGTTTGTGGATGAAAATTCTTTTTCTGATTTTGTACAGATTACTTGAAACATTCTAGACCAGAAACCCTGGGCCAGTTTAATATTTTAAACATAACTGTTTGTGGTTCTTATACCAGGTGGCTATAACCGAGAGGAATGTCTTCGAACAGTTGAATGCTATGATCCACACACAGATCACTGGTCCTTTCTTGCTCCCATGAGGACACCAAGAGCACGATTTCAAATGGCCGTACTCATGGTAAGTATATTATTTTGCAGGAAGAAGCAGCCCACATTTAGCGCTTTCTGCTAACTTCGCAATGGCAGAAATGCTAATTTCTTGCTTTTGGCTTAGGGCCAACTCTATGTGGTAGGTGGATCAAATGGTCACTCAGATGACCTGAGTTGTGGAGAGATGTATGATCCAAACATAGATGACTGGACTCCTGTTCCAGAATTGAGAACTAACCGTTGTAATGCAGGTAATACTTTTCTGCTGAGATAATCAAATACTTAAACCATACTTAAGTATGATGATTAAGTTATCAATTTTTAACCTTACTTTATAATCACGTAGGAGTGTGTGCTCTGAATGGGAAATTATACATCGTTGGTGGATCAGATCCATATGGTCAAAAAGGACTGAAAAATTGTGATGTATTTGATCCTATAACAAAGTCATGGACGAGCTGTGCACCTCTTAACATTCGTAAGTTGATTTTAAGTATTTTTTTTAAGACCTCTGAGTCAGCGGTATGTGCAGTGTACACTTATAGTTTTGGGAGATACAGTAATAATTTTGGTTTGACTCGATCTTATAGGTAGACACCAGTCTGCAGTCTGTGAGCTTGGTGGTTATTTGTACATAATTGGAGGCGCAGAGTCTTGGAATTGTCTGAACACAGTAGAGCGTTACAACCCTGAAAACAACACCTGGACTTTAATTGCATCCATGAACGTGGCTAGGAGAGGAGCTGGAGTGGCTGTTCTTGACGGTGAGTGTTGGGATTTGGAGAGTTGAGGAATGGGTAGTGGCAAGAGTTTGTTCTAAAATTCCAAGAGAATGTCAGTAATAAATATGCACTGTTGTAACTAAGAGTTCAGAAGCAGCCATTGTTTCTGACGCAGTGAGGGTTGGTGGTTTGTCTTTTAGAAGTTTCTAATAATCAGAGACTCGGTACTGGGTATAGAGCATAAATATATTCACCTTCTTCCATAAATCACACTCCTGATGCCTCATCTTGGAGTTTGAGTTTGTTTCTTTAGAGCAAGAACTTGTAAAACAAAGGAAATACAAATCATCTAGTTTACTCCATGCCTAATTGAAAGCAAAACAAGTCTTTCCAAATCATTTTATATAGATAGCTTTCTCTTCACATCCATTTTATTGGTTTACTTATTTATTTTGGAACAAAGCTTGTGGCTCTACTGGTAAGAGCCTAAGTGTGTAGGCACACCAGTAAGTAGCCCACTGGCCTGCAGCCTTGGGCCTAGGGAGCCTTTCATAAGCACAGGGACACAGGTAGGCTAAGTGACAATCAGATGAGAAAATAAGGATTTTGAGAATCCCTAATAAAGTTTTTTCCCTAAGCTACAGAGAATATTTAATGCTAACATTTTATTTGAAAGTAATTTAACAATTAACTGCCTATGTATATTTGAAAATAGTTCATTTCATTGCCTGTTTCCAAGAAGAAATTTCTTTAGCAAAACCATTTTATATCATTGGAAAGGTCTAGAAAATGTTCAGTTATTTAAACCTTCTTTCCTGTAATCTTCATTCTTGTGCACTGGACTAATAGAAAACTTCCAGTGCACTCTAGGCAAGTTGTCTAACTTCTTGGTTCTTCATTTCTTCATCTGTGAAATGACAGTAATAGAAACAACCTCATAGAACTGTTGTGAGAATTACACTTCCTTTAAATTGCCTGACTTACATGTGCAAATGGGTTTTTATCAATTTTACTCTATTGTATTCCCAGCTTCTAGGGAATGCTTGCCACATTTAGTTAGGATGAACGGGCTTTTCTACTGAAAACCACTGATTTTAGCAAAAGACAGATTTAAGGGTTTCTTCCTTAGCCTCTCCAGATTAACCTTGTCTCTCTCTCTCTTTTAGGAAAACTGTTTGTAGGTGGTGGCTTTGATGGTTCTCATGCCATCAGTTGTGTGGAGATGTATGATCCAGCTAGAAATGAATGGAAGATGATGGGAAACATGACTTCACCACGGAGCAATGCTGGGATTACAACTGTAGGGAACACAATTTATGCAGTGGGAGGATTTGATGGCAATGAATTTCTGAATACGGTGGAAGTCTATAACCTTGAGTCAAATGAGTGGAGCCCCTATACCAAGATTTTCCAGTTTTAACAAATTGAAGACCCTTTCAAACTAACAGGCTTAGTGATGTAATTGTGTTTAGTAGAGGTACACTTTGTGAATAAGGAGGGTGGGTGGGTATAGATGTTGCTAACAGCAACACAAAGCTTTTGCATATTGCATATTATTAAACATGCTGTACATACTTTTTGTGTTTATTGGGAAAGGAATGCAAAGATGAAGGTCTGTTTTGTGTATTTTTAGGACTACTTTGGTTACTTTTTGGAAGTTGATATTGTAAAAGAATAAACCAAGAATTGATTGGGCGCGTCATTTCAAGAAGTCCCCTCTCCTCCACATTTGTTCTGCCAGTTTGCACATTAAATGACTCTTTCTCCTCAAATGTGTATTATGGGGCAAGAGGGGTAGGGTAAGATATAGGCAGTTGGGTTGTTTTTAAAAGGCCCTTTTTCAGTAACTGGAACACTCTACAACAAAGAGACTTATTTAACTAGATGACAGTGACTATTTTTGTTTTTATTAAAAGGAAGCTTACATGCCTACCAAGGTTTAATCTTTTATGATTGCCTTTTTATAACTTTTTGTATTCTTAGCAGAGTACTTTCTTTACCTGTTGAAGTTAACATGTCACAGGTTCAAATTACTGAAGCAGAGTGGCAGTCTTAAAAGTATGCAGTGAAGTGTTTTATACTCCCAGAATACAAACTTCAGAACTTTTGCCTTAGCTACAGGTTTTTTTTTTTTTTTTCGAGAATGCAATACCAATGTTTATTTGAATGGGGTTGCTGAACAGTAACATGGCTGTGATTTTTATTTGATACACTGTTTTTAAATACTTTGACTTCTTTGGGGATATATTTTATATAGCAAAACACTCAATATTATATATAACAGTAAAGAACAGTGAAGTATTTTATCTTCTAAATAATTCCTATTTTTTATCATTAACAAAACAATCCTAAAATAGCAGTCCTTGATTGTGGGAAAAAAATTAACCTTAAACTGTATTGGGTTTATGAATGCAGCCTTATCAGAACTATGTTTTTGTTCAGTTTTTCTATTCATATGGATAAATACTGGTTGGAGTGGTGACTTGGTATTATGTAATGCTACACATATAACTTATGGTGCCAAAATTAGAACATCCTAATGCTTGCTGTTGATGCAAACATATTAAAGGTACTTTGCAGGAAATCCTTGCACCATGGGATTACTATCCAAAAGTTGTTTGTGTTCTTTTTCATTACTAAAAGTTTTGGGGGGAGATTTTAAAGAAATTTTTCCCAGTAACAATGAGCTTAAGGTATTTGTGGGAAAATACTTACCTGGTATCTTACATCTGAAATAAGGACTGTTATTTGGGGGTTTTTTTTTGTTTGTTTTTTGCTTCTCTCTGAGAAGGCAAAGAGGCACATGGGACAATTGGGACAATATGACTATCCAGTGTCTAAGTTGGGTTAAGAAGAAAATTAGGTTTTTTCCCCACGTGTTCCGCTGGTGCTTTGACACCTTGTTTCACTCCTCTTTTCCATGAAGAACCACCAAGAAAGGAAATGAGTTTGCCTGGTGGCTCTGTAGTTCCTGATTATCACTAGTTTCATTCCAGACTAAAACTAGGTTGGCATATTTGAATCTGTCTAATATGATGACTTTTTAAAATAGTTCTGTGTATGTTTTATTTATTTAGCACAAGGAAATAAAATTTTACTGGAGGGGGTCACTATGAAATCCTTGAAATCACTTCACAATTCCGAGGTAACATGCTTAATGCAAATAATATGTGGGAATATTTTGGTCAAAGTTTTATCATATTACCATTGATGCCACTGTAGCTAAAATTATGTTCTTTAAGTATATTTTGAATATAAGAAGTTTCCATAAGGGGGAAAAAAAGTGCTCATTGACCAGTTGTTCCTGTTTATCTGCACTTAAAAGGTTGTTTTTGTTTTGTTTTGTTTTTAAGATAAGGAGAAAATGGCATAGCTTCAGTGTAAGTTAAAGAATTTGTTTTTGTTTTTTGCCAGTGTCAGTTTCCGAGTAGTTTAGAAATTATATTGGTTAATAACCAGTCTCAATCGTAATAATGTATGAAACATACCTGATTCCTAAAACAGTAGCAAAATATAAAATACCTGTTTGAATTAACAAAACAATTGATTATACTCAAGTATGAATTTTCTTTTATTGTGATTTTCAAGGATAGGGCTTTGATATTTGGCCTCTAAGTATAGAGTTTTACATATTTTACCATTTTCAACATGTAGAATTCCTTACATAATCATATTTTATTAGGGAAGAGAATTTGGGAATATGATTAGTGCAAGAATCCTTGCTAGCGAGGGACAGGGAGGCCCGGCATGCTGCAGTTCATGGGGGTCACAGAGAGTCAGACACGACTTAGTGATTGAATGGCAAGTATACCCTATAGTCTGTAAAAACCCTATAAAGTTTTAAGGGGGTAGGCAAAGGAGACATAGGACATTACTGCATCTCCAAAATTATAGTTACAAGACTGTGAGTCACAGAAAACAGTCTTCATAGTATTAGTATTTTTTGTATCTTGCTTTGTTTCAAAAAATTTGAAGAGTCTCTCACTGAGAAAACAAGGAAATATCAATATATGAATCTCATATACTTAAGTAAGGCCAGGCCACACAAATTTGGGCCTGTTAGCAGGAGACCCACTGAATAAATCATCTGAAGGTTAAATAACTAAAGTACCAGTTTTCTTCATAAAAGACCAGAAGTTTCTCAAGAGTCTTAAAGACGAGTAATACTGATAACTGAACAGTAAGTACAGGAGATACAGAGTGGGATGTGCTCAAGCGCGTGTCATGGCTTCTTGTACTAGCACAATAGCTAACAAAAGATTTAGGCTTCTCTATTAGAAGCTCAGTACTCTATTAGGGGTTTGAATAAGGGTGAGAAGCAAAGTTCAGTTATTAAGCTGGGTGTATCTAGGGTTGATATCTTGTAGGAATACAAGAATCTAAAAAGGGCATATGTCTGAATAGACGGCAAAACATTGCTTAGAGAGAATAATGGGACTAATATAATTTTAGCTTAGAAAAAGATGAACACAGAATACCAAATTTTAATGAATCAGAAAAATTTAAGAGATGAACGGAAACATCCTACAAAAGGTTTGGAAAAAGACACTGATAAATGGAATCTAATAATAACATGAAAATGTGCTTACTACCATTGATCATTAGGAAAATGTAAAAAGCAAAATGATATACTTTGGAAAGTTTGAGAGTTTCTTATAAAGTTAAATATTCTATGAGACAGTAGCCCTATTCCTAAGTATTTATCCAAGTGAAATGAAAACATGTTCTTAGAGAAACCTATGTATGAGTATAATAGTTTATTCATAATCACCAAAATCTGAAAACTCAAATATCCTTCCAGTTGGTGAATGGATAGACAGGTACATCCATACAATGAAATACTAAGGAATAAAAACAAGATAAAACACGAACGGATCCTCAGAAGCCTCATGCTAAGTGAAAAGCCTCCATTTACAGAGCATTCCAGAAAAGAACTATATGGACAGGAGATATCAGAGGCTTCCTGAGGTGGGGATGGGAGTTGGCTACAAAAAGGCACCAGGGAATTTTAAGGAGCAGTTGAAACTCCTATAACAGGTGAGCTGCTGTGTGATAGTGTCTGACAAAACTAAAAATTGTACACTTGGAAAGGTTCTGTCTTTCTAGCTTAACCAAACCTTTAAAAGAAAAGGCTTTTTACAAAAGGCTGGGACATGTTAGTATTTTACCTGACTAGAAATCACATCAGGGAACCATTCATTCTCTCTGGCCATGCAAGAGTTATGTCCCGAATTAATGTAGTTTTGCCTACAACCTTTAGTCTACAATCGAGTTGCACAGGCTAGGAGACTCAAGTTTAGATTGTAGTTAGGAATACTGAGCCTTGGTGGTACCTGAGATCTGAATGTCTTACCACCTTCTTTTCTTGGTTCACAGCTATAGATTCTGCTCACGCTCATGCAGCTGCTTGTTTTCCCTGGAGTGGGTTTTTTTGTTTTTTTGGCCAAATAGCCTAAGGAGCCACCAGCTGGGTAGAGAATGGGCTGTCAGTCCGATCTGATCCAATCTGAATCAGAAAGGGAGTACGGGTGGCAGCATCCCTCACTGGAAGATGCATTTCATTATTCAATAGTCAGATACATTCCCTCTTAGAAAAAAAGGTAAATTCATTCCAACTCATGGGATGAGTCAGTAGGAGCTAAAAGGCTCCAAAAGGTAGGTGAACTTGAGGAGATGTCACATCAGGAATACGAACTCATTCGTGTCTGACTCTGTGACCCCATGGACTATAGCCTACCAGGCTCCTCTGTCCATGGGATTTTCCAGGCAAGAGTACTGGAGTGGGTTGCCATTTCCTTCTCCAGAGGATCTTCTCAACCCAGGGATCGAACCTGGGTCTCCCACATTGTAAGCAGATGCTTTACCATCTGAGCCACCAGGGAAGTCTAAGGGAGACCAAGACACTAAATAGTGGGTCAACCTTGAAAGGGTGAAAGGACTTCTGTTTTTAAGATGATGGCCAAAAGATCAAGGAAATAAAGTTTCAGGTTGGTCTTGTGTCCCCTGTCTTTCATATGACAGGCAAAGACAATGACAGGAAAGTGAAATGAACCCATCTGAGATGAACCCATCCACCCTGTACAGTTCCAGTTGCCCACTGCAGATCCTAACAAGAAGACCCAGTAGGACACAACGTTCTTGAGCCAACTTTTCTTTGGCTCAGAATGCTGGAAGAGCTATGGCAGCTGCAAACCAGAGGATTCAAACCAGGTCCTTCCTAGAAGGAAATAGACGATCTTGTGGAAGTAAGTTAGGAAAGGTTGGTGTAAAATGGTTCCATGAACTCTACTGGAATAATCCTTGGGTATTGCGTCTCAGGAAGTTATCACAGCTCCTCTCTTAAGGCAAGGCATTACGCAGAGAGCTCTTCCCCTCATGGGATTTTCTTCATCAGTCCCCTCAAACAAAATACAATAGCTATCCATACTGAATGGAGATTTTAAAACCTGAAGCTCTAAAGATCTGATAATCTATCAAAACAAATTTATGTTCTGTGCAAGGGAGTGCTTAAATGATCATTACGTCAACTAACTTATTCCAATCCAGAGAGGAGACCCAGAAAAAAAAAAGAGTAGGGGACAGGAGGAAAAGAAGCCCTCAACTCCTGCAATGGACTATTAGGGAAAAAAAGCAGAAAGTTTAAAATCAGGAAAAGGCAACAACAAAAAAAAGATCTGACATTTCAAAGAAACAAACACTAAAAATTTTTTAAAGAATGTAGCCAAAGATAAAAATAAGACTAGAAAGAAGAAAACACATCTTATAATAAATATTTAAATAAAAAGGCTGAAAACTAACAGTGCAGAAAGTGTAAGACACAAAGACTAGGATAATATCAAAATCCACATGTATAGGGTGAAATAAGTCATAATCAGAGTGAAAAGAAACTTCCTAAAAAGTATAACATATTAATAAGATAAAAGGAAAAAAGGGAGGTAATGAAGCAGAGCAGAGAGTTCCATGGAGTCCACGGCATGACCCTGGGTTTAATCCTGGTCGGGGAACTAAGATCCTGCAAACTGCGAGCCACCACCACCAAAAAAAAACCCAAACAGAGTAAAACCCAATAATAACTAGAAGTAGTTGAGGAAGAAAAAACTGATGAAAGCTCTTTTGTTAAGAGGAGGGGATGCTTTCTTGGCTCCTGAGAAAGGAAAAGGAAAGAGGCAGACAGCAGAGATGCTTTGGAAGCTTCTTCTACAAGGGCTCATTTCCCTGAGGGCACTTTGAGCTCCTGGGAGGAAGTGTGGCTTTCTATGCAAACAAAGCTCATCAGATCCTTCTTCCTGGTAGTGAGCACTCCACATAATTCTCTTCTATCAGAGGGTCCCTTTTATAGTCATACCTGTACATAATTCAGAAACAAAATTTGGAAGGTGAAAAGCAAAATCACTAAAAATAATTTATTGCTTTAAAAAATAAATTAACATTTATAATAGAATACTAAATCAGATTTTCTCAAATGTATTAACAGCATACTATATTTTAGTAAACAAGGATTTCCAACTTACGGTATAACGAAATAAGTCAATTAAACACTTGGTTTAGCTAGGGGCAAACATCAGCCACTGCCACCTGATCCCATAAATCCACGCTGCTTCACATCTGAAAACTGAGTAGAGAGATCTCCCTGTTCTTCCCATTGGAAACTTCCTGAAGAGCGACACGCCCAGGGAAGAGAAGAGGCTACTGTAGCAAGGTGGAGCTGAACTAAAAGTTCTACTTCCCTTACCTTGGGGGAAGCTAAAGGGATGTGATTACTTCACCAGGTCTGCATGGAAGACAGTCTGATCAGAAACAGCCCAGGGTAGATTTCTCCTGTGGAATACGATGCGCATGGCCATGTCCTAATTCTTTCTTGAGGTTTCAAAGTGTCTCTGGTCACCAACCCATATTTGGGGTTGAGGGAGATGCTAATGCTGGGTCCCTGGCCTTCCTCAGATGCCACAGTGGCTTTTGCCCTAAGACGTCCAAAAAGATGGCTCTCCTTTCGTTAGTCACATTGGCTCAGTATTAGGAGTAGAGGTAGGGAGGTAAGGTCAACTTCTGAAGAGTCGAGTCCACGATTTATTCCACAATGGATGCAATAGAAGTTCAATGAGATTGTCAGTATTAGGCAATCATCTTTTTATACCTATGAGATTTCTTCTAAGTCTCTCAGGTTTGGCACAAAAGGCTGAAAAGTACTCTGTTGTTCCTGAAGACAAATGCAGTTCCTTCTAAGTTACAAATTGGCACTTAGGTCCTATCGTTGAGCATGTCTTCACGCCATCCCCTGTTTCTGGCCTCCATATAGACAGAGGCATTGCACTGCTGCATGGCGTATTCCATCTCAGTCAGCTGGCGGCATCCAACGGTTAACTTTTCCCTAGAGGATAAAGAAACGTTACATGACTACAAGACAGTCAGCCAGATAAATGAAAAAATCTCACTACAAAAGGAGAACACTGGTATTGGGAATATATTATTTGATATTTGAGAGTAAAAATGCCTAGAGAAATGGTTTCTTCAGTCGTTCAGTCGTGTCTGACTCTTTGTGACCCCATGGACTGCAGCATGCCAGGCCTCCCTGTCCATCACCAACTCCTGGAGTTTGCTCAAACTCATGTCCACTGAGTCGGTGATGCCATCCAACTATCTCATCCTCTGTTGTCCCCTTCTCCTCCCACCTTCAATCTTTCCCAGCATCAGGGTCTTTTCAAATGAGTTTGTTCTTTGCATCAGGTGGCTGGCCAAAGTATTGGAGTTTCAGCTTCAGCATCAGTCCTTCCAATGAACCAAATAACTTGGCAGGATAAACAACTTAGTAACACAATTCTTAGTCATCATGGAGACAATCTTGAGGATATTACTGAATTCATGAATAAAGGTTTCCAAGGAAGACCTGCTGCCAATAAGGACACTGTAGAGTAGATCACATATTTTTGTTTTATTTGGTTTGGGAGTTAAAGGACAGCAAGACTAGTGGATTCTAAGAGGACACACCTCCAGACAGGAACAGACACTGGACAGGGAGCAGGAAGTTGACAGCTTCGACTCTTAAAGAGAATCGATCACTTAGCCATTAACAAATGAATACTAGTTAACTACTCTCAACCAGAAGTGAGGAAGGGGTAGTAAATGCCTGATATTTGTCCCAACTACTCACAACTGTATCTAACATTAAGCTTAGGTGAATCTCAAAAGCTGACAAGAGGCCTATTAACTGTGGGATCACTGAGTCATCAGTTAGAGCACCAACTCATTATACATGGTGTCAGGAGTTCAAATCCCCTGAAAACCTATTTAAATCTACTGAGAGGTCGTCTGCATAAGTTCACAAAGAATACCCAGTATCCAGTACTGCGTCAGAAAACAGCAGTTATTTTTATTATGCAAGTTACACGGTTATTGGGAAGCCTCCAGTGGCTCAGTGGGTAAACAATCTGCCTGAATGCAGAAGACTCAGGAGATGCAGGTTCGATCCCTGGGTTGGGAAGATCCCCTGGAGGAGGAAATGGCGATCCACTTCAGTATTCTTGCCTGAAAAATCCCACGGACAGAGGAGTCTGTCCAAATGGCCACAAAGAGTCAGACACAACTGAGCAACTAAGCAGCATGGACACTGCTATTACCTCTCTGGTTTCTAAGACTGCTCTGAGCCACCTCCGGGGTATTGGGAAGGACTCCTTGCTACCTTTGCACACTACCCCTCCTCCCTCACCCATGAATCCCCCGAGGCAGGGCACAAAGGGAAAAGAAGTGAATCAGAACTGAAGGAATAGGATGAGAGCTAACAATGGCAGCAAAGTAAATACACTGTATGTTTGGAGAGGCCTCACTTCCTGAAAACATGTAGTGAGGCTGATTCAAACCTGACTTTTGACTCTATTACTCTAGACCTATGCCCTATATTTAGAGTGCTTAAAATCAGTGTTATGTTCTTGCCAGTTCTTTACAACTACTCAGAAAATGATTTTCGGAAGACTCTAAGAGATCCAAAATAGGAGAGATGTAAAATGTTTTCCTATAAACTTAAAAATGAAATTAAAAGGGTAGGTCCCTATTCCTGTTCTTGATTACTTATTCTACATGTGGAAAAAAACTCTTTTAGTAACTAGACTTTTCATCTGTTTCAGTGTCTTTTCTTATTTCTTCTCTTTCCCCCTCCTCTCCTAGTTAAGAGGTGAGCCCTCTGCCCTCTTTTCATCCTGGTGGCAATGTGGTTCCTTTGTGTGAGGCAGCATTCTGACAATGGATTATCAGCCACAGATTTTGCTTTCCTGCATCAGGTTGTCATTGCTGCTGAGGAAAATATCAGATGTTTTTCTAGTATCGTGTTTGGCCAATACCAGACTATGATGATAGGAATTTTTGAGTTCCTTTCCCCAATGGATTAGAAGCAGAATAGCAGAATATTAGACACTGCTTACCTTAACACCTTTGCCTACTGCTCTGTAGCATCTCCAATGACTTATCTCACCTTGGCTTTCACCTCTCGCTGATGAGACATTTACAACTGAGAGAAAGCCTATTACCTATTCTGATATCTCTTAATTGCTAGAAAGTTCTTTCTTTACATTGGGCTTTAAAAAAAAAATCTATAAGCTGTTTGCCTAAATTAAAACAAAACAAGAAGTTGTTATCCCTGTTTCCTCCAACAGTACAGATATTTTATGTCCCTTACAGGTGGTCCTATTTCTTTGCCAAACTACACAATCCCGACTCCTAATCCTTTCTGGAACAAAGCTAAAGATCGGAGATTGCTTCTAGTTCTGCAGTTCTGTACTGTTCATGAAATTTCTACAGAACTGCCACTGATTTTCTAAATCATCCTATTATGAGTCTGAAACTAACTTAGACCAAATCTCAGATGGGTCAAAATAAGCAGAAATTTGATCAAATCAATAAAAAATAACTGCAGCAGTTATCTGATTCATTTCAATAGCTAATTTTGTCAAAGTGGCACGGCAGTAGTAAATTGAAGTGCCCTACCTCTAATATTTTTTCCAAAATCCTTTCTAGGTACAAGAAAAAGAGTACAATGGATATTGCTTTACAGCTCTCTTAATGTTTTTAAACACTTGCAATGTGCATCTCAAGTAAAGGGAAAATGGAATACAATGTAGTACATATAACAACAGTATATAAACAGTTTTTGATTCAGAAGGTCTGGGCTGGAGTATTAGAGTACATTTCTTGCAAGTTCCCAGATGGTGCTAACACTCAGCTCCAGGAACCACCCTTCAGAGAACCAGAGCTCTAATGTGATCCTACCACAGAGCTGATCCCTGGAGTTCAGAAAGCAGTAATTCCGGAAAGCTCTTGCCATAAGGAAAACAAAGTTGTTCCTGATACTCGTGCCTTCAGTTCAGTTCAGTTCAGTTGCTCGTGCCTTAGGCAGCATATTATTTGGATATACCAGGTACTTGAAGGAGCTGATGTCACAAACTAATGTGCATTTCACACAGAAAAAATGCACAACTGTGCATTGTCTTGTAAACATGCCAGAACACTCTGTCAAGAATTTATAGGTCAAGCAAAGTTAATTAAACACTATTCCTAATTTATTTTTCATATACGTATCAATAGAGGATATCACACAAGATATTTATTTAGTAATTTATTTGATAATCTTCTTAATTTACCATCCTGGATTTTCTGAGCAAACTCCTCATCTGCTCAGGGTAAACAGTGCTCAGACCCCACTGGCAAGAGCAAAAGCTAGGACAAAGAATCTACAAACTACAGAAGAGAGCAAACACTAACTGATGTATACACAGAAACACCAAGGTTCTGCTATGTCATGGAATTTGAATTTTGGTCCAAGCCACTTTCAATATGAAACCTTAATTACCTGCCTTATCAGAACCTATAAAATAGTTTTCTTCTTGAGCTACTTAATTTCTTCCCTATTGCAATAAATTTGATGTTGACACATCAACAGCCTCTTCCTTCACAACTAACACATCACAAATCAAAAACAAAGATTACCAAAGTCAGACATTCTAAGTAATTGTTTTTCTTAATATAGTGAAGTTAAATCATTCTTCCATTTTCACTTCTGAGTCACAGGGAAGCTTCACTACCTCTCATCTATTGCGTTTGGCTCTGCATCTAGTATGAACTATTGAAACAAAAAGAACCTCTGTCTTCTGGCAACTTACTTGAAAACTGGGAGCTGTGGAGTATACCAGAGGTTCATATGGGAGGTACCATTCACTGAAAATATAGCAAATAATTTTAAAAAAACAACAGAGTAACAAATCTAAAAGCTATTAACTTTAAAAGCCCACTTGAACAGCAACTGCCATTTTCCAATGCATTCAAGATATTAGACATATTGGACTTCTCTTTAAAATCATCCTTTCAGGATTAATAAGAGGAAGCTTATTAATTACTATCATAGTTCAAATTCTTGGCATTGTAAGTGCAACGAAAACAAAGAGAAAAATAGGTACAACTACTTTAACTTTGAACATTTAAGTTTGACACTTGCATCCTTTCCCTCTCCAAAACAAAATAAACCAAAAAAACTTCCCAAATATTTAAACAGTAAGCTGAAGTCAAAATAATTTTAGACATTTGAATGGAACCATCCTATAAGGGACTCTGCCCTCCAAGTTATATACAGAGCTTTATACACCTTCAAAAATATTGCCAAGACTGGAAGACATTATATTTTTGATCTAAATCTCAAGTATACACACCTTTAAATGCAGATTATCTGTAACAATCTGTAAGTAAGAGTTGTTGATTGTTGTTTAGCTGCTGAGTCATGTCTGACTCTTTTGTGATCCCATGGACTGTAGCCCACCAGACTCCTCTGTCCATGGAGTTCTCCAGGCAAGAATACTGGAGTAGTTTGCCATTTCCTTCTCCAGGGGATTTTCCCGACCCAGGGATTGAACCCATGTCTCCTACAATGGCTGATGGATTCTTTACCACTGAGCCACCATGGAAGCCCATGAATAAGAACATAAACTGATTAATTGGTAGTCTGAAGATTAGGGTAAGAAATCATTTTCATCCTCAGCTATGAGAGATGATGCATGCCTAACTGGCTTCAGATTTTCTTAGAAAAATTATGTTAATCTAGTGAATGAGTGAATTTTCAGTTATGCTGCCTGATAACATTTGTGTATCAGTTCTAGTGTCTTGATATCATCAAACATATTTATCAATCTAGAGTTTTACCAGTAGAGCCACCTTGATAGTTAACTTTGTCATTGTGTCCACTCATACAATTCTGTAGCTACACAAATATATCTGCAGATTGTAAATGGCAAATAAACTGGTTAAGTGATACAGTGGCATATTACACAGCAGTGAGAGTCCAGTCCGTTCTGCTACTGTTCTTGTTTTGAACACAATTTATTGTAACAGCATTGAAACATTAAAGAACAATCTGAGCACAACAAAGATTTCCTATTTTCTTACATATGATTTCATTAGTGGAAAATGCCAGATGAACAGAGAAAACTGTACACAGCCTATTTAAATGAATAAATATTAGAAATTTCTCAATTCTAATTTCTATAGATAGATAAAACCCACATAAGCAAAAGCTCTTAGGGGTGGGTCTTCAATATTTTTGAAAAATATAAAAGAGCCTTGACACATCTAAACTTGAGAATTTACTTTAAAAATTAAACTTGCTATGTGCATATATATATATATATACACACAGTTTTTTTAAATGTATGAACTATTTCATATTTATAAAAGCTAAAAAGAAATCATAGTATAGTGAAGACATAAAAAGAACCCTTCACCACCACCAAGTTAGTGCTACACATGGCAAGAGCATGTTACTCTGATGTATCTACATACATATATATATATGACTATACATACATATATGACTTACCGATACTCAGCCTGTGAAACACAATCATACAGTTCCTGGGCAGTAAATTTGACATTTTTATTTACCTGAAAAGAATCAAGATATAGCTATTAAAAATGCATATTAAGTCAAATGAAAGGTGAGAGAACAATTAGAATGGCTCATATTCTGAAGGAGGAGAATGTCAAGTTTTTAGCTTTTGCATAAAAAGGACTAAATAATAACAATTAGAAGTTCAGTGAACATAACACTTAACACTGAACTATGTGTAAAAATATTAGTCCTATTGTTACAACTTAATCTGTTAACAGAACCAAAAGAAGTGAGATGGTCCTGGGATCTGTGGGACTCCCAACAAAGCAGATGATCACTTTAGAGATCAAATGGACAGAAAAAAAACGTGTATAATACATGCAACACTAAATTCTACTATGCTGGCTCTTATCAGCAGATTTCATGCATCAATTAGCCTAGCTCTAATATACTTAATATTTATTTTCTGGGAAAAGTATATAAATTGTTAACATTTAATACCTATACCTAAAGCTATAGTAGATTTGGGTCATACAGGTGGACTGTTGTAAGCAGAATCAGCCACATCTTGTTTATTTCATGAACATTAGAAATAATTCAAGCTGAAAGAAAAAGTTAAGTAGTCAAATCTAACAACATTTGAATACTATGGTTGACCCTTCTGAAAGTTATTACTGAATAACTTTAAACACTAAGGTAATGAACTGTGTGGAAAAATCTGTTTTGGGAAATGGATGATTTATAGACACTTTCTAAATAAATGTGTTTTTCCGACTATCAACGTCTACATATTTAAATGAATATGTTTAAGTTTATAAATATCTTTTATAATTCACAATTTATAATACTGTAAAAATAAAAGTCCTTCATCATACAAAAACTTTTTGCGGCACATGTGGAGAACACAGTGAAGGAATCCTGTATTTCCTGTATTTCTTAAGGCTTACCACTGATTTAGGCAGTATTTTATTTATGTTGCAAGGAAGACTCTGGAAATTTGTAGAAGTAAATTCTTTTTATCAGATGACTCAAGGGGGGCTTCCCAGATGGCACTAGTGGTAAAGAACCCGTCTGCCGATGCAGGAAACATAAGAGCCAGGTGTTCAATCCCTTCAGTCAGGAAGACCCTCTGGAGAAGGAAATGCCTACCAACTCCAGTATTCTTGCCTGGAAAATCCCATGGACAGAGGAACCTGAGGGGGGCTATAGTCCATACGGTTGCAAAGAGTCAGACATGACTGAAGCGACTTAGCCCTTAGCCCTGGATTACTCAAGAAATAACATGGTGTCTAACTTTCTAGAAATTATGAATTAGTGAAGGGAAACTAAATGAAACTATCTTCTATTCACTTTACTTTTAAAAATACTTATGTTATTATTAGCATATGCATTTTTGATGAGGAAAAATTTTTGTTCCTACATTGACTTAATTAACACTACTTTAAAGATTTATATCATGAAAGTCTCCTGTAGAGTTTAGGGTATTGCTTATTTGCAAAAGTTCCATGAGCTTCTTTCAGTATTTTCACAACAAATTCAACATATCTGTATAGAAAATGTTCCATTCACTACAAGTTAAAAACACATAGTTTTTAAACATAAATTTGAAATATATATAATCCTCAATTTTTGCTGAAAATGTTATTTAATTATACATAATATTTACTATTATATTTAATGATTTAAGAAAGTGGTATATGATTTACCATGATTAATTTTTAGGTACTTTATAATTTTTATTAAAATAATCTTCTAAAAATGTTTTAAGATATACATTTAGAGTTAACTTATCAACCAGTTCGATTCCTATTTTTCTATATGTTCTGCCCTGATGATCTCAAGGGCCTTTGATATTTTCACTATTGCCCCAACATGCTGGGACCTATAAATGTTTCCAGACTTAGGCCAGCAAATGTCGGCAGTCAACACTGCAGATCTTTGATCATAAGATAAGAGGAATAATCTATTCTCTATCAACTGTTGAGAAAAATCAGCTGAAGAACTGATTTTGAACTTGACATAATATAAATACAAAAAAGTTCTTGAAGCCATTAGCAGATTTTTAGGAAACAAAAAAACCAACTATCTGATTTATCTGTAGTTTTGAAAACAATCACCCACATCTATTTAGACCCTTCTCCCAGAACGTGGCTGGGGTGATGTGGCTCCAGGTTATAGCAGATGACTTCTAAAGTCGGCAGTGAATCTACTAACAAAGGAAAACTAAAGCACAGATTCATGACATACTCACAGGCTCTAGCCGGAAATATATCATTTCACTATCTTCATTAGTTTTGATACAAGATATTTTAAATTAGTCATATTGGGATGTTTTAAATTACACTATTAAGTATCATTTCTGTGCTTAAGTGTACAATTTTAATTCCCAGAAAACAACTGAAAGATACCCCTGTCAGTAAACATTAAGAGTTATGATTGTAAAATGGAATTGGTGTCATTAATTCTTAGTTGTACGATTAACAGTGAGTGCCAAATATGAGAAACGGTCATATTATTCTTAATTCTTAAAAAAATCAAGATCAGGAAGCAAAGGTTTAAGTATAGTGACAGCCAAACATCTTAAAAATTTTAGATTGTCCCTATCACTGCTTATGAGACAAATACATCCAATGTAATAATTGGTATTGGGGATGAAGTCCTGCTAATAGAAATAACTTTAAAAATCTGGGACTCAGATCCACATATTCTTATAAATAACAAATTGGGTATTTTCTCCCAATGCTCTCAGCAACAGAAAGTACTAAACCCCCCAAAGACCTATGTATCAGATTTTTCCAGGATGTGATTTTAAAATTGTCCCATTGTTTTTCCAAATAAATTTTTATTGGATTGAAATTCAGAAAGTATGATGAAATAATTATTTCATCACATCATCTCAAAAGAGGAAATTATCTTAATAATCACATAATGTGGTTATACAGCATTGAGAACTGTGGTGTTGGAGAAGACTCTTGAGAGTCCCTTGGACTGCAAGGAGATCCAACCAGTCAATCGTAAAGGAAATCAGTCCTGAATATTCATTGGAAGGACTGATGCTGGAAACTGAAAATCCAATACTTCAGCCACCTGATGCGAAGAACTGACTCCTTGGAAAAGACCCTGATACTGGAAAAGACTGAAGGCAGGAGGAGAAGGGGACGACAGAGGATGAGATGGTTGGATGGCATCACCGACTCAATGGCCATGAGTTTGAATAAGCTCTGGGAGTTGCTGGATAGCAAAGCCTAGCATGCTGCAGTCCATGGGGCCACAGAGATGGACACAACTGAGCAACTGAACTGAACTGAACATATTAAGGGTAACTTTTAAAAGGTACATATAAACACCATTCATTCCTTAAATAAGAGAAGTAACACTTACTGAATACTTACTTTGTGCCTGGTACTGTTTGGAGCACTTTACATATATTAAGTTATTTAGTCTTATTTAAAGAATAGCTGTAGTTTATCTACTTATGTTATTCCCATTTTAAGATGAGGCAACTGAGACAAGGACAATCAGATAACTCTTCTAAGATTATACACTTAACTGGCGGCAGAACCAACATTTGAACATGACTAGTTTGACTTCAGAGTCCGTGTTCTTCAACACTAGGTTCTTAATATAAGATGTGGCATAAAAAAGTTACAGAGGACTTCCTTGGTGATCCAGTGGTTAAGAATCCACCTGCCAGGGCAGGGTACACGGGTTTGATCCCTGCTCCAGGAAGATTCCACAGGCTTTGGAGCAACTAAGCCCATGAGCCTCAACTACTAAGCCTGTGCTCTACAGCCCATGCTCTGTAACAAGAGAAGCCACTGCAATGAGAAGCCTGGGCACCACAACTAGAGAAAGCCCTTGCACATCAACAAAGATCCAGCAGAGCCAAACTAAAAAAATTTTTTAATTAAAAAAAAAAAAGTTGAAGAGCTAATCAGGTATAAAAGCAAAGGAGTACATATAAAGATGTTCAACTTCACAAGAAAAGTGACACCTGAATATGTCATATTCCTATATTTAGAGTGTTTTTAAAAATTAAACACACACACCCTCAAAAAGAAAGAATATATGGGCACATGGGCAAAGAACTGTAGGCAAACAAAACTGAAGATCAACAGAATACTTTCCTTGGATCAACAAGGATAAGAAAAGCATGCAGATTAATTTACAAAATACACTGGAGCCTCATCAGAGCTTTAATTCCAGGGTCTATGCTGCTGCTATGGAGAAAACTAAATTACAGCTTTCGTTTTCAGTAATCAGTGGTGCTCAACCGGAGGTGGTTCTTCCTCCGTAGGGGCCATCTGGGTATACGAGTTGGGTGCGGTGGGAGGGTATTTTTGGTTGTCACAATGACTGAGAGAGTACTGGCATTTAGTATCTGAGAATAAGAGATGTTGAAAAATCCTGCAACGTTCCACACTGAAGAAATGACCTATCCAGCATACCAACAGCGTCCTTGATGGGAAACAATTCCATGTGGTATTAGTATAGGGCTCTACTACATGTGCTTACTTAAGAGAATGAAAGACAAAAAATGAATGTCGCTGGCAAACTTTGGTGGCATTTAAGAATTTAAAGTAAACAGTAATCAAATAGCATTCCATTTTAGAACACCTCTATTTATATGAAAACGTGATTATAATGGAAATATGATAAACATTTAAAAATATTTTTCCTACCTCATACTTGATTAGGAAGTTATAGAGGGTCTCAATATCCTGATAATTACTGTTGGGGGCCAAAATCCTAAAAAATAAAGTATAAACAAAGGAGGGGGAATGAATTGATTTAAGAAAAAAACAAAACTATAGCTTGAACTTTTCTCCCAAAACATATTCATACCTTATTCTCAGTATGTATAATAAGCTTATTAAAATGTTTACAACCTTTTTTGGGTTTTATTTATCAACTAAAGTTATAAACCATGTACTTACTTCAACAAATATCAATTGATATGAAATATCAATTTATTAAAATATTTTTATTTACTTATATTAATATGTCATCAGTTAATCAACAACTATTAGAATTCTTATGTGAAATTATAGTTCACATTTTGAGTTACAATGATACAGATTTTTCAAAAGTTAGATGGAAATGCGAAGTATATTTACACTCCTTATCTTTTAAGCGGCAGATAAAGATTTCCCACAAAAATGTGCAACCAATGCAAATAGACAAGTGATATAAACTACCATACACATTAAAAAATACTAATAAAGATTATGTGACTAAATTCAAATGATACTGTTTGAACTAACTGCCTAACAATCTAAGAAAAAGCATCAGTAATCAGGCTCTGTCAGTCATTGGAAATAACACTCATCCTTCTAGCAGTAAAGTATTAATTCTCATTTTTTTACACTAAGTACTTTTTAATTCTTTCAAGATGAAGAATCTTTTGTTTCTTTTAAAAAAGAAAAGGAAAGCAGTCCTCATATTATGGTAAAATGGTTAAGAGCAATGTCTACCTGGCGATCTGTGTTTTTGAGTGAGTTCTGTGTGACTTATTTTCCTTATCTGTTAAACAAGCAAAGTAGTAGTCTTTACTTCATAGGATCATAGTGAGAATTAAACAAGTTACTATAAGTAAAGTCTTGATGACAGTATCTGATAGAACAGCAAGCACTATATATTGGTACATACAAAACAGTAACAATGACAACTATGATCATCTAATGTCTAATAGTTCCAAGCCACAGAATAAAGTGCATGATGACTTAACTAATGAGAAATCAAGCCACCCCAATTAATTCTTAAATTCCAAGTGCCTTTTAATTACAACAACGTCTCTAGGTCCTCACATCCTCACCAATGCTTGATGTTGTCAAATATTAGTTAACTGATCTCAATAACATCTTAATTAGATCTTTAAAAAAGTTGGCCCTTATTAGTCTTGCAAGATAGCTTACATAAAATAATTTTTCAGGATATAGTCAAATTTTTAAATGGATCATACTCCTTTGGAGAAGACAGATACAGAATATCTTTAAGAACATATAAAAATCTTCCTAAAAATAAGTTTCATGGAAAAAGTTACTCTCCCAATAAGTAATTTTAAAATATAAATAATATCAAAACCCCAAAGAAAGAAAAAGCAGACAATAAATACATTGGAAAGGGTCCATAAGTACTTTGTTTTTTAAAATGAGAACAAAGCTATATAGATAAGTTAAACCAATGTTTTATAAAAGCAATGGAAAAAATAATGTGTTCCAATTTTGTAACCTAGTGTAAACAAACAATCAGTAATGTGGAATAATTTACACCCATTCTTTTTTATAACTTTGGAAATAATCCAAACTGTCCATAAAAGCGAGTTAAAAAAATAAATGAAACAATGTTTTATAAAAGAATCTTATAAATTTCAAGCTTATATTTTCTCTTTGCCAGAGAATAAAGTAAACATTTCTCTGTCCTGAAATACTTCACAAAAAAATTAGTTTTAGGTAAATCAGTTATTTACCTCTAGCAACAAAGCATAGCCACAGTATGAAATAAAGAAAATAATTACATCATCATAGTTTTCCAATTAGCAAAAAATTGAAAAAATTGTCAACTCCTGGCATGGTTTTATTTTTTAACAGTTTTACTGAGGTACAGTTTACATACCATAAAATTCACTCACTTTAACAATTCAATGATTTTATAAATAAATTTACTGAAATGTACAATGATCTACATTGTACAAACTTAAATACTTGACTATTTGACAAAATATCACAGAATTACCTTGTAACGAGGAAAGGGTTACTGAGATGTCAGCATCATTCACAGATGTATTACTGATATAATTAGAATAAAATTATAATGCTATTTTTAAAAACAAGGATATATGTTGTAGGATTTATTATGAAACCTACCACTCTTAAATGCTACTCTTAAAAAATGTTCTGAGGTAAACTGAGCCCCAGATTGAGCAGATAATCTTTATTAAAATACACTCAATTAGGGCTTTTAGACTTTCATAAGGCCAATGAACTCTGAGTTTATGAGAATGGAATTTGGCCTGGTATAAACAAAAATTGCCATCTTTTACTAACTGGAAGTACAGTTTGTTGAAAATACACAAAAAAATGAAATGGAGAAAAATGGTTTATGGACTTTCATGTCTTAAGTAATTCCCCACACACAAATTCTTGAGAGGTCAGCCTTCTCTATAGCTTTCTTATTTGTTTTTAAAAAATACCAGCACGAAGACAAAAGAGTCTTAGAATGAAAGTCCTAAAATTACCCTTCAATGGCAACTTTTAAAAAGAATAATAGAAAGAACTAGCCCTTAGAGAAAGTGGCCATTCTTTTTTTATAAATATATCTACATGTTTTCTAAGAGAAATTCCTAACAATCAATAAATACATATCAAATGTATACTATACTCTCAAATGTATATGATACTAAGAGCTACATAATATAAAAAAATTAGAAGACATGGCTGCCTATCCTCAAGTTGTTATAATCACAAAATTTTACTTTAGAATTTTGGAATCAGAATTGGGAACAGATTGAAGCAGGATTTAATCTGCAGCTAGAAGATTATTTACAAACCAAGTTAATCACGTTACCTGCTTTTCTGTACCCCAGCTCCCCATCTGTGAAATGAGGAGAAAATAGCACTTACTGAATAAGGTTATTATATGAAGCAAATAAAATAATATGTGTAAAATTAAGATGTTTAGCAGAATTCCTGGCACATGTAAACAAATATTGCTGCTGCTGCTGCTGCTGCTATGAAAACCAGTTTTCAGATGTAGAAACCAAGGTTTAGGGTTGTAAAACACTTGCCCAAGACAGAGTGGTGGTAGGTACCTAAATCTCTATTAGTTTAACTCTGGACCCCATGTTTTTATCCACTAATAAATAACCCTTACAACTTCTTGTATTAAGTGATTTTATGAAATCAAATAAAATAGTCTTTTATTTTATTATTTTTTAATATAAATTTATTTAATTGGAGGTTAATTACTTTACAATATTGTATTGGTTTTGCCATATATCAACATGAATCCACCACAGATGTACACATGTTCCCCAGCCTGAACCCCACTCCCTCCTCCCTCCCCATACCAAGCCTCTGGGTCGTCCCAGTGCACCAGCCCCAAGCATCCAGTATCATGCATCGAACCTGGACTGGTGATTCGTTTCATATATGATATTATACATGTTTCAATGCCATTCTCCCAAATCATCCCACCCTCTCCCTCTCCCACAGAGTCCAAATGACTCTGTATGAAACAGTCACCCGGTTAATTTGTCTTTTAACAAATGCTTCTGGCAAACTATTTTGTGTACTTTCCAACACTAAATCTTTGTAGTTGTTAGATCTTTCTCAAAGCCACAAAGGAAGTCAGTAGCAGAACCAACATTCACTAGAAGTTCTAACTCTTAACCACATAAGCACTTTGAGTTCTCTATCGATGAGCAATTAACATTAAGTAAGCAGCATGCTCATCTGAATTAAACTTCATTTCCATCTCATCCAATATTAGATAAATATCTACCCATCTCATTAAAGAAAAAAAGAGTATGCCACTCAAAATTTTTTTAAAGTTAATAAAATAATCTGACTAAAATTAAAAATCAAATAATGTATTAAAATGGACTAATTTTTAAATAAGGATTTTTAAAATTCAAATAAAACTTTCCTCCTAGATAGAAAAAGTAAAGCATCAGACTCAGGAGTGGGGAAATAAGTCTAGAATATTCAAGTTTAATATCTAACTCTAGAAATTCAAAAGAAGACGCAACATATTCATGAATATTTATAGATCAAAACTTACATCCCACAGAACTGAATAAATTATGTTCCCTGCTGGCAAGGCAGTTTAACATTAATATAATATTCTAAATAGTTTTTTCATGTTTGAAGAACATTAAAAATAAGCTTAAAAAGTAATTATATGACTTATTTTACTCAGCTCACTGTTCATCCATGCTACTCAGGGTTTATCCATGTCGTAGCATCTGTCAGAATTCCTTTCCTTTGTAAGGCTAAATAATATTCCATTGTATGTACATACCTCATTTTGCTTATCTATTTATCTGTTGACGGATAAGAATTACTTTCACTTTTTACTTACGGTGGCTCATGCTGCTATGAACATAGGTATGTAAATATCTCTTTGAGACTATAATTGCAGAACCAGCCCAAACTGGCCCTATCCTGTTTCTAACAAGATACTGAGCTGTTTTTCAGAGACAAACAGAACAAAACCACAAGTCATGCACGCAAAGCATGCTCAGAAGAGAAAAATTTGACCTCAAGTAACACCCAGAACCAAAGTTTCCCCCCTCCCCGGAACGAAAGGGCCAGATGTGACCAGAGCCCTGTCAGAAGTGCAGGGTCCATGGTGCAGGAAGATCCAGTTCTGAAGCTGCTGAACCTAACCTCACCACAAATGGACAGGCTCCACAGCCCTGCCTTGGATACCTGCCCCTCCAGGGCTTCTGCAAACCAACCCTCTTCTTCTACCTCATGAACATTCAACCAAACCCCAGAATGAAGAGACAGAATTGAGAGCCACGCCTCCTTGTTTCCTTGACAGTTAAACCTCACAATAAAGCCCTTTCTCTTCTCAAAAGCTGGTGCAATAGTATTGGCTTATATGCAAATTTGGGCAGCAAGCCCTTTGCTTGATAACAAGACATTATTTTCAATTCTTTTGTGTATATACCTACAGCAATCAAAATTATAGACAGGCATCAGGTGCTGCCAAAGGCTGGGAGGAAGAAGAAATGAGAAGTTACTCTATTTAATGGAAACAGAGTTTCAGTTATACAAGATGAAAAGAGTTATGGTTATGGATGTGGTGATGGTTACACAACAATATGGATGCATTTAATACTCCATTAACACGTTTATGCACATGTGCACTCAGTTGTGTCTAACCCTTCCTGACCCCATGGACTGTGGCCCGCCAGGCTTCTCTGTCCATGGGATCTCCCAAGAAAGGATACCGACTGGAGTGGGTTGCCATTTCCATTTCCAGGGGATCTTCCCCACCCAGGTATTGAACCCTCATTTCCTGCACTGCAGGCAGACTGGTTACCACTGAGCCACCAGGCAAGCCCTAATACATTTTTAAGAACACTTAACAATGGTAACGCTATGTGTATTTTACCACAATAAAAAAGTTAATTAAAAACTCATTGTACATTCTCCAAAGCTAATAACCAACTTAAGGCTTATTTTTTACTATGAATCAACATTATTATTGAGGATACTACTGAGCATCTAACCAGTGCCAGAAAGGGAACAAATGCTATCTCCTTTAACTTCTGCAATTTAACAAAGCAACTATTATCAACTCCATTTTCTAGATTAGGAAACAAATATAAAAAGGTTAATTAACCTGTCTAGGTGACAGAGTTAGTAAATGGATGGAATGAGGATTCAACTTCAGATTATTTTGACCCTTGAGCTCTGTTCTTTTTCTTCAAAATAACTGCCTTTATCTGTCTGACTTGTTTCACTTAGTATGATAATCTCTAGCTCCAGCCATGTTCCTCTTATTTTGATACAGAGACATGCAAACTGAATTTTGCTGCTAATGAATTTAAGCAGTATCACTGATAAACTGAGTGAAAATTTATCAAATCAACAACGAGGACATACTCACCAGGGGAAAAAAGTCTTGGATCTTAAAAGAGTATGTTTTTTGGAGTCCTTTACTATAAGCAAAATTAAAATCATTTTTTCTATAGTTAATTTGGTGAAATCATCTATGTAAGTAGGAGATATACATCAGTCTCAGGTTTTAAAAGAACACCATATGTAGTTAAAAATGGTAAAAAATAAATAAATAAAGTTAAACAACTTAAACAAATTTAAACAAAATAAATTATATTCTGTTTTTCCTTTAGAGTCATTTGCAAGACAAGGAAAGAGGCCTCTGAGGACACTAACCCAGCCAGCATTGCTGGATTCAGCCTCCAAAACTATAAGGAAGCAAATTTCAGTTGTTTATGCTACCCAAGTCTGTACTATTTCCTTATGGCAGCCCTAGCATATGAATACAGCTGACATCCTAAATACTGTTGGCTCAGCTTTGAGGAGCCACAGATCTCAAGATTAGGAGCAAGATGGACCACTTCCCAGAATGTGAGACTGATGTGGAACTGACTGAGTAGTTTATTGCAAAACAACTACTTTATTTGCTTTGCTTCATGGCATTGTATTTCCTGCTAAAAAGTAATCTTACTACTTGAGATGGTGTTGCTGGAGGCCAATTCTAGGCTTAGCTCTAACAACATACTACAAGGGGCCAGAAGTATGACAAACTAGCTCATTCCTCTTCTACTTAGTGCTGAGACCCCTATCAGGCTTAACTAAGTCTTCACAACTAAGTCTTTGAAGAGTATGATGCCCACTATAAGACCAGATACTGCAGTTAAATCTGTATAACAATCATAGTTACTCCTAATATCTTATGAATGTTATTTCCTAGCTGATTAATCCCACCTCATTACCAGGTACTTACTATCTTTCCATTGTAACACGGCAAATAAGATCTCTCTAGATCAAAAGGAAGGAAGAGAGCCAAGATAAGAGCCAAGAGCGAAAGAAAGATATGCCTGAGGTTCCATCTACTGCTGGATGATTTCAATATGTGCAATCAGGGCTGTGACACAATTTTACTACTGCCTTACTATAAGCACATCTCCCTATAATAAAGAGATTGTTTATAAAAGATCAAAAATATGAGAGAAATGTTCTATTTAGAATAATTCTGAGGAAAAAATGTGAACAGTAAAAAAACTTGCAATACATGCATTTAACTAATCAAGATTGAAAGAGCTTTTAAAATGCATTAGACTTTTTATGAAAAGAAGACAAACCAAATCACAAGATAACACCTCATACCCATTAGGATGACTAAAACAAAACAAAACAAAACAAAACAGAAAATAACAGGAATTGATGAGGATGTGGAGAAAATGGAACCCTAGTGCACCCACCACTGGTGAGAATGTAAAATGGTATAACTGCTATGGAAAACAGTATGTGGTTCCTCAACAAAATTAAAAATAGAATTAACACATAATCCAGCAATTCAACTTCTAGATATACCTCCAAAAGAATCAAAAGCAGGGACTCACAGAGATATCTGTATGTCCACGTTCACAGCAGTAATACTCATAAGGGCCAAAGAGCAAAAGCTACCTAAGTGCTCATCAAACACGCGCATTACCATATGTAAAATAGATGACCGGTGTCAAGTTTGATGCAAGAAGCAGGGCACCGGAAGTCAGTGCTCTGGGACCACCCAGAGGGATGGGGTGGGGAGGGATGTGGGAGGGGGATCCAGGATGAAGGGACGCATGTGTACCTGTGGCTGACTCATGCTGATGTGTGGCAAAGCCATCACAATATGGTATAATAATTAACCTCCAATTAAAATACATAAATTTAAAAATCAATGGATAAACAAAATGTGGTATATACACTTTCCTGGTGCTCAGACAGTAAAGAATCTGCCTGCAATGCAGGAGACCTGGGCCCTATCCCTGGGTGTTGGGAGGATCCCCTGGAGGAGGGAATGGCTATCCACTCCAATATTCTTGCCTGGAGAATTCCACGACAGAGGAGCCTGGTGGGCTACAGTCCATGGGGTTGCAGAGTCGGACACGACTGAGCAACTAACACTTACTGAGCTTTAAAAAGGAAATTCTGACACAGGCGACCAACACGGATGAACTTTGAAAACATTGTATTAAGTGAAATAAGCCTGTCACAAAAGGACAAAAACTGCATGATTTTACTTTTAAGAAGGGAAACTTTAGCAAAAAGGCCTTTCTGAGAAACCGGAAGATTTAAGAATTACTGTAGTGAAAGGGTTAAGAATAACTTCATGTATTATTATTACAAAATTACTTTTTTTGCTGTAACTCTGAGTTTATTTATTATGAATGGCTTTATCTTTTCACATATTATCTAAGAAACATTTATACTGACATTATCTAACTTTTATACTCACTTGACCCATTGTTTTCTCAAGGAAATTTCAAACACAATCTCTTCCCTTGGCTTTGTGATCTCCTACAGTTACATGATGTCCTTCTGCTGTTTCTAGTCTTTATCTCAAAGTCCCCTTGGTCGACTGATAATTAAAATCTGCCCCTACACTTTTATGAAATTAACACCAATAAATTCACCAATGACTTCTATGCTGCTCAATCTAATGGACAGGGTTTTTTTCGGCCTGTTGGTAAAACACGACATTATTAAAGATTCCTTCTCTTTTGAAACTCCTTTCTTCTTTTTCTTTTAATTTGGCTGCACCAAATGGCTCCAAGAATATAAGTTCCCCTACCAGGGATCAAACCTGGGTTGTGGCAGTGCAAGTGCTGAGTCCTAACCACTGAACCACCAGGGAATTCCCAGATATCTGTGCTGCCAAGTCTCTTAAACTTTTCAGTCCTTCTGGTAATTCACCTTCAGTCTGCTTTTACAGATCTGCATATTAACCTGGGTTAATCCATGCTGGCTACACAGGCACTAGCCAAATTAAAAAAGCATAAGCACTCTAACACTGTTTAAAGAAAAATGTCTTAGATCTTCTCATCCTGTTTCTTCCTTAGTCCTTTGTTTCCTACTAATTTCCAGTGTGTCCCAGGCTTCTTTCTTGTGGGTGTTCACCTTAAATTTCTAGCATCACATTTGCCCCTTGGGCTTAAAGATAGTTTCATATATCTCTATTATCCCTCTGGTACTACCTAAGGTACCATGTGTACTCATCCTCTAAAATAGTCATTGTTTTCCTTTCTCCTCTCAATCTTAGAAATACTGTTTCCAATCCAACTATGCTTTGTAAATTCTAAGGCATTTCTAAGTTACACAATCAATCCATTAGAAAGTAAAATCTTAAGCAAATCATTTATTTTTAAATGCATCAAAACAACCAGTTTATCTATTTTTTTCCCTATGAATGACTCAACACATTGGGTCTGTGTGTGTGTGTGTGTGTGTGTTTGTGTGTGTGTGTTAGTTGCTCAGTCATGTCCAACTCTTTGGGACCCCATGGACTATAGCCCACCAGGCTCCTCTGTCCATGGAATTCTCCAGGCAAGAATACTGGAGTGGGGAGCCATTTCCTTCTCTAGGGATCTTCCCAACCCATGGATCAAACCCAGGATTCCTTGATCTCCTGCATCGGCAGGCAGATTCTTCACTGTCTGAGCACCAGGGAAGCCCCAATGTATTGGTACATGGATGCTAAGTTCATCTTGACCTAGTCCGGTCCATAAGACGGAAATTTTTATTCAAGCTTTAAGACAGGTCTTCACTCTTCCAAATTACGTGATGTTGACTGTCGGCAGTATCACCTCAGACACAGTTTCCTTTCCTGCTTTTATTACCCCAGTTGTTTCATTTGTTAAAAATTGTCTCTTGGGACAAGACCATCTACCAGTAGAAATCTTTTGGGGATACTCATTTCAACCAAGCAGATTCATTCTCCTCTCAGAAAAATAAAAGGTAGAAAAAGACAGATTTAGAAAAACAGAGGAAGAAAGTGAATTGACTTCTACGGCAAAGATATTTTGTACTTTTGTCAGTCATTTAATATTCTTTTTTAGGCCACCTTGTGAGGCATATACAATCTTGGTTCCCTCACCAGGGATCGAACTGGGGCCCCGTGCTTTGGGAGAACTGAGTCTTAACCACTGGACCATCAGGGAAGTCCCAACATTCTTTTCAATTAAATTTAGAAATTTTCTAAAGTTCTATGAAACCAACTAAAAAAATATCTCTTGAATATAACTAACTTTAAGTTTTTCAGTCAGAAAGTTTAGGGTATTTAGAAGTGAGTTCTCTAGACCAAGACCAATTTCAATAGGTCATTCTGCTAAGTATAAACCATATGACATTAGGCATATGACATTATCCCTATGGCAATGACATTATCCCTGTGATCCTACTTTCCAATGTATAAAGTGGGTGTGATAGTGAAACCCTCCCTGAACCCATAGGTTATAACAGAAACTGTTGTAACAGACTAACAAGTTCTTGAGCTTATCTTGCAGAAGAACAGATAAGGTAACAGCTTCTTAAAAACCCTTCTGCTGACAGCTGACAACCTATTTTCAAGAAGATATAAGATAATGAAATTATATCTTCAAAGTGCCTAGGGAAAATAACTGTCAACCTACAACCTACCCACAGTTAAACAGCAATCAATAACGAAAGCGAAACAACACTTTCAGTCAGAATGAGAGCATTTACCACTAACAGATCTTTGGTAAAAGAACTGCTGAAAATTTTGCTTCATCCCTTATGTTTCTTCTTATAATGCTAACATTGACATTTCTCTTCCTATCAATAGGTAGGGTCTATGGTGGTGCCCCCTCCAGGTCTACGACAATAAGGATGACATATAATTTGAGGCAATGTCATTAAAAGCAATATACTGACCACCTGATATTTTGGGATGATCTTGGAAACCAACCTTCTGTTTGGGAGGAAGCTGAGGCTACAATGGAGATGCTACATGTCCGTGTTCTAGCTGACAGCCAGGATCAGACAGCCTTAGAGATGACTCCAAACACTATTTGACCACAACCACACAAGAGATCTCCAGTAAGAACTGCCCTCATGTGTCTAGTCAAGCCCTAAAACCATGACACAAAATAAGTAATTGGCTATTATTCTGTATGCCAGTAAGTTTTGGGATTTAGAAATAATGGACCCAGAAATGAGGGCTGAGGTAAGGGAAATAACCATCAACTAGATAAACAGCAAAGTACGGAATTTATTTTAAGCTAATCTTCTGGTTGGTTTAAAACAAGGAATTCTTGAACTCCTTTTGCCACTTTTTTCTTTTTGTTTAGTCATACGTTCATTAGCTTTAGAGTGAAGGTTCCTCCTGTAAAGTCCAATGGTATCCCAGTTGAATCAAGAGAGAATATTTTCCATATTTCAGCACAAGAAGAGAGATTAGTACCTCTGTTGGTATAGACAGATAATGATCGTCGCAGCAGGAACTGACCACCCCAAAGACCAGGTAAGATGTAGACGTGAGGTAGAATGTAGAAATCCACAAGGGATAGGTGTATAAACAATGGGACCTTCCTACATGAGTCATTCTGTCTAGGTACAGAAGTACCTAAGTTGAAGAATTGGCAATTAAATTTCGAGACATGGAATTCTATTTTAAGTGACTTTTCAGTAGAAAGTTGAAAATGCATAGGTATGAAAAATGGATTGGCCTAGGTTATAATAAAATATGTCTGCAACTTCCTTAAAAATTACACATTTATGAAATAAATTTAATTCCTGATTAAAGGTTCTGAAAATAAGTTGGACTTTCTTTGCTTTGTTTGAGGACAGATGGTTACTTCCACATTAGGCCCTGAGCCTATATATGTAAGGGAAGCATAACAAATACACCTTAATTGAATGGAACACACTGGACTGAAGAATGTTTCTACTTCATACAAACTATTTTATAGGATCACATCCACTTCTTGTAATCTTTTACAATTATTTCCAAGCAATCTGGAGGAACTGCTGAATGTTTAAAAATAAGGACAGTAATCACAGGACTTCCCTGACAGTCCAGTGTTTAGAACTCCACGTTTCCACTGCAGGGGGCATGGGTTTAGTCCCTGGCCAGCCAACTGAGATCCCTCACGCCACAAGGCATGGCCAAAAAAAAAAAAAAACCCATAGCAATCATGTAGTAGGATGGTCCTATGGTACAGAGGCACAGCACGATACAGGAAATTTCAAAACATTAAAAATCCTTTTTTGCTTCGCCAGATATTCCCATTTTCTCTCCTCTGCTCTTCTAGTCCTTCCAATAGCACTGAAATTAAACTGTGTATATTAAATTCTGTCTGAAATGGCTAAAGTGGCTCCTGTTTTCCTTACTGAGCAATGCCTGAAACAGTACTTTGTTACCAGGAGAAGAGTTATTCAGTTTAATAGTGGAGAAACCAGCACCACTTATTTCCTTTATTCTTGGATCTACATATTCTAAGGGAGAAACAGCATCATACATAGCTGTTTGTCCCTCTCTGTGTTTCATACATTAGCTAGGACAGCACCCTAACTTCATGGATTACAACTGGTATGTGAAATAAGTCTTTTACAGTGTTTACCAAGCTAGTTCCTTAGATGAGTATATGATGAAGTCAGTGAATTCCATGTAGCTAGAGCTGTACCTCTTTCGCTGCAAAACTAGTTTCTTAGTTGTACTGGCTATCAAGACAGTGGCCAACAAATTCCTTAAATCAACAGATGGGGTTGCGGATAGAAATATTGCAGTGCTGCTGCTGCTGCTGCTGAGTCGCTTCAGTCGTGTCCGACTCTTGCGACCCCGTAGACGGCAGCCCACCAGGCTCCCCCGTCCCTGGGATTCTCCAGGCAAGAACACTGGAGTGGGTTGCCATTTCCTTCTCCAATGCATGAAAGTGAAAAGTGAAAATGAAGTCGCTCAGTCGTGTCCGACTCTTAACGACCCAGGGACTGCAGCCTACCAGGCTCCTCCGTCCGTGGGGAGTTTCCAGGCAAGAGTCCTGGAGTGGGTTGCCATTGCCTTCTCCAAATACTGCAGTGAGAGAAGTTAATTCCATATTTTAAAGAAGTGTCTACTCCAGTGAAGACAAATCACTGCTGCCTTCATGATGGAAGGGATCTGAATCACTGCCACTGTGGTTTGATGATTCCTTAGGGAACAGTGCCTTAGCATTTACCTCTTCTGTTGGAAATTTGGGCTCTCAACAGTGGTAGTAGCCAGAGCAGCCTTAATGAGAAGAAGTCCCACATTTGAGCTCAAGTTGGCTGAGAGCCCAGGCTGCCACTGTCCCTTTGCATAACAGCTCACTGACCAAATACTCGGGTGGGTAGGTGAAAAGGTTGATTGATATCCACAGGACAGCCGATCCTGTCCATTTGATTACTGACGGTCTCCTCTGCAGTGGGTAGCCTTTGATGAGCATTCACATGGGAAACAAATATTCTCATACTCTATGCCCATTATACCTCTATGTGCCCATTACACATCTCTTTTCCAGATTTTTCTGTCACTAACTCTCCAACTTTGTACTTTCCAATTTTCCAAACAAACCAGTAGTCACTGTTTATTGATCAACGTTGATTTATTTCCCTGGTCATTTCTCCAACAGTGCACAATTGCAACAGTGAAATTTTAAGTCTCTAGGGAAATGGCAACCCACTCCAGTGTTCTTGCCTGGAGAATCCCAGGGACGGGAAAGCCTGATGGGCTGTCGTCTATGAGGTTGCACAGAGTCGGACATGACTGAAGCGACAGCAGCAGCAGCAGCAGCAGCAGCAGCAGGGATTAGTATTAACTCAGATCTAGTAACTTCCTAAAAGGTTTATTTCACTTCTTCTAGGATACAGTCACCCTGATAAACAAATGCAAATCCTTTTACAGAAGATACTACCTTGTACTCCAATGTGGGGCTTATCAGGCAGTGCTGGTGGTAAAGAACCCGCCTGCCAATGCAGGAGACACGAGACGTGGGTTTGATTCTGAGTCAGTGAGATTCTCTGAAGGGGGGCACGGCAACCCACTCCAGTATTCTTGCCTGGAGAATCCCACAGACAGAGAAGCCTGGCAGGCCACAGTCCACAGAGTCACAGACTCGGACATGACTGAAGTGGACTTAGCATGCATGCATGCACATACTCCAATGCTGTACAAAGTACTCACACTTTTTCAGCTAGTTACCAAAAGTTTAAATAAAATACGCATAAAATACAATCTTTAATATAAAAATATATTTTTGATGATTCTACTTGTTTTAGCTCAACAATTAAGTTGGGGAAAATATATAGCTACGTGGTTGTCAAAAACTAAACTAGCTTAATGTTAGCAAAAAAGAAACATTAATTGGAAAATTTACAACTTATACTTCCAGTTACATTATTATTACAGGTAATTATATGTTGATTCTTAAAGATTTATGCCTTAGTCACAAGGACTGGACCATCAGAATGTAACATAATTCCAGGGGTTTCCAATGTATAATAAATATTTATTATCTTCTATGTAAAAAACATTGTCCTGAGTTGGACTCAACCTCTTATATTACTGGAAACAGTTTTACTGATTGCATCACTTCTCACAATGGGTAGATGGTTTGGCCGAGTACAGTGTTAAAAGTTCTTTAGAGGCACAAGAGGATATTTCTCAAAATAGATTGAGACTAATCCTAGAGTCTAGGGTACACTCTAACTTTAAACCTTTTGTACAACTTTATAGGGAAGAATTAGAACTAATCATCTGCCTTTATCCATACATTCACTATATACTTACTATTTAAGTTAAAATTATTATGATCTCCCTTACTGAGTACCTTTGATTCCCCTTAAACCCCACCATTTCATTTATTTTACTTATGTTTAATCCCACTGATTTAATCAGACATTTATCCCATCTGCTTCTCTGAAAACTGGAATGGTTGGTAGTTTTAGCACTTCTTAGAAGACTTGATAGCAGGGAATTTTCAGTAAATATCAGATCAGTAAGTCATTAGGTATAAATAATCAGTTACAAAACAAAAGGAAAATGTTAAAGTATTGATTTTAAATAAAAACAACTCTATAAACAAATTATTTATCTCCAAGAAGTCATCTTTCTTTGTATTTGACTCTTTGATTCTGGTGTGATCAAAAAGTTTATAATGGGAAACATTTAACTCCATCACTGTTAATAAAACTGGATTTTATTGACTAAAACAAAAGAACATTAACACTGAGAAATGCTTTAAGGGTAACAGGAATAACTGGCATTACAGTGCTGATATTTAGGATAAAAATAAAGGTCCTTATTGCCTATTCTTGAATTATAAATGCTAGGAAGCACACATAAAAGCTTCAGATATTTAAAATGAAATTAGTCATTTTAAAACATAAGTCATGAATGATCTATTACCTTCAATAGCATTAAAGAGAAAGGTTAACTAAATACCAGCTAGTGCTGGATAATTCAGTCAGACTGATATGTGGATGGACATGGAACAACAGACTGGTTCCAAATAGGAAAAAGAGTACGTCAAGGCTGTATATTGTCACTCTGCTTATTTAACCTTTATGCAGAGTACATCATGAGAAATGCTGGGCTGGAAGAAACATGAGCTGGAATCAAGATTGCCAGAAGAAATATCAATAACCTCAGATGGCAGATGACACCACCCTTATGGCAGAAAGTGAAAAGGAACTAAAGACACTCTTGATGAAAGTGAAAGAGGAGAGTGAAGAAGTTGGCTTAAAGCTCAACATTCAGAAAACGAAGATCATGGGAAGATCACTTCATGGGAAATAGATGGGGAAACAGTGGCTGACTTTAATTTTTGGGCTCCAAAATCACTGCAGATGGTGACTGCAGCCATGAAATTAAAAGATGCTTACTCCTTGGAAGAAAAGCTATGACCAACCTAGATGACACATTAAAAAGCAGAGACATTACTTTGTCACACATTACTTTGTCAACAAAGGTCCGTTTAGTCAAGGCTATGGTTTTTCCAGTGGTCACGTATGGATGTGAGAGTTGGACTATAAACAGAGCTGAGCGCAGAAGAATTGATGCTTTTGAACTGTGTTGTGGTACTGGAGAAGAAGTGTGGTGTTGGAAAAGACTCTTGAGAGTCCCTTGGACTGCAAGGAGATCCAACCAGTCCATCCTAAGGGAAATCGGTCCTGGGTGTTCACTGGAAGGACTGATGCTAAAGCTGAATATTTTGGCCACTTGATGTGAATATCTGACTCATTTGAAAAGACCCTGATGCTGGGAAAGATTGTAGGTGGGAGGAGAAGGGGACGACAGAGGTTGAGGTGGTTGGATGGCATCACTGACTCAATAGACATGAGTTTGAGTAAACTCTGGAAGTTGGTGATGGACAGGGAGGCCTGACATGCTGCAGTCCATGGGATCACAAAGAGTTGGACACAACTGAGCGACTGAACTGAAGTGAACTGAACATCTTGCCCACAGCAATTAGTTGAGATGTTGAAAAGTCACTAATTTTTAGGTCTTTATTTTCCACATGTCTTTCAATAAACTTTTGTTTCAGCAATTAACTTAACCTATAGAACAGCCTAAAGAATGTTATCTTTCTGTCAAATGAAGGATCTTTTCTAAATAACCTTTCTAAAATCTCAGGTTGGCTATCAAAACAGATAATATTAAGTTAATAAAATTTTCCCTCAAATACAACTCCATACTCTTTGAAGCTACTATCATTATCAATCAGCAGGAATGATAGATATAAAGTGTTACTCACTCAGTTGTGTTTGACTCTTTGAAACCCCATGAACTGCAGCCCACCAGGCTTCTCTGTTCATGGGATTCTGCAGGCAAGAATACTGGAGAGGGCTGCCATTTCCTTCTCTGATAGATATAAAAAACTGCTGTAATTGTAGGATTCTTTATCCCTGGAATTATGCATGGCTATATCAGTGTATGTTTTGTTCTTATGTTAAAATGGGGTAAGAGAGTAATAGGAAAATTATTTCTTTTGAGACTTAATAAGAAAATATATATGTAAATAACACATACACAACCCCAAGCTTTGTGACTGGATTGTAATTGTTTTGGAAAACCAGCTCTATAAAGTATTTCAAACCAAAGCCACAGGAATGTAATGGATGTTACAAAGGTTTTGAAGATTATTAAGCATTTGAAGATGATAAAAATTAATCATCTTCCTTTCCTAAATTCAAGCAGAAGTCTCTTTTTCCAAAATCATATTCTGTGATCACAAATGAATGCCCATACAAGATAAGATTATGTCCAAGACACCATTTGGTACTCAGTCTATATTTAAAAACCACCAAACCAAATATGACAACTAGAAAAAAAAAATCTAAGCCTAAGAGACAAGAATTAATTAAACTTTGGATACCCCATCACAGAAAAAAATTCCCTCCTCTGCAGAAAGTGCCAAGTTATTTATAACTCTCTCCCATAAGACTCCAAATATGAGACTGAGAAAACATTCATTATTTCAACCACTTCATCCATGGATACATGCGCTAGAAATCCAGAGTTCATGAAACTGACATAGAAATACAGAATTTTACATATTAAACCAAGTGATAAAATGAATATTCACACTTGAGCATGATCTAGTTATAGTTTTGAATTCAAATGCTACAGTTGGGTTTTTTTTCTTTTTAATAATTTCAACCTTATTTTATAAATAAGGTGGATTATATAATTAAAAATCCAGGCAGATTACAATTTCCTAGCCTCACTCTCCCTCTGTCCTCTCCTCAGCTTCTAAACTAGGCAGATCACCACCTACTCCACAAACAGAAAAACACACATTCATTGTTGTTTTGAGTATTATCTTTCAGGTTGAAGCTGCACACATTTATAGTATGCCTCAGATTTGCATTACATGACTGGTTTAGTTGACTTTGTAGAGATGTCGATTTAAGCACAGGACATGTAATTTTTTTTTATTAATGTATGGGTTTCCCTGGTGGCTCAGAGGTTAAAGCGTCTGTCTACAATGCGGGAGACCTGGGTTCGACCCCTGGGTAGGGAAGATCCCTTGGAGAAGGAAATGGCAACCCACTCCAGTACTCTTGCCTAGGGAATCCCATGGACAGAGGAGCCTGGTAGGCTACAGTCCACAGGGTCGCAAAGAGTCAGGCACGATTGAGCGACTTCACTTTCACTTTCAGAAGTTTTCTTAGTTCTAGTATTTGCCATGTGACTCTAATTAATTTTGCACTCTAAGTGAAGCTTTATAATTTTCATATCCTAAGCAAAAGGTTTTTGTTATCTTGAGAATGACTTGACCAATCTAGACATAAATTCACTAAAGTATAAAATGAGACTACATAGTACTGACCTAAAAAATAAATCTTACAACACTTTGTCTACATGGAAAGAATACTGACTGGTTCACTAGTGTTTATATAAGAAAATATTAACAAAAGTGCTGAAATTAACCCTGCTGCTGCTATTGCCCTATATACATATAAAAGGAAAGATAAGAAAGAAGCAATTTCTAAACCAAATAAGTTAGTTAAGTTCACTCTTCTACCCAAGAAAAAAGTGTGCAGAAAGTGCAGAAATCAGCAACATTCCCATTCCTTCAACTTTTACCAAATTAGGTATTCCGCATCCAACTATATAACTGTGTGGACAACCGCTAACACCAATATTTTCAATCTTAACTCACCATAATGATGCTTAGAATTCTATCAAAATTAAAATATACAGTTAATATTTCAAATTAAACATCTCAACTTTAAAGAGAAAATAAAGACTAACACTTATAAATATGTTACAGTTTAAAAAGATTTTCACATACATCATATAAAGAAGGCATGAGTTATTCTAAGAAAAGAAATAGCAGCTTAGCTAGAGTAGATGACATTAGTGAAGGCAGCTACAAACTCAGTTCAACATACACATTTTCATTTACTTCTTTAACTGAAGGACTTGATTAATAGGTTATTTATTACCAGTTCCTAAAATAACACCATAAATGATCTGCTCTAGTATGAGACATGGGTTCAATCTCTGGGTCAAGAAGATCCCCTGGAGTAGGAAATGGCAACCCAGTCCAATATTCTTCCCTCGAGAATCCCATGGACAGAGAAGCCTGGCAAGCTATATTCTATATAGAGTTGCAAAGAGTTGGACACAACTGAAGTGACTTAGCACAGCACAATAAAAAGAAACAGAGCTGACATATATTCACTGAGCATATAGCTCAAAAAAGGAAACTATTTCATTTTAGCAAGCATCCAAAATGTTAATGAATTTGCAGTCATTACAAATTTGAGTGTATTTTTCAATGTTTACACTGAACTACTTTAAAATATTTTAAGATCACATAACACTTGACAAAATAATATAATTATTAACTTTTAATACATTTTGATTCAAATGTCCATTGTCTGAACAGTTAAAAAAAACCTTGCAATTTTAGCAGTTTCTGTTGATTAATAAATACTTAAATCGGCAAACTTTTTAATCATAATGCCCTCTACTGGTAGCTCAAGAAGTTCTGATATACTTACTATAGGAGGTTGGATTAATTTTTAAAAATGTGTTCCTGTACAAATTGCATATAAATCTCTTGGAAAGTTTGTTAAAAATACAACTGTTCTTCTCTACAAAATATCTACAGATATTGAAGAGATTTCAGTAAGTCTGAGATAGGATCTAGAACTCTGCACTAATAAGCAGAGAATCATTGGCTTGATTAGTTACACCAATACCCAATTTTTGAAGCCCAGTAACTTAATGAAAAGCTCTATGCTTCTTTTATAGACAGAGACTGAGGCTCAAGACAATTTCCCCCAGGTCACATGCTGAAAACCAGCAGAGCAACCAATACTTCCTTATTCCTTGAGGTGAAGTGAAGTCACTCAGTTGTGTCTGATCACTGCAGATGCTGACTGCAGCCATGAAATTAAAAGACGCTTACTCCTTGGAAGAAAAGTTATGACCAATCTAGATAGCATATTCAAAAGCAGAGACATTACTTTGCCAACTAAGGTCCATCTACTCAAGGCTATGGTTTTTCCTGTAGTCATGTATAGATGTGAGAGTTGGACTGTGAAGAAGGCTGAGTGCCGAAGAATTGATGCTTTGGAACTGTGGTGTTGGAGAAGACTCTTGAGAGTCCCTTGGACTGTAAGGAGATCCAACCAGTCCATTCTGAAGGAGATCAGCCCTGGGATTTCTTTGGAAGGACTGATGCTAAAGCTGAAGCTCCAGTACTTTGGCCACCTCATGCGAAGAGTTGACTCATTGGAAAAGACTCTGATGCTGGGAGGGATTGGGGGCAGGAGGAGAAGGGGACGACAGAGGATGAGATGGCTGGATGGCATCACGGACTCGATGGACGTGAGTCTGAGTGAACTCCGGGAGATGGTGATGGACAGGGAGGCCTGGCGTGCTGCGATTCACGGGGTTGCAAAGAGTCGGACACAACTGAGCAACTGAACTGAACTGAACTGAACTGATGTACACTTAAAGCAAAGAGTAACACAACTCAACCAGCTTTAAAATTCTAGTGCTTATTTCTTTAGGTACCGTTTTTGAAAGCAGTACATGCTATACCTTCTCAAACATGACTCCACATAAGAATCATCATGGGAGTGAACAAAAATGCTTACACACAAGTCCCACTCCTAGCGATTCAGATGGAATAGGTTTAGGGTTAGTGCCCGGCCTTTTTCTCTTTTTTTAAGCTCCCAGGTGATTATAATTGGCCACTAGGGCTGAGCACCACTTAGGCCCATTGGTGCTCAACCTTTAGTGTGCACAGAATCAGGACACAGACCACCAGGCCCTACCCCTAGAGTTTTCAATTCAGTAGGCAGGGCAGGGTTTGAGAATCTACATTTTTAACAAGTTCCAGGTGGCTATGATGAGGCTGGTTCTGCGTCCACACTCTGACAACAAGTGGTTAAGCACACTGGCTAGTGGTCCTCAACATCTGCCTACACATTCGAATCACTTGGAGAAATTTTTAAAATTGTGATAGCCAGGCACACCCTCAGAATCAGAATCTCTGGGGTGGGGTCCAGGGGACAATATGTTTAAAGCTTCTAAAATTAAGAAGGGTTCTCTACAGCAAAGTCCATAAAACCTACCAAAGGATGTATAGTGATTTTCTCAGTGGGTAATATAGTACACAGAATTTCCATAGCTTTTTGGACTAGAAACACATCTGTCATGGCACAGAACAGCTCTGGATGTGTGAAATACTAGCCCACAGGATAAAGTTCAAACTGCTTTATGAAGCTGAAAAGACATTTCCCTCCAACCCCCATCCAGTCTCATCTTTTGCCAAACCCTCCCTCCCTCCACTGCCTGTGTTCCTAGTAAAATATTAGTAACTCTCTATTATAATTATCTGTTTTAATGTGACTGTTAGCACTATTTCTGCAAGCTCACTGGAGTCAGAGATTGCTTCTCATTTATCTTTGATTCCCCAGAGCCAAACATGATGCCAAGCATAGGTGGTGCTCAACAAACATTTTGTTTAGTAATTGAAGTCAGATTAATATCTCTACTTTCTATAGAAAAGGTAATATGTCAAGCATGGCTTTTATGCAGTGTAGCATGTGAACACAGCTAAAATAAGAACCGAGTATTTCTTCTTCATAGAGCTACTTTTATGGAATTTTATTGCCTTAAATTAAAAAAAAAAAAACCTATGTGCACTTAAGAGATGAAATTTAACTTAGGATCTGCCCCCTCTTCAGTCAGTAACTTAAGAGTAGCAAAAAGCTTTGGTAACCTTTCATTCTAAGAATTATATTAGCCAAGTGATCCAAAAAGAGGTACAAATGCTTCACACATTAATGAGATGATGTTTCCAAAAACTCTTAAAAAGAAATAAGCAAAATCAAAAATTGCT